>NW_021620828.1:2425647-2560642 GCF_004785775.1 Grammomys surdaster
CTCTGAGAGTGGAGTGGTCTTCTCACAGTGGTGAAGTGAGGCGGTGAGGATGGAAAAAACAAACAAAACGAAAAGCAAAAGGTCTGTGCCCCAACCCTTTCTCCCTTCTGTTAAATAACTTCCCAGCTGAGTTGTGGAGGCACTTTCTGCAGTTCACTGTGGGTACAGATAAAGGCACTAAGCAAGTATTAAATCAATTGGCTGAGTTTCTTCAGGGAGCCTGGGGGTGGGGGGAGGGCCGAAGTCTCTATAGACTTCAAATCATGACTGCAAAAAGAAATTGGCTCTGCTCTGGATGCATGAAGAGGTCAGCATTATCACTTACATCCTAAGAATGCACCAAGAAACCATGCAATATTGCACCTTTTTTTGTGTTTGTTTGTTTGTTTGTATTTATGTTCCGCTAGAAAGAATGCTTGTCTTAGGTCTATTAAATACCTTAATGACTTATTCAGTTTTCCACAGCTTTCCCTTAAAGGATGGGCATATTGGTCCTCTCTCTGTCTATACCTGCACAGAAAGCTTGACATTTCCCTGAGCAAAGGCAGGAAAATTGACGGGAGTGTCCCCCCCACCCCACCCCCACCCCAGTGTTTCTTTGGGCCTTCCGTCCCACAGACTTGTAATTTTTAGTATTTTCTAATTTTTATTACTGAAATCATGCATTAATTAATTCAAGGTATATCTTAATCAAATAGGCCATAATGCTGACTAAGAGAACATGCTTTGAGCTCTGAAAAGGGATTGTCCCCATCTAATGTACGTATTTAAATACAGTACTTTAGTTGCTAAGAAAAGAGTTAATAAATGAAAGAGTGCACTTCTGGTGAATGCAAATGAAAAGGGCCTATATTTAGAGGAGTCGATTTCAACGTAAGCTTATTCCCTATTGTCTGGGTTAACTTTCTTGGCATGCGATTGTAAAATAAATGTTATCAGATTCAAACATGCTCACCATTTAACTCTTGTGCTCTTGCAATAAGGAAGGTAAGGTTTTACATCTACTTCTGAAGGTCAGGGGTCAGGGCTCAGGATTGGTTAAAAAAAAAAAAAAACCAACCAACCACCTATATTTGGATCATCTGCAGTTGAGAGAACTTAGCAGCCCTACAGATGAATCAACTCATTTAATCAAGTTACCCTTTTCTTAGGGAATAGACTGGATTTAGGAGAACGGGGCAGATGGAAAATCCCAACAGATTGGGACCAGTGATAGATCTGCAAGGTGCTTTCTGAACTATTTTTAATTAGTCCGGATTTTGTTAGCCTTGTATGAAATTCGGTTGATCAAAATGAAAGCATTTTCCCCACTGACCACTGAGGCTGTCAGAATGTTCCACAGAGCACACTATCTGGAATGTGCTGTGCAGTTTGTAAAAAAAAAAAAAAAAATTTTAAAGTGGAGTTCCATGCAAATTTGAATTTTTATATTCCTAAGTGGTCATCTGATATTTAGGTTAAAAAAAAAAGATTGGAAATACTTCAGTACAAGGAAAGCACAAGTCTTACTTCACACAGACTACTTAATGGGCAGCATCTAAGTCAGTTTTAGAAAATCCTCTTTCTTTTCTCATTTTTTTAAATAAAAATGAAAATAGTTGGTTGTTGGGTTGTTTTTTGCTTGTTTGTTTGGCTTTGTTGTTTTTTTTTTAATGGATCTTGAAAGCTTCAGGTTTGTCACCCTCCCCCCAATTCACAATGCAACAATGCATTGCCAGTTAAAGAAAGCATTCAAAGACTACTGCTTAGTAAGGTATCTACAGAGTGGGACAGGAGTCTCCAAGGGTTTTGTTTGGGGCTTTTGTTTGCTTGCCTGTTGCTTTTTAAACATCGGTCAGGAGCTTGCTCTTATTAACGCAGTTCTGATCCGCTGCGGTGCAGTTACCAGTTCTGATATTAGCCTGTCTGTAGTGGGCTATGCTGTTATTCATGTCCTCCTCGATCTCCATGTACTCAGACTTGCTGATGATAGAGGAGCTGCGGCGGCTGAGGTCACTGTCAGAGGCTAAGTTAGGAGAACTAACGTGGAGTAACTGAGCCTGCTCTTCCCCCTCAGTTTCTCGGTGGTAGAAATAGTTGAAATTGGACACAATGACAGGTACGGGCAGGGCAATTGTCAGCACACCAGCGATGGCACACAAGGAGCCCACGATCTTGCCTCCAATTGTCACAGGGTACATGTCACCGTATCCCACAGTGGTCATGGACACCACCGCCCACCAGAAAGCATCGGGGATACTGGAGAAGTGCGACTCAGCTTCTTCCGCCTCCGCAAAGTACACTGCGCTAGAAAACAGTATGACCCCAATGAAGAGGAAAAAGATGAGCAGCCCTAGCTCCCTCATACTAGCTTTGAGGGTCTGGCCCAGGATCTGAAGGCCCTTGGAGTGGCGGGAGAGTTTGAAGATTCTGAACACCCTTACCAAGCGGATGACCCTGAGGATGGCCAGGGAAGTGGCCTGCTCGCCCTTCTGATTCCCCTCCTGCTCAGCTATCTCCGTGCCCAGGGTAATGAAATAAGGAATGATGGCCACAATGTCGATGAAGTTCATGATGTTTTTAAAGAAGTCTGTCTTGCTGGGGCAGGCGAAGAAGCGCACCACCAGCTCAAAAGAGAACCAGATGATACACAACGTTTCCACAATGAAGAAAGGGTCTGTGAAGATGTTGGACGTATAGATGACTGTGGTGTTGTCGATGCGGTGGATGGTGCCCGTGAAGTCCTTGTCATCCTTCAGCTCAGGGAGAGTCTCCAGGCAAAAGATGACTATGGAGATGAGGATGACCATGACGGACACGATGGCGATAACCCGGGCAGGTCCTGAGCTCTCTGGATACTCAAAGAGCAGCCACACCTGGCGCTGGTACTCCTTCTCTGGTAGGGGGCGCTCCTCTTCCTTGATGAAACCTTCATCTTCCCTGAACTTCTCCATGGCCTCCTCGCCCAACTCGTAAAATTTAATCTCCTCGGAGAACATATCCAGGGGCACGTTGACCGGCCTGCGAAGGCGGCCCCCGGACTGGTAGTAATAAAGGATGGCATCGAAGCTGGGCCGGTTGCGGTCAAAGAAGTACTCATTCCTTAGGGGGTCAAAGTAGCGCATGCGTTTCTTCGGGTTGCCCAGCAGCGTGTTGGGGAACTGTGCCAGAGTCTTGAGCTGCGTCTCGAAGCGCAGCCCGGAAATGTTGATCACTACGCGTTCGCAGCATTCGTGGTCGTCGTGGTCCGCCTGCCTTGGGTAGCTGCCATCCTGGGGGTGACCTGGAGCGGCCGAAGCCTCGTCCGCATTCTCCCCCGACATCACCGTCATGATGGAAGCAGGGTGTAGGGGTAGGAGGCCAGGAGAGAGCCCGGGGTGTGAAGGAGCGAAGGAGTAGGGGTGGGGGGGACCCAAGCGGCCCCCCCACCGGAGAGTGAGTCTCCCCCACGCTCACAGGGAGGGGCTTCAGAGCCAGAAGGTTCAGAGGTCTACAACTTTTGCTAGTTATCACCTCCCCTCCTCCACTCTGCCTTTTACCCAATTTGGAAACTCCTCTCGCCTGAGGGCCCCCAGTGAAGCGTTTTTTGCTACTCTTGGGTTTGTTTTTTTCTGGGGGGGGGGAATGCTCTGTTTTTGAGTTGGTGAATGGGTTTTTCTTCCTGCTCAGATTATCTTTCGCATACCTGCCATTGCTTCGGGTGCTTGCCCGATCCCCTCCCCTCCTGCAGCCCTCCTAGGACCCGGTGCAGTGCCAACTCAGCAGATCCCCAGGCCTGTCACCCACTTTGCTGCTCCTTGGCTCTCCCCCCTCCTACCCCTCTTCGCCTGCCGCCTTCTAAGCTCCCACCGGGGCGATCGATGGACGCTGCAGAGAAATAAAAAGTGATACGAGGGTAGAAAATCAGAAGTGTTCTGATGGGACGAGCCTATAGACACCGAAGAGCACAGACTACTACCTTTTGTAGAACACACCGGACTTTTACTGGGGTTAACACATACTCACAGACAGACACACAACAGACACCCAGAAATCCAAGTTTGGAAATCTTCCATCCCACTTTTCCCAACGCCCAACAGCCGATCTGTTTACAACTTCGTTAAACTGGAGATCGGAAAAACGCTTAGAGATACTGGAGGAGCTGCGGGTCCCGGGAAGGAACCCCGCACCCTCGGCCTCCCCCACCCTGTCACCCCAACCTCCATTTCTGCAGCCCCAAACTAGGGAGCTTCCTACCTGGCGGGCTGGCTTGGTGCAGAGGCGGTGCTGAGTCGGTGGAGAGAGTCTGAATGCGGCAGGTCGCCTTTGCAGCAGCCGGAGTGAGCAGCCAGCCGCCACCACCGCAGCAGCATGCGAGAGGCTCCCGGCCCCTCGCGGTTCGCGTCCTTCCCCTTTCAGAAGTCCGATCGTTTTATCGAGCAGCTGCCGGGGAAACGTCCGTACCCTACCCCCATCCTCACACGGTGCAAGCAACCTGGAGACGCTGTCCTCTCTCTGGGCCAGAGAGTCCCGGAGGATGCGGGATGGGAAAAACAAAAAAAGCCACCTTCTTCCGAGTCACCCAAGCAAATGGCGATAAGCTGCACTCTCGCCCCCTCCGAACACTACCGGAGCCCTTGATTCGATCCGGAGGGAGGCGGGCGGCTCAAAGCCTGGCTCTACATGGCTCTCGGGTAACCTGCGCTCTCCGTAGCACAGCACGGACCTCGTTCCGCGGTGCGCTGCGAGCCTTCAGCAGCACCGAGTGGGGCAGGGAGCGTGCGGCCGCAGGTCCGCTCGGTCCATTTCTGGGCGCTGCAAGATCAGCAGAAACCTGAGAAAGCGCCTGGAATGCGGAGCAGCGATTGGCCCACCCGGGCGTGGGTTGGGGAGGGCGGGGGAGGGCAGGAGCGAGGAGGTAGATGGAAAATACGAGGGGGTGGTTTGGCAGAGGGGGGTTGTCATTCAGTTCCCATCCTTGCCTGCACAGCTTTTCTTCTGTCACCACCACCCCTCCTCGAAAAGCCCACCACCAACTCCTCTTTCCCCGTGGCCCGCAGCTCCGCCCACGCACGGCCCTCAGCCGCGAGCGACCTTCCCCGGGAATTTCACATTGGAGATGGTCAGGTCCGACGCAATGCAGGCGGTGGTGTCCCTGGCAGAACTCCTTGGACCCGTCTGCTTTAGATGCAGTCACACAGGCAATCTTCCTGCTGCATCTCGCTCCTCCGCGCCACCCCGCCTCTCCCCCAGAGGCCTCTCTGCCCAGCCCACCCTAGCCCCTCAACCCCCCACGCCAGCCGCACTCCATAGGGTGCAGTTTGGTAAGAGCTCTGCAGTTGAGAATCTCCGGGATTCATCCACACAGTGTTACTGGGAGAAGGTGGTGCCGAGTATCTGTTTCTCTTGAACCTAGCAAGGGGAGCTGAAGTTTTCTTATAGTCAGAATATTCTGAAATGCAGAGAATGCGACGGAGGGGGCGGGGGCGGGGGCGGGGGCGGGGGCGGACGGGCAAAGACGTCGTGGGTTTGTGGGTTGTCTGCCAACTTGGCGCTAATTGGGACAAACGTGAGAAGCAAGTCACCCAATTCGCTTCCTACCTTCAGTCCTGCCTTCCGAACCCTCACCCACCCACCCACCCAGTGGCCCTCTGCCCCTCAGGATCACTTTCTAGGCTCTGGACACATTCGCTCGAGGGTCGCAACAGTGGCAGTCTGAGCCGGGGATCAGCGCGGCGTCCCCAGTGCCGCTGCGCCTGAATGCAGGCTGCACCGGAGGAGGCAGCCAGCAGCTCCGGCCCTTCCACCGCTGCAGAGCCTCTGAGGAGCCCCCAAGAATCCAGAGTTACCGCTGATTGGTTCCTCGCACGGCCTTGGCGCCGCCCCTTCGCACCACCGCGGCTCCCGTCGCCTGCCGCCCACACCACCCACCTCTTTAATCAAAGCCAATGATTACATCCTCCTGGCTCTACTGTGGCTAGTGGAAGGCAGGAGCCTCTACAAGGATCCCGGGGATACAGCTAGTTAAATTCCTCCTCCAGATTCAGACCCCGGCATTCCTTTCAGAAAAAAAAAAAAAAAAGTGTTTGTTCTCTCCTCCAGATTCCTTCTCTGCCTTTTCTTCCACGAACAGCGAGTTCTACCTCACAGCACTTCTTCCCACCTTAAACTCCACCCAGTGCACGTTGGTCCCTCCATCCCAGAAACTCCATCCCCCGGTTCCTCTTCTGCACTGATGCTCCATTGGTGGAAAGATAATAATAAACGCGAGGCTCTGCCAGGAAACGTCAAGCGCGGTGGTTCGGTGGTCGCTGCAGCTAAACTCTCACAGCGAGCCTACTGCATGAACATTTCCCAGCCACGTCCCAGAGTTTCCCGTTGTCTTCCCTGCTCAGTCTCACTGCCCCCACCCCGTCTTCCACTTCCTCCTTCCTGCTCCTGAATCCTTGTTTCCTGTGCGCGTCCTTGTCCTGATTCATCCCTTATTATAATAAGGAGATTGCCTTAGAAAAATGTTTCAGACCACATAGCATCCCAATTCACAAACTCATAGTTGTATGTATCAGGATTACGGGGTTCTCCATGTGCTTAACGTGATTAAAGCGGGGCTTTGAACCTCCGAGGAACTGAACAAAAAGTTATCGCAATAAGAACTGAGCATTTTTCACATGAGTCCCCAGTTTCTAGGGATCAGAAGGCACTTAAGCATTCAACAAAAGTTTGTTTTGCCTTAGCTTGGGACTAGCCTTGACCTAGAACTGGGTGACCAGGGACACACAGCTCCAGATCTTAGAGAACTCACATTCAGTGGGGGGCACAGAGAGTAAAGAATGAAACCCAGAATGTGTGTCCAGTACTAGGATGCTCTTAGAGACAGGAAGGCCCTCTCTGCAGAGGAGGGCAACCCGCAACACAGACCAATGGAAAAAGAGCAGATAGTTTATGAGCAAACGTGCAGGTCTTAACGCAAGAAAGACCTTCGGAAACAAAACGTCATAGTGAACAGGAAGAAATAACAAAGGAAGGTAGTGGCGGAAGGTAGTGGCGGGTGGACCCTTGCGCTGAGGGGAAGAGGGCAACCGGAAGGTACTGAAGTGCATGTGTCAACATAGAATGGTTGCCGTTATGGGGAGTGTTGTTTGCTTGTTTGCTTTTGTTATTGTTTGAAATGGTTTTACATGGAAGCCCAGGCTGGCCCTAAAGTCACAACAACTCTCCTGCTTCAACCTCTCTAGTACTGGGGTTACAGGCATGAAGCATCCTGCTCGGTTTTGTTCATTTTTAACTGTTGAAATTATTTTATTTTTTTGTTTGTCTGTTTTCGTGCGTGGGGGACCATACACGTAAGCTGCGGTGCGTGTGTAGAGGTCAGAGAACAGTTTATAATTGGATCCCCAAATCAGGCAGAGGTCGTCAGGTCTGGTGACCAAGCACATTTAACCACAGAGACGTCACATCAACCCTGCTTTGGGGTTTAAAAAGATTTACAACAATAATTGGAAGGCAAGTCCCTCATCATAAGCAGGGCTCACTTAGACAGCAGAGAACGGCCAGAAGGTCTTGAAGTTGACTTTTTCAGAAGGAGTAGGGGTGGGATATAAGAAGAGAAGGGTTTCAATAATGTCCCCTGGGCTTCTGGCCTCCATGACCTGGCAGGTGCTAACATCATGGTCTAGAGTAGAATCTGAGACAATTACCTGGTCACATTCTCCTCGCCTTCCAATCTCCACTGGAGAGGCTACTGGAAGAACCAGCTCTGCACGCAGCGCCATTTTACTTCCTGTGGTTGCTACACAGCAATGAGTGGAGCCTGTTTCCCATAAACTACAAAAAGGCCCCAGAGAGCCAGCCAGCCACCTGGAAATAAAATATCACCTCAATAAAGCAGTGGGCGCATAAGAGATGAAAGCATGGATGCAGCTGAAGTGAATCGCTCTGCCTTCCTCCTTCTGAAGGCCAACCAGCCACGTGGCCCAGGGACAGGCTGTGTCTGTGTTCATGAAACTGTGGCCAACCTGGTAATTTGAAATCTCTAGGTAATTTCAGATCTCTCAACTTCCATGTTCTCCCTGCCTGGGATGACAGCATCCACTAAATCTTTAGCACCTGTTTCGTGGGGACCTTCGCTGAGGCTAAGGAATCAAAAGCTTGTTTAGAGCACGTTAAGTTTGAGATGACAGTGAAATACGTTGAGCATACTTGAGTCGGAGAGGCGGGGCTAGGTACAATGGGAGAGAGGCGGGGCTAAGTACAGTGGGGAAGGCGGAGCTAAGTACAGTGGGGAAGGCGGAGCTAGGTACAGTGAGTTTCTCATCAACAAGGATGGCATTTGGTCTGGAAGCTTTTCTGTTGTGGAAGACTGACCGGTGGATTTTTATAGTGTTCAGCATCCCTTTCCTGCAAGATAACAGTAGCACCTACCCCCAGTTGTCACAACCCAAATTGTCCTCCAGCCATTATCAGTTGGTAACCACAGAAATAGATGATCCTCAGGGACAATCCTTGAACCTGAGCATGGAAAGACAGGAAATGCCCTTGCTTCTCATGTTCCAGGAAACTCTAATGCCAAGAGGTCAGGGATGGAAGGAAAGAAGGAAGGAAGGAAGGAAGGAAGGAAGGAAGGAAGGAAGGAAGGAAGGAAGGAAGGGGCCAGCACATGGTCAGAGAGACAGCTTAGGCCTACACAGCCTAAGCAAGGAGAGCACGGGGCTTCTGAAGTTGGATGAAATCTGTGTTCTGAAAAGCCTGGGATCAACCAAGAGCTGTGTGTGGTTGATAGAGTGAGTAGACTGTGGGAATGAACTGGCAGCTTTAGATCTGTACCGTCAAAGAGAAATAGAGGTATGATAACAGTGGGTAAAAGGAAGTTTTAGATATCAAGAGAAACAGAGGGGTGGAGTAGTAGGCTGAAGAAAAGTGGAGGGAACAAGCCTTTGTAGAAAGATAAGAGCTGTTTCAGTACGTGTGTATGCCAGTGAGCATGATTCAGTAGAAAAGGAAGGATTGTTGATGCAGAAGAGAAATTAGAGCGTGTAATCAAGACTAGAAAGGGGGAATGGGGCCTAAGAAGAAAACAACACATTAGCTATGGGAGAGGACAGTTGCACTCCACAAACAGAGAGGAGGGGGCTCATGGAGGAAGGGTGGGAGGTGCACAGAAGAGAGATGGAATTGAATGTCCTGGTTGTAGGCGTTTTTGGACGTCACTTCCACCATCTGAAGAAATCTACTCGGGAAGCAAGTATTAACTACCCAGGAGAATAAAAAAGACTGTGTACGGGGTGAGCAGAGCCGCCAGGGGGGCTCCCTGTGCTGAGGCCTGGTGTGGTGAAGCAACCAGGCCATGCTTGTTTGACAGAAACTTAGATGTGACTTGACATAGAATTAGTCCTGATGATCTTTAATGGGGAAAAAAAAATGTGTAACTAGTTCTAAATATAGCCTCCTTCTTGGGGTTGTTTTCTTAAATGTCACAAAGTGGCAGTGAAGAAGATGTGTCACCAGGAAGGTGTGTCTGTGAGGACTCACCCCCACCCTACTGAGGGCAATGTGACTAGCAAGGGAAGGAATCACCAGGCTCTCTGAGCTTTCTAGACCAGTGGTTCTCAACCTTCCTAATGCTGTAACCCTTTAATACAGTTCCTCATGTTGTGGTGACCCCAGATCATAAAATTATTTTTGGTGCTACTTCATAACTGTAGCTTTGCTACCACTAGAGATCATACTGTAAATATCTGTGTTTTCTGATGGTCTTAGGCAACCCGTGTGACAGGGTTGCTCAATCCCCAGAGGAGTCATGACCCACAGATTGAAAAACCACTGCTCTAGGCAGAAGATCCTGTGGGCAGAGGTAGAACTGTACACAGTTATATAGAATTATTAGAAGTCATAAAGAAAAGCTTAGAAGACATTGAGGCCAAGACAACAGTGAGCAACATGTCTGTCACAACAATGCCAGATCTTCCCTTCTCCTAGCATTTGTGATTACATCGTTGAAGGTCCTCAAATCTTATAGACTGTGAAGAAAAGCTACCTGTGGAGGAAAGGGTTTATTTTCCTAAACGATTAGTCTATCACCAGGGAAGCCAAGGCAGGAACTCAAGGCAGGAGCTTGAAGCAGAAACCACAGAGGATTGGTGCTTATTGGCTTGCTACCTCTGGCAGGCCCAGCTACTATTCTTACACAGACCCACCTGCCCAGCGATGGCACCACCCTCAGTGGATCGGAGCCTTTCACATAAATCAGCAGTCAGGAAAGTGCCCCCACACACATGGCTACAGATCAATCTGATGGAGAAAACCCCTCAGCAGTAGACGTTCCCTCTTTCCAAGCATGTCAAGTTGATAACAGACATTAGCCACCATAGTTCTCTAAACATTTGACATATCCCTCTCCCTTGTTTACCAATAAAGAAATGACATTTTGCATGTGTAAAATGTAGTGCCTATATCACAGGCTGTTATGGGAAGTCAGATGGTATTAAGTTCATACTCACCAAAACACCATCATCCAAGACAGAAAGTCCGATAGGGTCAGGAAAACCAGTGCATTAGATGAACTTTTAGTTTCCACTCCCTAAGACAAAGCACTGCCTATCTCTTCAAGAATCAGAAGGAAAATCAAATGTTATCCTTGTTATCGAGAGTTGTTACAGGTAGCTTTAACATTCAGCCACATCATAATATGAGATACAGAACTGTTTCGACATATGCTAAAATAAGTGTATTTGTTTTTTATAAACATGTAAAACATGTATATTTAGCTGTTTATGTATTATATGATATAGATACATACCATATAGACATAGATACAGATGTGATGGTGGCGCTGGGCAACTGTGATCTTTTAGAAGCAACTTAAATGAAATCTATAATGAGTCTGTGCTTCTTGTCAAAGCCACTTTCCAGAAATTTTACAGAGAGAAAGGACCCGAGCAAAGTCTAATGATCTGGTTGAGTCTGGTACTGGACTCTGCTAAGGCAAAGACAACTAAAAGTCATGAGGGAAAGCGTTAGAGAAGAAGCCACATAGAGGGATGCTCAGCAAACACCTGCAGGGCTCAAATGCTAACAACACAGGAGTGAGCGAAAGTCTTATGGTGGCCGAGTTCCGTCGTCTTCTACAATGAGCCAATGCAGCTAGTCTTCTGTTGGGGGACTCGCAGGAGAGTCTGTGCAGTTAGAAAAAGCTGTTTAACAAGATTCAAACATACATTCATGATAAGACAAAGCACAGGAAGCCTTTCCAGGGTGAGAAAGAACTTCCTCAAACTGATTAATGACATCTATAAAAACAACCAACAGCTAATGCCACATTTGAAAGGGCCGAATGCTCTCTCTCTCAGGAACAAGGCGTGAACATGTTCCCACTGCTTACTTAACAGTGCATTAGAGGTCCTAGCCAGCGCAACAAAAAGAAATAAAAAAACATAAGGCTGGAAAGGAAGAAAGAAAACTGCCTTTGTTTGCCGATGGCACGATGGTAGATGTGGAAAATCCCGTGGAATCTGCCTTTAAAAATCTCTTGAAATATTAAATGGATTTAGTGAGCCTACAATTTCAAGGTAAAAAACCTTAAAAATCAATATATCTCTATCATTTATAATAAAACAAAAGCACATGGAAAATTAGATTCATGTAACAGTTTGTGTTGCATATAAGACCCTTGCATGGAGGATTATAAAACATCCTTGAGATAAAATGGAGGAAGACCTAGGTCAATGGAAAAGCTTACCATGGTCATGATCAAAGGCTGGAAGTGTCTGCTCTGTTAGGCTGTAAGTTCTTCATAAACTGATGAGAACGTTCAGCATCGTGTCAGGTTGGTTCTAAATTCAAGCTGCTTTTAGGACTTGTAGAAAGCACAAATGATCTAAAATAGCTTTAAAAGTCCTAAAAAGAGTTGGGTTTCAGGGTTTGCATTACCTTGCGGTGAGCCAGCATTGGTATAGGGAAAGACACACAGCTCCATGAAAGAAGTCAACCCATTCCCCTTCCCCTGAACTCCGCAGATCTGAAACAAAGACACTAAGGTAACTCAAAGGGGAGAATACCATTTCCCCAACATATAGACCCAAGACAATTGGATATCTATAAATCTCGACATTTATCTTATGCCTTCAAAAACTATGCAACTTTCTAGAAGAACATAAGAAAGTCCTTACAACTTACACGAAATGACAGATGCAAACCATGAAAAAGAAAAACGGAGACATCGGGATTTTAACTTGAGTTAAAAGTTTGTGCTCTTCAAATGACCAGGGTTAGGAAATGAAAAGGGCATCACAGACTCAGAAAACATTTACAACATGCATATCCGTCAGACTTAGGTTTCATGTTCAAACACAGATGTAATCTCACAACTTAATAAGAAAGCTGTGCAATTAAATGGCTAGGGAGCTGGAGAGACAGCTCAGGGGTGAAGAGCACTGGCTTCCCTTCCAGAGGGTCTAGATTCAAGTCCCAGAACCCATATGGCTATTCACAACCCTCTGTGGTTAGATCCAGTTGCAATGGACCTAGCACCCTCTCTGGGCTCCCAAAAACACCAGGCGTACATGTGGTGCACATACGTATAAACAGGCAAAACACTTGTACACATAAAGGAAAATAAAACATAATAAACCTTTTAAAATAAAGTAGTCAGAAGATTTAAAGATCTAAAAATCAAAGCATGTTTCCATTTATATAAAGTCATGAATCAAACAGGAACCAATGGCTCCTGATCGGGGGGAAGGGGATTGTCTGCAGAGTGGTTTAACATGGTTTTAGAAGTCCTGGATTTTGATTGTAGTTGTGGGTATCTGAGTCCAAACTCATATAATGGTACACTGAAAACCAGCATAGTTTATTATATATGAATGATAAATAAATAAGTTAATGTTTAAAATACTGTCAGGACTGGAGAAATGGCCCAACAGTTAAGAGCATTGGCTGCTCTTGTAAAAGACCTGGTTCAATTCCTACATGGTGGCTCACAACCACCTGCAACTCCAACTCCAAAGAATCTCCAATTCCCTATTCTGGATTCTTCAAGCACCAGGCGTGTACATGATGTACATGCATGTATGCAGACAAAACACTCATATACAAAAAAATGAAAATAAATCAATCTTAAGAAAAAACTGTGGTCGAAAGGTATATTGAGTTTTGCTGACCTAACAGAAACGCCTTAGAGATTTTAGTAACTTTTGAGAGTTTAACCCATGAAGACATTTTACTTAATTTCACTTCATTACTTTATTGCCTTGGCAAAAGTACATACTCTGTCCTTGTCCTCGATCTTAGAGAACCTGTCCTTTCTACTATCTGGTGGATTTCCTGTTTTATGTTATTGATAGGCTAAAGGAGTTCTTCCTTTTTTTAGAAAGGTTTCTTTTGTTTTCATGAATGTTTATTGAGTTTTGTTGACTAGCTCTCTGTAGAGAACCTACTGTGAGTCTCCCAGCACAGGAAATGGAATTAGTGTAAAGAACCTGCTGTGAGGTGTCCCTAGAAAGAAGCATGTGTATGGGCAAGCCTGGAAGGATGTCTTTCTGGGACCACTGGGGCCAAATCAGAGCAAGAGGTCTGGTGTTTTGGAATCAACTAAAAACTGTCTTTTTAGTGTTTTCAGTGCCTTGATCATTATGTGATACACCAGAAACCAAGCCAGAAGCCTTGAACTCAAGGTCAAAGTCTAACTGTGGAAACAAGTAAAGAGATAATAACCATGAGATGTAAAATAAACTAAAATGGGCGGGGGCAGGTATGCTGGGAAGAGTGGTCTCCTGCCTGGGATTTGCAGATGAGGGAAGAGTTCTCAGGAAAGGTAATCAGATAACAAAAGGAACATCAAGAGTTGAGTGGCAGGTATGGCAGGGACTGGAGAGCCTCATAAATACAAACAGAACCCACTGTGGGATCTAGCTGCATGAGTGAGCACATATCAAAACCCCAGAAGTTAGGGTGTGGGGCTGGAAGGTCAAGTCCAAGGAGATGATTGCTGAGAGTCCAGAGCCCTCTGCAGGAGCCACGTCATGAAGCCACCTGTGACCAGTTGTGGTAGGCCCTGATTGGCCGCCTGAGTTTCCAAACAGAGCTCCCTTCCACAGAGCCATGTGCCTGGAAAGAAGCGCTCTACTCCAGGGGATCTCATTCAGAAGCTGGTGTGTGACCCAGTGCCAGCTGAGGAGATCTGAGAGGATGCCTGCTGGAGGTCTTCAAGGAGCTGGAGGTCTTCAAGGAGGCGTATCTTTAGTGAGAAAAAGGCCTAGGAAACTTGCTTTCTCTGCACTCTGTAGATGTCACATCATGATGAGTCATTGCTTTATCCACAGTCTCATCAGCCTGGATGATTAAGCCAATACTGGTGATGTCATAACCAAGGACGGGGGAGAAGCTTGGAACCTGATGACATCAGCAAGCAGCTGAATCAGTCATCCATGAGGCCTTCTTACCATGTCATCTTATTAGGAAGCTCAGAACTGTCCCTCGTCACACTGTTAGGGCTTCCCTTGGTCATGACATTCATGAAGCTATGTCTCATTATATGTTTTAAATAAGATGGAGATGTAATTCAATTGTACAGCGTTTCTTCCAACTGGGGTGAAGCCAAGGGCTCCATCGTCAGCACAGCAAAAATAAAACATAGAGGCTTAAATACAGAAATCTACAAAATACAGTGACTAGCTAGAAAAGAGATTTGGATGAAGAAGCTGTGCTGGTTAGAACACTTTCTGGTGACAGGTGTGACTTCGAGTGGCTTAAGGAGAGGGAGATGGGAGAATGGTAGGGGAGGAGGAGGGGGAGAAGAGATTTACTGGCTAAGAAAGCTGAGCATGTTGAAAACAGGTCTTCAGGAAAGGTTTGATCCAGCACTTTACTGCTGCTTTATCCAGGGTGAGTATTTTTCCTTCCGCCTCTCCGTTTTTCCACCCTAGACGATGACTCTACTCACAAACAGGCCTCTTTATTGTGTGTTTCCAAGAAGACTACAATCAAACCCTAAGGGTCTATACTTTGAGTCAGGTGAGCAACAAGTCCATTTCCCTCATAGTGTGAGGTTTTGGAGTTGGATGGTAGTAAGTGACCTGGGTTGGGAATATTTACTGAGACTCAAGCCAATCACTATAGTCAGGAAGATGGAGTGTGTGACTTAGATGAAGGGATTGACGCTTCTACTCTAGAAACAGAAGCAGTTCCAAACCATCTCAACTATGAGACTAGATATTTCAGAGCACTGTAGCAAAGAACAGCATGCTGGGATACTGGGGTGCTGGGGCGCTGGGGCAGGGGGAGGGGGACACCAGTGAGTGTCCTGTCAGTAGCCCCAGTAGCCTGTAAGGATGCTCCTGAGTCTCTGGTTTGAGCATCCTTGAGAGAAGCATGTAGTAAGCAAGGAGCTAAGGTAAGACACACAGTGAGAGGCAGCTCCCAGCTGGATGCTGGTTATTTTGATTGAGACAGCAGTTTGTGTGCAGAAGTGGGTGCAAATGACAATGGTTCTAGTGAAGGGACTGGAGTGAGGGAGAAATGTCAGTGACACTGTTTGAAGAAGCTTGGAACTAGAGAGCAGAAGAGAGATGAGAGGCATGTTACCTTTTCAAAAAGTATAGGTATAGATATGAGGCGTGACCCTCACTGTCAGGTTGACTAATTTTAGGGTCACTCATTAAGAACAACCTCGGGGGCTGGAGAGATGGCTCAGCAGTTAAGAGCAGTGGCTGCTCTTTCAGAAGTCTTGAGTTCAGTTCCCAGTAACCAATGATGGCTCGAAACCATCTGTAACAGAATCCAATCCCCTCTTCTGGTGTGTATGAAGTCAGCTGGAGTGTACTCATACAAGTCAAGTAAGTAAATCTATTTTATAAAAAGAATATAGTCTATGGAAACATTTTAAAACACAATAACAAGAGAAAAACCCTTTTGTGTTTCTGGTTTAATGGAGTATAAGAAGTATAACTGAGACAAGTTTCTTGCTACCTGCTGCCTGTAGCTTTAAGACACATAGCTATATTTAAGTGTGTTTTGGTCAGAGCTGAACTTTTGTTGTTTATCCCTCCGGCTTCAGGGCAAGGGTCTCAGAGTCACATGTGGCTGTTGACAACTGCATTACATAGTGAACAGACGTGTCTGCCACCACAGAAAGTCTTATCAGACAAAGCACCCTCTGAGAAGCTGTCCTTGGGTCACCCCAGGCTACCCATGATCTCACAGCAGCCAACACTACTTGTGTGCCTGCAAGAATCATCTTTTTGTCTTTAGTGTGCAAGGTGGCATATTGGAAGCAAGAGCCCTGTTTACTCTGCTAACAACCACTGCTGTGACTCTGTAGAAGGCATCATCTGCTACACAGCACAATGACTCCTCTCAAAGATTCCCAGGAAAAAAAATCCCATTCTGGGTGTCAGACACATCCCTGGGTCCCTTAAAGACCAGGTGGCTTTCCTGGTGTAGTTGCTGTAAATCTCAAAGCTGATTTCATTACTTTATTGTCCTTAGGTAAACCTTGTGCCAGGTCTGCAGCCGTCTTTCTGCCATCAAATAGGACACTACAGTTGCTCTCCCTCTCCCTTTCCCTCTCTCTCTGTCTCCCTTCGTCTCTCCTTTCCCCCAACCCTTGTGGGTGCATAAGGGATGGGGGCCATTTTCTAAACTCATCCCCCCACCCTAATATTTGTGTTTATGTTGTGTTTTTTTTAATTTTGTATGTTTTTCCCAAAATAGAAATAAAACACATTCCTATACATGCACAGTAACTTAGTTCTAGCTATTCAGCTATTGTCCTTAACTTCAATGTTGGACCCTCTGAAACGGTGATATAAAGTAAATCTTTCCTGTCAAAGCATAAAACTCAGATTTCCGCCCCTGGTGTGTAGCTACACTACTGAGAACACAGAGTTTATTTTACACACTGCCTGTGCCCTAGAACCCATCGGCTCTAGACTCCTTTCAACCACCCAGGATGACATCCCAAACCATCACTTTCCTGTATGCAACAGTAGTCGCTGCCACAGTGGCAAACTTTCAAACCTAATCATGTAATAGGGTAGGCTTCAGGACGTGATCTATCCAATAGTTGATGCTGCTGGCTGACAGACTATTACAACGATCCTGATGGTGCCTAGAGTAGCTTCCACATAGTATGTTTTAGCGAATGGTGTCTTAACAAATTTACATGTATCTATTGTGTGTGCACCCATGGTATGACACATGTATGACCACTTGGACCTCCTTCCACCATGTAAGACCCAAGGATGACTCAGGGCATCAGGCTCGGCAGGAAGTGGTTTCACTCTGAGCAATCTAGCTAGCCCATTGTGTATCTTTTTTCCTCAAACATTTAGAAGAGCAATCATATTGTCTTGCCTCCAAACGGCTAGAATCTTCTCACAGACTGCTCTCTGCCACCTTTCTTGCTGCATTTTTGCTTACATCATATACAAATCCATAAATAAATACTAGGTTTGATTATTTATTTAGTTATCTCTAACATAATAAGAAACAAAGATGCAAAGAAGCATTGAATAGTATTTCATTCACAAAATCTCTAATCCAATTCTGTACCTTCTTTCCCATCACAATCCCCCAAAGGATGAAAGAAAGCTTCAATGTCTCATGTCTTACTGTTTTTTCTTCCCCTTTTAAATGCTGATTATGCTACCTTATGTTTACAGGGTGCCTATCTTTTGGCTACAGAAAAGGCAAGAGGAAAAAAGCATCGTCTGCATCCACAAGTCTGTAATCTTTCCTGAGGGGACAAGGGTTGTCTAAAGGACAGCTTGTTAAAGCAGGCAAGTGCACAGAGAAATCTGAAGTGACCTGGCAGGCTCTAGAGACAAGCAGGGCAGGCAGGGGTAACCTGATTGGATGCTGGGACACACTGCAGGTGCTGTGATGGTCCAAGGCTCTACCAAGTGAGAGAGAAGAGACTGGTGTAGTGGATGAAGCAGGAAAGTCAAGAGTAGAGATGCCTTTGGAGACGTACACAACCCTTCAGGGGTGTGGATCATTCAGTGTGATGACGGATGCACGTTCCGACAGAGCTGCTCCCAAACAGCAAAATGACAGAGCCAGGCAGGAGGGAGATGGAAGACGAGGAAGGAACTCTGATAGCCTATGCCCCTGGCAATCTACCCTAGAGTCAGGGACAATTTACATCCAGGTCTTGGTGAAAGAATAATAGTGACAGATGGTAGAACCCTGACAGCACTGGCCATTTAGCACGAGAAAGAGGTAGTTTTAAAACTTCATCTTTGGATTGTGTCTTATGCTTTCCAAAGCCCTTGCTTAGATGTGATTCTTTAGGTCTCATATAAACTCTTGGCCGGGGGGTTGCAAGATGAGGGAGTAAAATCAATTTCTGCGCTTGAGTTTGAGCCCTGGATCCCACAGCAGAAGTTAAGGACTGACTCCCAAAAGTTGTCAGTTTGTTCTCTGATTAGCATACATGCCATAGCATACATACACCTGCACACTCCCCCCCCACACCATTCATATAAATAAATAAATAAATAAATATATATATATACATATATATATATATATATATATATATATATATATATATATATATATATAACCTTGTTGCAGGGAAGGGCAGCAAGCATTGATTATTCCCACATAAGAACACCAAGGAATTCTGAGTGGGACAAACTGGTGTCCTTTGTTCTTCCAGATTTGTATAAATGATGAAGGATTAAGTCTGAAAATACGGGTCACCGAGTCCCAGAGGACTCAAAAATCTTTGTCTACCCCACGCTGCCCTAAGCCTTCTGACATCTGGAACTGAGAGCCAGTGTTGATGCCCCCGACATTCCTCCTTTCATCTTTGCCTGCTGGCATATACAGCAGTCAGGGTGGGAAGAGAGTAGGCTATTCTGAACTTTCTGATTTGGAGGTGGATTCTGTGCAAATTAGGGAAAACATTTGCCCTTCTCTTTCCCTGAATGTTTCAGTCTCAGGAGACAGGCCTCCTGTGTGGGCTTAATTTGACTCAGTCTCACCAAAATACAATGCCTTGGGGTGCTGAGAGACACAATGTCTCTGAGTCTTTCTCCTAACTGTTGGCCTGGCTGATGTTGTCAGGAGTCCAGTTGGGGGAGAGATGAAATGTGGAATAACAATGTAAATATTTTATAGACTGCGGCACAACAAAATTAAATACTTTTGATTGGACAAGTGAATCCCATCCTCAGCGCTAACACAGAGGAGCACAGGGACCCCACACAACAGCCTCTTTGCCCTGCAGAGGCAGACAGTGCAGCACGCCTCACAGATCTAAGCACCTCTGAGCACTGTCGGGAGCAGCCTCTCCTATTCTCAGGAAGAGATCTTTTCTCTTGGCAGACTGATAGACAACACATCAATCTATTTCAGTCATTAACTTGGTGAGCCATGTGTGTTTGTTCCTTCCTGAACCGGAAGCAGCTTTCAGTCATCAATTCGCTGACAATGTCACGGTGACCAGGTTTCCCACGTTCCAGACCCATTGCTCTGCCTCTGACCAGTGCCAGCATGTAATCCTTGGAGCACATTTCCCAGGTCTCCTGCAGTCTTGGACTCATGGCTCACTCAGACCTCAGAGCCAGAAGAGCTCAGAGAACAGCCAGTACATTAAGATTGACTTCACCTTGGAACCCGCCTGCTGTGAGGGTCTGCCTAAAAACCTATTTTAACTTCCAAACTTCTACTCATTTCTTAAATGACCTTCTATGTAGTTCCTTCCTCTTAGAAGACACCCTAGTATTCTACTTTACAGAATAAGAGAGAATCCAGTGGAGATGACTCTCACACTCCCCTAGCACCCAGAAAATAGCTCTCCCCAGCTCTCTGTTTTGCTCTAAAACTATTGTCACCCGCTCCCCTGAGCTTTGAATCTTCAACCCTCAGGAAACTATACCATAGCTTCCCGACTTTTCTCTCTTTAGTGAGTCAAGAGATATAGCCATTGAACCCATAGCACTTGATTGTGAATGGCCCCTTTAATTTGAATTTTGTCTCCTCTGTTATTAAACAATTATCAAACCCTTGCATTCTTCACATAAACCCAACCTTGTGGTTTTATTTCTCATGTTAGAGTTTAAAATTTAACACTGGGAGTTGGAGAGATGGCCCAGATGTCAGAAATACTTTCTGCATACAAGCTGGATATCTCATGCATACCTGTCACTTCAGTTCCAACTCAGGAAGAGTTAGGAAAGATGGCTGAGGCTGACTGGCTTCCTGTCTAGCTGAGAAAGGATGAGCCCTGGATTCAAAGAGAGACACTGCCTCAAGAGAGAAGGCAGAGAGCAATAGAGGGAGCATCTGGCTCTTCTGCTGGCCCCATGCAAATACATGGCACCATACACCCCCATACACAAGAAGATATACTCAGGCAGACACATACTCATGAAGTCATTAAACATAAATTTAATTTTAAAAAAATGAACATAAGAGTGAGGTAGCGTCTATTTTCCTCTCTCAGAGTTTGCCAGAGTAAGGTATCAAAGTCACAGTAGCACCATACAATTCATTAGCAATATTTCCCCTTTCATCCTTCAGGGGTGCACTACAAATAGCTTTGTATAAAATTTTTTTATTAAATTCTTATGTAAGCCTATTGATGACTTTATGAGAAAATATTGTAACTATTAGCTTGACAGATACATTATTGTAATTACCTTAATCAAAGTGGATATTTCTCTTTGGATTTGTTTTTTAAATACTCCAAAATTTCTGAGAAGGCTAGATTTTCAGATGTGCATACTTGAGTTCCTAATGGTATTTTGGTCTGTTCTAATCACTCATTTGTAGTTATATCCCCGGATGAATACTGTTCATTTGTACCTACTTAATCCTGTCGTTCATTCACTGCCGTGGTGCTTCCGACTCAGGTTTGCTATGCCACTGCAGGAAAATGGATGGCTAGACGGATGGTTATGTGTGAGCACACTCACGTGTGTATAAAGACACGGTCTCACTTAGTCCAGGGAACACCGTCCTCTGAGCAATCCTCCTGCCTCCGCCTTCTGCATGCTGTATGCCGACTTTCCATTTCACTTACGTCTGACCTCCAGTCCCCTTGGACAACATTACACTTCCGTTTAGTGGTCACGCTTCTTCCTGAAGCACACTCTTGTGTGTAGGTTTTTAGCTTACTTTTTGTGTTTCCCTGGGTCCTTTGTTAGGCCTTTGCTTGTTATTTTTCTTTTTATGAATAACAGATTGTAAATTTTTATGTATTGACTATATTTTTTGAGAATTTCACCTGTGAGTAGCGTATCTGCATCATTTCTACGCCTTCCTCTCCCCCCTCAACTCCTCCTGTGTCCTCCCCACTCACTCTCAAACTCATGACTGGTCTACATTAACTTTTATTTAATTTTTGCATATAAATACATCCCAATGAGTCTATCTAGTATTGTTCATATGTATCTATGTATAGGTATATATGTATATGTGCATAGGTTTACAGGTGTGTATGTGTACAGATATATAGGCATATATGTGTATAGGTGTATAGGTATATATGTATATGTATGTGTTTCTATGTATATATCTATGTATTATGTATGTATATATGCATATGTGTCTAGGTGTCTAGGTATATAGGTATATGTATGTATGCATATATGTATGTATGTTATGTATTTATTTATATACACATATACATACACTTACATATACTGTTCAGGGTTGACCACTGGGATTGGATCACCTATCAGGATGCTTGTCCCAGGAATAAATGAATTCTCCCTCAACTTCCTTAAATTGTCTGTAGCTCTTCATCTTGGAGTGGGGCTCCATGAGAGTTCTCCCATCCATGTTGGCATGTATTGAGATTTCATGAGTGTGACTTCTCTGTCATACATAAAAGATGCAGCTTGCAGCAGACGTTCTGATCCTCTGCCTCTTATAATCTTTGCTCAGTGTTTTCTTAGATGTTGGCATTGTGTTGTATGTGTAGCCATTGGAGCCAGGCACCCCAGAGTCAGCTGTTTTCTCCATGTTAACCAGTTATGTCTTTCTGTAGTGGTCTTGGTCTGCTGCAAAAAGATGTTTCTTTGATGAAGAGCGAAAGTCACACTTATCTGTGGGTATAAGATTAAGTACTTAGAGTGCACTTGGGAAAGTTTGAGTTTATAAATGAGGGAGTAGTGTGTGTGTTCACTGCTGGTGTGATTGCAAATTGGTTTCAGCGTTACAGAAATCACTGTGGCGAACTCTCAAAAGCTAAAAGAGTATCAACCACAGGGACCCAACAGTACCACCCCTAAACCCAACCGACTCTACATCCTCCTCCACAGACACTTGCCCAGCCATCTTCATTGCTGTTCTGTTCAAGATGGAAACAACCTAAATGGTCTTCAACTGAGGAATGAATCACAAACAAGTGGTATATATACGTGAGTGAATCCTATTCAACTGGAAAGAAAATGAAATAATAAAATTTGCAGGTAAATGGGTGGGACTAGCAGACATTATAGAGAGTGAGGTGATGCAGAACTTAAAAGTAAGACTCTGAGCTGAAGACACCATACACTTTGTACACAGGACTCGGAGGAATCAAACTGGTGCTGATGCTGAAGTCTCCTTCCTGGGCATCAGCTCTCACAGTAGCCAAAGATGCTGTGCAAACCATTAAGGGAGAGAAGCTAACAATAGCCCTACCCAGTTGTGACATCTACAAGCCACAACAAATACCAGCTTGACAAGGATGAATAGTTGCACTTGTATCTTAGGAGTCACAGTTGTTTAATTGGATTTAAGGTTCACTCAGTAGGAAGGAGTGATGCCTGGCATTGTAAGCCTGTCTAACTATCCATGGTTACGAAGGTCAGGGGGCCTTGAACATTAAATATTGTCTATGCTTTGTTCTCTTCCAGTTCTATGGGCACAACTGTATCTTTTAAATTGTCTTACATCTCAATGTTTCCTGTGATTTCCTCTCATTATATTATATTATATATTATGTTATATTTTAAGTAACTTCTTTCATTTATCCTTTCATAATGAATTCTCCTTTATCTGAATCTTATCTTTCATTAATCCCATAAATTTTATTTTATTTTTCAATTGCAATTTTTGTTCAAACACATTTTTTATATGTCTGGCATGAATTTGTATTAAAGTACAATAAATGGATACATGTGTGCATGTACATGTACACGCGCATGCGTGCACACACACACACGCAAATGTATCCTATGGTGAATATATCTCTGGAAAAAGGAATGAAGACTGGAGCTGGAGAGATGGCTCAGTGGTTAAGGGCACTAGCTGCTCACTCAGAGGTCAGGATTCTGTTTTCCGGTACCCACATGGTGGCTGACAACTGTCTGTAACTCCATTTCCAGAGTTTTTTGTTTGTTTGTTTGTTTGTTTGTTTGTTTGTTCTCTTCTGGCTTTTTCAGGCTCTGCAGGCACATGGTGCACAGACACTACACAGAAGCCAAACACCTATGCACATTATAAAAATTTAAAAGAAAAAGGAATACAGACAAAAGAGTAAGAACTAGATTGTGAATTACCCAGCTTGAAACCTGACTCTGTTATTTCTGTGTGGTTGATAAGTGTCAGTGGTGGAGGAAAAAAGAAATAAAGAACAAAACAACAAAATGAGAAGGCATAAAGAAGCCAGAAAGGCAACTGTACCAAAATAGACTTCCTTCCCTGCAACTACAGAGTCTAACACGGATTTCATACTTAGGCCCAAAGGCATAGGTAGCCTCTGTCATCATTCAGTGTTGAGGGAAACCCTTGCATTGTAGAAAAGGGTCCAACATTGCATGACCCACTCCTGGTTCCTGGCTCCCTGAACAAAGGCCTGTAAGGTGCTTATGTACAGCATGTAGATCTGGAGTCTCACTTGAATATCTTCAGTGAAATACAGACAAAAGAGATAAGAGAAGTTTCCCGGGAGTGAGTTTCTTTAAAACAGGAAACAAAAACTTTTGTTGAAATCTACTTGTTTACAGTTTATAATCTTTTTCATGGGTATATAAAAATACAGACATACATGCACACACATGGCACATATGACTCCTGCATGAAGAACAACCATGACAAGATGTCCCGAGTATGAAGTGGGAATTTCTGGTTTCATTGGAGACTCAGTTGTGTAATGTGATATTTATCCAGAAACTGTCATATGGGAGGGTGTTTTGTTGAAGCAGACACAGGAGAGGATGTTTTGTGAGGCAGACGCAGGAGAAGATGTTTTGGTGAGACCAGGTGAGTGATGTTTTTCTGGAAGCAGTATGTGATGTGTTGCTGTAGCAGATGCTTGAGAGGACACATGATGTTTGGAAAGAGTACAAGTATAACCCAACAGACAGCGGATGACACACTGGCATTGGTTCACCTTGCTTTCTTCTTTGCTCTTTGCTTGTGGTAAGTTTGTAAAGAGAAATGCACCAAAGAACTTTTGGCTTTGTTCCAACTGCTTTGTACTGATCAGTGGAGGCTCAGGGGTTTCTTCTGGATTGAGCTGCTACTGCTGATTCACATTTGGTGTTTTGTTAGTGGGCTGGACTGCAGGTGATGAAGATTGGAATCTCCCTAAGAAACTACTTGTAAACAAGTCCATGTCCTCCTTGTCCTATTAGCCATCTTCTTCCCATACCTTTGGTCAGTGGGAGGCTGAAGCATTAAGAACCCTTATTAAAGTCAGTGTTGAAAAAATCTAAGCCTACATGAGTGGACGGTTTTTCTGTCCTAGAAATCTAAGTCTTTCCTCTTGGAAACTGGTTGCTTAACCTCAATTTGGACCAAAAAGAAATATTCCTAAGAGATCATGTTTTTAATAGATGATTAAAGTGATTGCTTTTTATGGATGTGTGTAGCTGATGAAAACCCTGCAGGATCACCAGCTCAGATTTCAGTATCACTGTGGCAGCTGCTCCCACATGGTATCTTACGGTTTATCTAATTATCCCAACTTAAACATGTAGCCAAGACCAGCCGACAACAAAAGTGCTCAGGGCTCCTTGGGTCTCTGATCACTTTTTAGTATAATAACAGTGTCCTTGAAGATTTCTGTTCCATATCCTTCTGACATCATCTCCTTCATCTATCACCACTGTGTCTGCAGTTGCTTGCAAATGAGATGTTTGGCTCTGTTCTGTGGCTCTTTCTACAAAGGTACAGTGGTTGGTCAGGATGTTCTTGGACACTTGGAACATATGTCTTCTCTGGTAACCAGAAAATGTTTACTCTCAGCACATTAAAACTTCATCCTTACACAACAGCTTCACAGATATGTAGGTGTGGTTCACACCTGTAATCCCTACACTCAGTCAGCCAAGGCAGATGGATCAAGGGCTTAAGGCCACCCCATTTCTCCAAAGAAGAAATGATTGCAAAAGACTAAATAAACCAGTAAATTTTGCTATTGTTCAAAGAGCTTGAGACACTCCTTTGAATTTTTTTTCTTGACTAAGAACTTCTCTAGCTAGAGGATAAAATGGTGGTAACAGGGGTGTGGTCATGTGAGCAAGACAGCTAGGGAGGATGAGTGAGAGATTTGTGGGATGCAATGTGGACTGTGAGAAGAAATCAAGATAGGTCTGAGGCATTTCCAACACCTGAAATGACTCTATCTGCCTTACTAGTAAATCATGATCAAATATCAAATGCAAGTGGGGGCAGTCAGAGACTGTGAAGACTGAATTTTTTTTCATGTCATGGATTGGCTGGGCTGAGCTTTTATCTATGGTTGTGCCAAGGCCTTGTTTTCTGTGGTTATTGTGGATACAGTGACATAATAGCTTAGGTGTGTTCTCATAAAACGCTATGAATTTGGGGATCAGTTGACAGGCATGATTCTGGATGTAGAGCAAACAAGAGTGGCTTTGAACTGGTGACTGCTGAAGGTGAGACATGGGTCTGGATCCTATGACGCTATGTCTCCTCTGTCTCTGAATATGTTTCAATTTTCCCAAAATATTTTCCAAAATGCCCACACAGATGGTTCACACCTATCCACACCCACCAAAGCTCCCAGCTTCCTTGAGTACACTCTGGGAAGCTGTCCTTGGGACGCCTGGGGGCTCTCAGACTCCGTGCCAGAGGAGTGTCACACACTATCAACCCCCACATTGGCATTTGGACAGAATCTCTTCCTGACCCCAGATGGTATCCCAGCTTCCTCAGGCCGAGTCTGTCAGCATGTTTTTCCAGGTGCCTGATTCCTGAATGTAACAGCAATGGAACCAACTGGGATGATTTGTCTGGTCCCCTCTGAAGCAGATATACTCCATTCTGATGTTGTCGGCCCACTGAACAAGGTGTTTCCAAGAGTTCTAAGGCTAAACCTCGTGTCTCTTGACCACTAATTAGTGAGTTTTTTCCTCCCCAAACTAGCATGGCTTGTTATACTCAAATGCATTAAAATCTTCCTGAGCTGGGCTGGATGGAGTGGATGAGCAGCGGGCAAAGCCAACTTCTATGAGGCTCCAACACTGAGCATCTATCTTGCCTGTCAGAATCCAGGAAGCAGCTACTGCAGGAGCACATTTACGATGAGGATGATAAGAGCTATAACTCTGCCCGCTCTGTAGCACAAGCCTTGCTCTCTGCTAAGAGCCACTGCCCTTCCGTGCAAGGAAGCCACACGGGCGACTGGTTCATCTCCAACACTGGTAACACTCATTGGGTACTTAAAAAAAAAATCTAGATGCAATGTTATCCTCCAAAATCCATGCCCTCCATCCCTTTTACCTTCCCTTTCTTCAGTTAATATGTGTTGAGAAAGTCACTAACCGGTACACGGTTCTATTTTATTTCTTCCCCAGAAAGAAAATTAAAACGAGCATCCAACAAATGTAAGAATCTACATCTTCCATTCCCAAGCAAAAAATGGACAGCCTGCTGTCCTGCTGATGGGCAACTCCTCCCTGAGCTGCAGCTACGCTCCCGGCTCCTAGAGCAAGAGCATGCTATTGGTTAAGTGATCATCTTCAGGATGATCCACCAATGGGATGTACCACCACTGAGTCTCCCTTGGCCCTGCTTCACAAAGCCAGTGGCCACAGCAACTCCTTCAGCCAGCTGTGGAACCTCCCCTAGACACCAGACACATGTTGGGCGGAGGGTCCCCCTTTAACTGGCATTCCCCAATTCTCACCTCTGTAGCTAAGTTCTCCTCTCCTCCCTGTTAAGGCACTATCTCTCAGGACACTGCTTAAACCAGTTTTCTCAGCCCAACTCTTGTAGGGGCCTCTCCTAAATTCTCCAGCAGAGCCCGTGGCTTTGATTACAGGCAATGCCACTGTCATCCTAACGATGAGCAAAAGAATCCAGACAAAGCACAATTTCAGATGGTTTCCTTAACTCCATTCTCTCTCATCTCCCTGGGGAGCCGTGGAAAAGCAACTAGGCTCTCTGAATTTCAGCTTCATGCACTGCGATTTTGCATAAAAGTTGACTGATTTGTGTATAAATGATTGGACGCGAAAGCCAATTGGAAAATACAGAGGACAGTATAAATGCTAGTTTAATATTTATGGTATCACCATTAAATATAAATTACGAAGCCAGACGCTGGAAGAAGAAGAAAAAAATCTTGCTGTAAAGAAACTCTCCCAAAAGTTTGGCAGAGCCTAGTTGACAACAAGGCCCTGGAAAATGCTAGAAGAGTCAAGGGAGACAAGGAGCAGGAAGACATGTCTGTTTGGAAAACAAAAGATGGGGACGGAGCCATGGCTCTGGCAGGAGCCCCTGGAAAAGCCAGAGGGGCACCAGGGACAGCGAGCACCATGACTCAGTTCAGCTGCATCACAGGCTCACAAACTCAGGCTCTACGTGAGAAGCAGTACACAGCTTGGAAGCTGTGCAAACACGGAGGCAAAATGCAAGGTGTCTTGAGGGAGGTTCCCCAGCTGGCTGAAGGAGTTGATGCAGTCACTGGTTTTATGAAGCAGAGCCAAGGGGGACCCAACGGTGGTACATCCCAGAGTCCTGAAAATGGTCACTTGACCAATAATAGCATATTCTTGCTCTAGGTTTTCCCCAAGATGCCTGAAGCATAGCTGCAGCTCAGAGAGACGACTCACATCTGTGGGACAGCAGGCTGTCCATCTTTTGCTTGGGAGTGGAAGATGTAGACTCTTACATTTGTTGGATGCTTGTTTGAATTTTCTTTCTGGTGAAGAAGTAAAACAGAATCTTGTACCTCATGTGAAGTAGCATGGAGTGACTCCCAGAGGGGACATTTGCAAATCATTGATCTGCATTCAGCATCCTTTTGCCAGTTCACAAAGCCTCTCCTGCAGCGAGAACAGAGAAGCATTTTCTTTCCTGCACAAGTCAGCAGGGAATCTCCTCCAAGGATAGGGTTTCCCCTCATTCTTGCTCATCAACTTTATCAGGCCTTCCATGAAAACCAAGGGACCCAATGATGTCCCAGCATGTCCTCATTTTGCTGAAACTTCATTTGTCCAGAGGGGAGGCAGTCTGCTCGCTGCTGCAGAGCCTGGCCTGGCTTCTTCAGACCTTGTGTTTCTCCTGTTAGCTCAGCTCCCTGAATGGCTGCCAGCTATACAAATGAAGATGAGGTCACTTCTGCACCCTGCCCTACACCTTGCCCAGGACAACAGCTAGAGAATTCCGTTCTGAGTGTCCATCCATGGCACGCATAGTGAGGCCCTGCTGGACACCAGGAATACCACATCCCAGGTGGGGCCTTGCTTTAAGGGGTGTGGTCTGTAGACACAGCACAAGTATCCTCTGGGAGCATTGGAGATGCTCAGAGTCTCAGGCCATAGCCTACCCTTCCAGATGAGCAAGCTTGGAAGCCCATCTCGTGTTCTAGTTAGAGACATAGCATAAAGTGGGAACTTTAGAGTCAGACACCCAGAGCTGAGGTTCTGGACCCTGCCATGCGAATTGAGAATTCTTAGAATGAAGCCATGTCTGCAACAGCTGACTGCCTGGATCCAGCCCAGTGTCGGCTTCTCCCTCAGGGTAGCCAGGCCCCTTGCACACCAACCTAGACTAGACAGAGCTTAGCTAGAACCAGGTGAGCGCAGAGCAGCGTCTCTGGAGGCTACAAGTGTGTGAGCAATGAACATACCTGGGAACGGCTTCGCAGGACCAGTTCCATTTATGTTGGGAGGCAGGAGTGGTATTTATGTTCCTGGGGACGTGGCCAGGGTCTCTGAGGCTAAGGTTTGTATGGCCGAGTGCCATTGGCCAGGGCCGGGGTGTTGGAGGTTGCTTCATCTACATTGGTGGAACGGAGAGGGGGGGACTTTATAAGGTCAAACAAGAAGTGAAGCCTTTTAACTGTCAGGGTATGGGTTTCTTACTAAGGTTGATGTTGAGGAAGGCAGTTTTATGGCACCAGGTTGGAAGTGGGGAGGTAGCCAAGTCCTACGTGTTCGAGATTTCTTGGGTTGGAGCTCCCTAGAGTCTTCCTCTGTAACCCTGGGCGATTAAGGTCCCACAGTAAGACCTGCAGTAACTGAGTGAGGTTGGAAGGTTGCAGATCCAGAACCTGAGCACAGTTTATGTCAGGCTAGCTCTAGCCCACTAAAAGCCAGTCCTGGCCCACATCTGTGTCAGACCTAACATCCTGTGACTTACATAAAATCCTTTTTGAATGGGTGAACTTAGAAGATCGCAAGGGAAGATGTGCCAGACAGCCTCCGAGGCTCTGGGATGAGATGTCTCTGCTTTGCGCTGACCTGCCTCTCTGGTGTCTCCGTCAGCGTGTTTGAAGAACGCCGCGGTTTGTGACTTCCTTTGTTCTGCTACTATAAAAACCTCATGAAACTGCTTCATACTGGAACATGGAATTCAAGGTGACCTAAATCTATGTTCCTGGCCATGGGCACTCATACTTGACTCTAAAATGAACTGGCTCTTTTCCTCTTGGAAACGGGGAGCTGTCCTTAGCACCAAACCACTTCCTTACCATGAAATTCCAGCCCGTTCCTCAGTTCCCTGGCCCACTTTCCAGATGGGGGGTAAATAGTTACACGTCTCTGAGTACTGCTGAGGGGGTGTGGAATGGGATGAGTGGGCTTTGCTCGGTGCCTGGTAGTGTGAGCCTCTGTGAGGGAGGTGAGTGTGAGAGTGCCTGTGGCTACCACAGGAGCCTCTGTCAGAAGTCACTACACTGCAGATCACCGTCAGTGGACGTGCTGTGTGGCTAGAGATGATGATGATAATGATATTGTGGTGGTGGTTGTGATGGTGGTGGTGGTGATTATGATGATGTTGGTGATGGTGATGGGGAGCATGAGGATGATGATAGTGATGCTGGCGGTGATGATGAAGATGGTGATGATGATAATGATATGGTGGTGGTGAGGAGGATGGTGATGATGGGACTGATGACGCTAATGACGGTGGTGGTGGTGGCGATGATGATAGACAAGCAACAAAGATGTTATAAAGAACAAAGATGTTGCTCATGACGATGAAGGCCAAGTATTCTGTCTAGAGAAAGAGAAGTAAAATCAGGTGCACAGCAATCCCAGCACCAGGGTGGCTGAGGCAGGAGAATCGTTAGGTCCAGGTCAGCCTGGACTAGCTAGCGAAACTTTATCTTAAACTGATTAATTAAAAATAAAGTTAAATCAGAGAAAAATAGAAAACCACATTGAAGGACTCTGTAGAGAGTGTCACCACTGTGAAGGTAGACAGTGAGTGTGGGAGGAGTCACACGGTCCCCAAGCCTACACACTGTGTCAGATAGCGTGTACACTGTACTGTAGTGACCACTCAGATAGCGTGTACACTGTACTGCAGTGACCACTCAGATAGCATGTACACTGTACTGTAGTGACCACTCAGATAGCGTGTACAGTGTACTGTAGTGACCACTCAGAGAGCGTGTACACTGTACTGCAGTGACCACTCAGACAGCGTGTACACTGTACTGCAGTGACCACTCAGATAGCGTGTACACTGTACTGTAGTGACCACTCAGATAGCATGTACACTGTACTGCAGTGACCACTCAGCGTGTACACTGTACTGCAGTGACCACTCAGACAGCGTGTACACTGTACTGTAGTGACCACTCAGATAGTGTGTACACTGTACTATAGTGACCACTCAGATAGCGTGTACACTGTACTGCAGTGACCACTCAGATAGCATGTACACTGTACTGCAGTGACCACTCAGATAGCGTGTACACTGTACTGCAGTGACCACTCAGATAGCGTGTACACTGTACTATAGTGACCACTCAGATAGCGTGTACACTGTACTGTAGTGACCACTCAGATAGCGTGTACACTGTACTGCAGTGACCACTCAGATAGCATATACACTGTACTGCAGTGACCACTCAGAGAGCGTGTACACTATACTATAGTGACCACTCAGAGAGCGTGTACACTGTACTGCAGTGACCACTCAGATAGTATGTACACTGTACTGCAGTGACCACTCAGATAGCGTGTACACTGTACTGCAGTGACCACTCAGATAGCGTGTACACTGTACTGCAGTGACCACTCAGATAGCATATACACTGTACTGCAGTGACCACTCAGATAGCATGTACACTGTACTGTAGTGACCACACAGATAGCGTGTACACTGTACTGCAGTGACCACTCAGATAGTGTGTACACTGTACTATAGTGACCACTCAGCGTGTACACTGTACTATAGTGACCACTCAGATAGCATATACACTGTACTATAGTGACCACTCAGATAGCATGTACACTGTACTGTAGTGACCACACAGATAGCGTGTACACTGTACTGCAGTTACCACTCAGATAGCATGTACACTGTACTGTAGTAAACACTCAGATAGTATGTACACTGTACTATAGTGACCACTCAGATAGCATATACACTATACTATAGTGACCACTCAGATAGCATGTACACTGTACTGCAGTGACCACTCAGATAGCGTGTACACTGTACTGTAGTGACCACTCAGCGTGTACACTGTACTATAGTGACCACTCAGATAGCATATACACTGTACTATAGTGGCCACTCAGATAGTATATACACTATACTATAGTGACCACTCAGATAGCATGTACACTGTACTGTAGTGACCACACAGATAGGATGTACACTGTACTATAGTGACCACTCAGATAGCGTGTACACTGTACTATAGTGACCACTCAGATAGCATGTACACTGTACTGTAGTGAACACTCAGATAGTGTGTACACTGTACTATAGTGACCACTCAGATAGCGTGTACACTGTACTGTAGTGAACACTCAGATAGCGTGCACACTGTGCTACAGGGATTTAAGTACATGGCAGGAGGAGAGTGGGCGTTTGCTAATTCCTCAGGACATTATGTGAGAGACCAGAACATCTGCCAGTTTGTCTCCAACATTGTGGAACAAATGCCCCATGGGTCTGCAGGGCAGCCACACCCACCCACCTGTAGATGCCTAAAACTCTTACTGTGGCCACTCCTCACTGATGCTGTTGTGTCTTGTAGAGGGATTGGAGCTACTGGCTTGGAATCTGATCCTAGCTGCCCTACACTCTGCTTAGGTTTTGCTGCTTGACCTGTCAGTAGTTTGTTTATTTCTGGAACCCTACTTCCTAGATATTCAAGAAAGCCTGTGTTCTCAGAAATAGGTTTTGTTATCCAGTAGTGGCAAGGTCAACTGAGGGGAATGTCCACCATTGCAGAGGTGGCTTGTTTTTGCTGAGCCCAAGAGAAAGAGTTCACCATGTTACAGGGAGACTGGGTTGGGATCTGGGCTGGGTGTTTTGCTGGTTCTTGGTGTCATGTTTAAGAATGAAATAAAGGTACATGCAGATTCCAAAGTAATAAGAATTCTTAAAGTGTAGCACAGGTGGGAAGGAAGTGTGCTGTCAAGATTGACAGCGAGCTACGTGAGTGTGTGCTCTCCAAGTTCCCCAGTTATTATGCGGGGCTTCTTTGTACAGGGTACAAAAGAAGGAGGAGTTTGTGTGCTGAAGGGCATAGTGTGAACAGTTCATTATTTGACTGACACAGGCTTAGGTTAGGTAAGCCTTTGCTCACTGTGCATATCCCTCCCATAATGCGTCTGCTTTTTTGTCAGATGCATGCCCCAGTTGTGCATAAACATAAGGTAGCAACTGAAAAGAGTTTCCCTAAAGTTCACTTCGAGGACAAAGAGTGCCTTGTTGTGTATGGACCCAGAACCAGTTCAGGCCAGACCAACCCTCTCACTCTCCTCTCTTGCCCAGACATAAGCAGAATGTGACTAAATAGTATTGTCTAAGTTTGATGGTCTTTATGGAAAAGGGAATTTCAAAACAACGCTACATTGTCCAGCATAGAGTGTGTGCAGCTGGATGTAGGTAGGGCTCATGGGTTGCTAACACCTTGCTAGGTGTGTTATTCAGAGTGGGGTGTGTATGCAAAGTACATGTTGTAAACTAAGTACGTTATTAGAAGTGTGTGTACCTCAAGCCAAGTGGAGTCCAAGGTTGCTAAACTATCCCCTATGCTTGCCTGTCTCAAAGGGGATACATAGAGGAGACTTGGACCACTAAAATGCAGAGGAGAAAGAGAAGAAAAGTGTCAGAATTCTTTTCTGTTTCTGATGGAAAGAAGGGATGGTAGGAGGAGAATGCTTACAACCGGTTAGGAGGAGTATTTTACAGTGGATCTGGGCTAAGACACCGACTCTGGTTGTCTGGAGCCTGCCTCAAGGAAGAATAGAGCAGATGATAATGGTCTCAAGTGTGCAAGTCCATGATAGAAAAGTCTGGAATATGGTTACTGGAAAGGCAGGCCTGTATTTGACTAGCTTGGTTGTGAGCAAGCTGTCCACTGTCTTTAGAGGGGTAATTCTTCCAGGGCTCGCACAGAACAGATGTTAAAGCACCAGAATATGGAAAGTGAAAATCACAACCCTGACCCCATGAGACCACACATGAAAACTTCTAGCATCAGAACTTGATGAATATTTCCCTTCCAACTTTCCTAGGGATTCTCCCTAACAGTGTAGAAAGGATTTGAGACTTGAATCTACAACCAAGAACCAAGAATGGATCGAGAACATATATCAAAGCTCCCAGCACTAAGCTGGCTCTTTTCTCTACTAAGGGTAATAATATCTGGCTATACCATCAGAAAAAAAATCCTTCTGAGTACAACACGGAGCATCTTATGCCAGTATCCAACTCTGAATACAAAACCCCCAGCTTAAAACAGAGGAGAAAATGAAACAAAAGTCTAGAGCTTGTGGGAGAGTCAAGGGCCTCTAGGCTAACCATTGGTACTGCAGACCTCTTGAGGTGTAGGGAGCACCCAGGGGCACTCAGCTAATCAGAGGGAGGAATAGAGGTTTGCACAGATCCTGAGTGGATCTCAGATCTACACTCATTCTGATGTGCTGCTCCAGAACTAAATGACAAAGCATTAGGGGCCACTTAGGAAAAAAGTCATTGGCAAGGCAGAGACGCAGAGCCAGAAAACACCCAAGCAAGCAGGAGGGACCAGAGACACTGCCGTGGCCACTTCTCAAGACCACATCATGTTATTCCTCTCTCCTCTTCAGTTGCCATCCCTTGTCTTCACTGAGGCCCTTCTTATTGTCCCTGTGACCTGGTCATCATCCTAGCAGTGAGTCTCTTAGTGTCCCAGAGTCTCCTGTGAGCTGAGTCACCCCAGTCACCCATTCTGATGTAGATTACGCATCCCCCACACCTCCTAGTCAGAATTTATTCCAAACACTCAGGGAATAAGGGGGGAAATGTTCTTTCATGGAGAACATATCTTTAAAAAAATAGGTAAGTAAAGAAATAAAAAGACAACAGTAATAGCATATGTCTGGTTCTGGCGAATGAATGAATAAATAAATAAATAAATAAATAAATAAACAACCCAGCCCCAAACAGACATTTTTAAGAGCGTATACAGATCTTGGATTTTCTTTCTTTTTTTTTTTTTTTTGACTATTTTATTTATTTACATTTCAGATGTCATCCCCTTTCCCCATTTCCCCTCCCTAGAATCCCCTATCCCATCCCTCCTCTTCTTTTTTGCTTTTATACCATTTGAATTACATGCGAGTATTCAGGTCAGTTTTAGGTTGAGGGACTAACAATACAATAGATGCAAATAGTCAAGGAGCAAGCAAGACAATAAACACAAATAGTCAAAGGACAACCAAGGTAATAAACAAAATTCCATGAACACTGTTTCTAAGGGCTTATCAGGATGACCAAAATATCTGAGCCAACTTCCCTGTCCTAGCCCAAAGTCATTTTTATGTCTGAAGCCTACTTCTTTGTTCTAGCCTAAGACTTAGATTCCTGCCTGAAACTACTTCTTTTTTCTAGCCTAGTGTCAGATTCCTGCCTGAAGTCTACTTCCTAGTCCTTGGCCAATGTCAGATTCTTGTCAAGCAGCCCCAAAGGCTCTCCAGATCTTGAATTTTATATTCCACATATGCTGTCATCTGTAAATCTTTTAGGTCCCGGCCCCAAGCAATTAAACATGCTTTCCAGAGACGGAAAACAGCAAGTTTGGCCATTTTGACCAAATGGACGATTTACACAGCAGAGATACTGACAAGTGTGTTTTTGGAGTTCACCACTGTTGTTTTTCCAGAGTTGTCACCCGGGGTTATCTTGTCCCCTGGCAGTTATGCTCTTCCCGATAAGAGGGCTGCTGTCATCCACCCTGACTGGAAGAACTACACTCCTCACAGCAAGGGAAGAGAGGCAGGGTTTACAGGTAAACCAGGATTTAACGTGTGCCTGTCACCCAGAGCCAGCCACTACAGACTGCTTGGTAGAGGCGGGCTCTGTTCTTAGACGCAGCATGGTCCTTAACAGCCAACAGTGAGCTGGCCTGTTTCCTTTTGCCGTGGGAATAGGGCCTAACCGGTAGCAACCGTAGTGCACAAATCTTAGCAGAAACAGGTTCTCCTCAAACCTACATGTCAATCATGTAAGAGGTACAAACTTTTATCCCTACAGCTTCTGACAAGCTGGATTAGAAATCTACAAGTCACATTAGAGGCAAGTCTCTTCTGCCTAAATTCTACCTGTGTAGCCTAATATTTCCTAAACAGGTTTTTGTTGTTGTTTTTGTTGTTGTTGTTGTTGTTCCTCTGTAACACTAATTTACTGCTTCCAGATTGCCCTACACAATTTCCCCGTTAAGCATCTACCGGATTCCATCATGTGCATAGCCTCTAGCCTCAGCCTACACCTAGCTCATTTCAGCGTGTCTTGCTCAGACCCTGGTTCGTGCTATACTCTGGACAGGATCTAATTTACTTTTTCCACTCTTCTCTAGCTCCATACGCAAGTTGTTTTAGAATACCTGAAGCTTTGGGGTGACCCCTGCCCATGGCACAGAGCCCGGTGCTATTAAAAGGCAGATTCAGTGGGATTTCAATGCCATTCGGTCTTACTTAGGAAGCAAACAAAATGCAGTGTGAAGAAATTAGGTTAGACACAAGGAGGAATGTTCCAGATAGGAAAGACTCCTCAGACCTGCAGTCCAGCCCTCAGAAAAAGCTAATTCTTTTTAAACTGGCTTTTACAAAGAAAACCTGCCTGCCTTGATAGTGGGGTGTCCCTTCCCAGGGGACAAATGGCTAGATCACCTGAGCTTTAGAGCTCACCCACTGTAAGGAAGGCTAAGGCTGCATCCAACCATCATTATGTGTAGTGTGATGTTCCAATAAAGAAGAGAAAGAAGGAAATTAATCACTCGGTGAAAAGAAAAAAGAAAACTTCCAGAAGGAACAAACCTCCTCTGGGCTCTTCAAACCCTGGAGCCTCTGCCTCCCTCCTGGCTCCCCCAGACTGCAACACCTTGCATTTTCTTTGTATTGTTCTTGCCACAAGGCACCAGCTCATTTATCTTTGGCTGCTTGTGTTTTATTATAGGAAGGACATTTCAAGGAAGATTCACAAGGAAGGAATCCAAAAGCTATCCCTCCAAGCCACTCTGTCTCCATTACCCCGTCTACCGTTTCTGCAGCGTTATTCACGAAGTTCAGGGGAATGAACTTGACCTTGAAACTCCTTCAGGTTTTTTTGTTTGTTTGTTTTTGTCTTTCTCTCTTTCTTCAGTGGCCTCCTTCCCCAAACTGTTTCTCTCAGACTGTGTGTTACACAGTTCACACCATGCACACAATCTTCCCCTCACTGCAGGATGCAGGTTGAGCTGGATTTCCCTGTGAAATAAATGCAGACATGAAGCAGATATCAGTATTTGCCATTTTCACCTCATATCACACATATGCTCAGAAGTGCATGCGTGCACACGCACACACACACGCACACGCACACACCCACGCGCATACATATGCCTGCTTTCTTCACTGTGAAGCTGGGGTTGGAATGCAGGGCCCATGCCTGAACAACCTTCAGCGAACCCCGTTCCAGACCTCATAGCCACGAGTTCTGCAGACTCTGCCTCCTTTGCCTCTTTTCTGTCCCTCCAGTCTCAGAATCTCCACTCTTCTGAGAGACTCCCACTGCCCCAATGCTCTCTCTGTAAGGCAATGTTTCTTTGCAGTTTGCTTGTCTGGACTCGAAGTGTTTTCTTTCCTGAGACTTATCAGTGAGATACAAGATGATCTAATTGTTGTCTTTCGGTTGTTGCATAGTACCCAAGTCATCATATGTTGCTGATTAGATACATGTGGTAGCGGATAGTACACTGACCTTATACATGGTAACCCCCGTGAGTTACAATTTCTAATCACCAGCTATCTTTTTGTCCTCTTCCAGCTCAGCTTTCTTTGTAACAATGAGCAGCTTTTTCTTCCTTCCCAGTCATCTTTCTTTTACTTGTCTTACACACAAGCGCCACACTGAAGTAGGAAGGAGTAGACACCGCATCTTCTGCCTGGTTCTCCGGACAATGTTTGTTAGCTGGAGCTGTTAGATAAGGCTTGCTCTTGCTGTTTATGTGCATATGGTGTGTATGTTTTATTGCATGCATGTCTGTGCAGCATGTATATGCCATGCCCTGGAGGCCAGAAGAGGGTGTTGGGTCCCCTCGAACTGGAATGACAGATGGTTCTGAACTGTCATGTTGTTACAGGGAACCAGACTGCAGCTCTCTGTCAGTGCTCACCTCGGAGAACATCTCTGTCCCCATTACATAGAAGTTTGGGGTGGGGGTAATCTCTCTTTTATGTAGCTCTGATTGCCCTGGAACTTGCTATATAGACCAGGATGGCCTTGAACTCACAGACCTCTGCCTGCCTCTGCCACCCAGATGTTAGGAGAAAAGTTGTGTGCCGCCACACCCAGCATCCCCTTAGATGAGAGGTTGCTGTAGAGTTTTAGTGAGTACTGTCTATTTGGGTTAAATAAATTCTTTTCAATTCCCAATTTGTCAAGGTGGGTTTTTATTGGTGTTTGGTTTGGTTTGGTGATTTTGATCTGGGCACTGCAGGTACACACTTGTATTTCCTGCACTTAGGAAGCAGAAACAGGAGGATTACTAAAAGCCCAAAGCCAGTTTGTGATGCATAGTAAAACTCTCTCTTGGAAAAAAAAGTGGGGAAAACATGACTTTTGAAATACGACTTAACTATCTGTGATGTTGTGATGGGTTGCAGCTCTAACTTGTTAACATGTTTAATCATATTAGTACTATCAAACTAGCTATCTATAAATTCCAGAGATAAACCCAGCATGGTCACAACCCAGTCTCCTCGTGCACTGACGGATTTGATTAATGATGTGTAGCTTACTCTAAACGTAATCTGTCTGCCTTCCACGATGCTGATATGAAAGCGTACAGTTTGCTTATTTGTTCTTTGAAGAATTTTACATAAGACAGGAATTTCTGCTTGAACGTTCACATACGAGACTGCACTGTGAAGCCATGTGGGATAGTACACTGCTGTGTGTGTGCACACTGCTGTGTGTGTGTGTGCACACTGCTGTTTGTTGGCTCTATCTAAGAGGGAGCCCTTATCTGCTTTCACGAATAGTTGGATGCTTCTTGTGATCTTTCAACCTCCCAGTCCTGGTGGGCCATATCCTGTCTGTGTTTTCCAGTGTGTTGCATGAAGCCCACCACAGCTACCCTGCAACGCTGAGGCAGCCCCATTTCTCTTTGGTTTTTGTAGATTCTTTTATTTTCAAAATATTGCCTGGAGATCATTTATTTTACCACCGTATCTTGAAGGACCAACGTTTTTAGTCTTTTCTTTCTATTTTTCTTGCTTTATCCACTTTGTTCCCATCTTTCTTGTTTCCTTTGTCTGCACCCACTGGATTTATCGGTGTCTACTGTTTTAGACTCTTACTTCACGAGTTTCAGCATCTTTCAAAACTCGTAATGCACATGGCTGGTCACATCCCTGGAATTTCAGGAGTGCGTGCACACTCAGACTGTGGATTACTGTTACCTTTCTGCCTTTTGGACGAGATGGAGTATTAAAGTATCCAGCTTATGTACTTGGTAAGTTGACTCTTAAAACGAGTTGCAGCATCACATCCAACTTAGTAGTCATTGGGTGATGTGTCGCCTTGAATGAGACATGATCCTCGTAGGCCTCGGTACTGAATACTTACTTGCCAGTTGCTGGAGACATTTAGGGAGAAGCAGATGGAGGCATGGCCTTGCTGGAGGAAGTATTTAACTGAGAGCAAGTCATCAGTCAGGGCTCCTCCCTGGTCCTGCTTCCGTTCCTGCCTCGGCTCCTGCCCTGACTTTCTCTCACGACAGACTGTAATCTATAAGATAAAATACACCCTTTCTTCCCTAAGTTGCCTTGGGTCTCGGTGTTTGTCACAGTAGCAGAAATCAAACCAGACAGGTAGCATCACTGATGGTAGGTCTCCTACTTTGTTTCTCTGTTGCTGTGATAAAATACTGACCAAAAGCAACTTGGGGAGAAAGGGGTTATTTGGCTTACTATCGTAGTTTATCATGGAATTAAGGCAAGGCAGGAACTGGAAGCAGAGACCATAAAGGAACACTGCTTACTGGCTTACTTCAAGGCTGACGTTCAGCTACCCTGTTTAAACAATTCGGGCCCATGTGCCTAAGTATGGCATAGCCTACAGTGGGCTAGGCGCTTCCACATCAATCGTCAGTCAAGAAAATGCCCCTACAAACATGCCTACAGGCTAATCTGAAGAAGTTGACTCTTGAGTGTATTTTCCCTCTTTCTAGGAGTGTCAGCTTGACAACCAAGATTAGCTGTCACAGTAGGTAAGCCATAAATTAAAAGATGAAAGTCAGTCAATTGACATTTATATCTAAAAGGCAGCTATGGTTAACTTGCAACTGGTTAAAGGGCAGAGAGTAAGTATCCGAGTGTTCCTTAGCCACAGATGGGATATCTGCATCACTCCCACAAGCCAAGATTCAAGGGACATCCTGAAAGATGGGCAAAAGATTTTAAGAACAACCAGGGGGATGGCCCAGTGTATAAGAGGACTTGCTGGTCTTATAGAAGTCCCAGATCTAGCTCCCAGCAAGCACATGGCAGCCCAAGACCACTTATAACTCCAGTTCCAAGGAATCATACGCCCTCTTCTGGTCTCCTTGGGCACTGCATACACAAGGTGCACAGGCATACAAGCAGGCAAAACATTCATACTTAGAAAATAAAACTGAGTAATCGTAAGATAGAAAATAAAAACTGTAAGAGCCCAACGATGTGTCTTCTGGAAGGACAAGGTCTCCTGCACTTATGAACTTGTGATTGTCTGCACAAGACCTGCAAAAGTCTGAGTGCAATCAAGCAGTTAGCAGTTCTCATGGGGGTGGAAGAGAATATCACCCCTCTTACCCTAGCTGAGAAGTTCTGGAAGGTGGATGGATTCTGGAGAAAGGAGATTCATTTTAAGGATGTGGCCCCTGGTAAATCCACCATGATCCAGTAGATTGTCCCATCCCCTGGAGAATATGGATCTCCAGGGGTCATGAAGAAGAGGAGGAGCAGGAAGAAAAGAAGGGAGAGGACAGAGGTGGGGGTAGGCGGGGATGAAGGTAGATGTGAGACATACAGAGAAAGGAGGGGGGTGAATTTGATCGAAATACACTGTACGCATGTGTGACATCTCAATGAATGAGTAAGATAGTATATTTAAAGGGAAATATTCCCTGGAAACTAAATCAGAATCAGCAAATTTAAAAGCAGATGAAAATCATAGAAACGTTAGCTCTTGGTCTGTGTTTGATTAAAAAGTCTGAATTGTCTGATTTGGGGTGTGAGATTACACTTGTATGTGTACATTAGGAAGACATTCTTAACCATGTCATTCAGAGAGCATGACTGGATGTAGCTTACGAGTAGAATACTTGTTTAGCATGCACAAGGCCTTGGGTTCGATGCCCGGCTCTGCAGAACAAAATGAACTATTTTTGTGTTCTTAATGTATCCAGTTTGAGAAAGCTATAAGAAAGGATGGGGCCAGCTCGGTTGTCAAAGTACTCACCTTGCAAGCGTAAGGATCTGAGTTCAGATCCCCAAACATAGGGATAGGAGTGAGTGTAGCACAGTAATCCCAGGCTGTGATCCCAGGGCTGGGGAGGATGAGAAGGAAGATAGCTGGAGCTCTCTGGCCAGCTAGTCTGGGGAAGCCCCAGGATTCAGTGAGAGACTCTGTCTCAAATAACAAGGTAGAGACTGCCAAAAGTGACCAACTGATGTCAATCTCTGACCTCACATACACATGTGCACACATGAGTACGTATAAATATATCCCACACATACATAAAAGTGTGTATTAAAATGTATTTGTCAACACTGTCTAGTGCTACCACTAGCTGGGCAATACAGGCCCATTAGGCACAATTTAGCTTACAATTACTGTATATTGGTGAATTGTTTCTCTAGTGAAGTCTTTTTCCTTATGTCTTTTCTTGCTGGTATATATCTGACCATCCTGTTTTGTTGTTGGTTTTTTTTCTATCTGCTTTGTCTGAGTGTTTCCATTCCTTCTCTCTCAACCTGATCCCTCATGAACATTTTCAGTAACTTAGGCTGTTCTTTTCCTGACTAATTCTTCTCTAACAACTTAGATGACACATCCATCCAAATAAGAAGACATTAGCTGGGAGTTTTGCAGTGGTTGCTCATGAGATTGAGTTAGAGCCCTGTGGTCTCCACGTGGAGACAGGGGAGCAGACAGCAGGAGTCATGCAGGCATCACCAACCTGTCGTGTGGGTACAGATAATGTTCAGTGGCCAAACCAGAGCCAGGAGGACCCTGCTGTGAGGTGTCACCACAGGCAGTTCCGCCTCTGATATTTATAGCTCCACGTAGGTGGGAATGGTGCTCCTCAGAACACCGAGAAGGTCTCAGCCCAGAGAACTACTGTTGGCTGAACACTATCCTGCAGTCTTTACAGCATAGAAGATGCCTCCGAGATGGTAGCTGGGTCTCAGTTCCTGCCTGTATTGATGGAGACAAAGACAAAGCATCTTAGCGATCAGGCTCTGGTGGTGCCAAAGCTCTGCTCATTTAAAAAAAAAAAAATCCAGTGTTCTTCATCTACACATCGCCCTTCCTCAAATGAGCTGGCAGAAACATTGTGCTTTGCCTTATCCAAAACTTTTGGCCAAAATGGAGGGTCCATAGGCTCTTGGTGAACCCTGCTTTCCTGCTTAAGATCCTTAAACAAAATACCCTGTCTTCTGTAGGACAGAAACGTGGATAGAGAAGTAAAGATGGGGAGTCCTGGGCTTCGGTGAGAGCAGGAACAAAGGTTCCACTTCCAAGCCGAGCTGAACAAAACAAGGCTGAGAGACTAACTCCACATCACCTCTAGCTGTAGAGCCTAAGGAAAAATGGCCTTAGAAAGCACTCCTACAGGACTGATGAGCATCGTGAAGGTAGGCCTAGATTGACCACTTCTTTTATTTGGGCCTCAGTTTACCCATCTGTAAAGCAAGTTGTGTCCAGCAGATCAGTGTTTCTCATTCATTTTGTTAGTCACCATTTGGACATATCTGTGAGCCAGCTTTAATCACCGCCAGAGTTCTATATGTTGGTTTTCGTTTACTTAAGCACTTTCCTCGTCTTAATCAATACCACTTGTAGGCTGATGGGTTTGATCTGATGACTGGAAAGTTCTTTCTAAGCCACGTTTAATTGAGTACAGAAGTAGTATTCATTTTTTTTTGACGTACTTAGGGCTCCCAGAATCCCCTTACATGGAAGTACAATCGATCATGTCTGAAAGTTTGCAGGTGATAAGTCTCGTCCCTATCTAAAGAGTGTTAGCATGAAAGAAGCTTTTAACTGTATTCCCAAACCCCAAAGATATCATCAAGAAGACAAGGAGAGTGGTACTCCAGGATCTAGGCAGACTTTTTCTTCTCTGGTTTGGTCTTCTCATTTCTTAGAAAAGGAGGACTGAAAGCTCCAAGAGAGCTGAAGCCACCATTCATCCAAACTCAGCATAAAATCACACCCCAGAGGAGTGCTAGGGCCCTGCAAGATTCACTACGGCTACCATTGGAGCTGGAAGCAACATGAATTACTTATCTGCCTGTAAGCTCGTGTGCCCCTTGTCCTCCAAACAGGACTTCTCCCAGACACTCTTTACTGTTGACATTTAACTAGAGTATTCACCTCTTACTCCCATTTCACACAGCAGACATCTTTCTCCCTCTCGGAGTGGGGAACACGTGTGTTACTCTATGCAAACAAGACTTCTGAGTGACAATGATGAATGGCCCAGAGAGAGGCTCCAGAAAGCTATAATAATATCTATAAATTATCCATGACCTAGATCCTTTCAGGGCTGTTCTTCTGACTTTTGGTCTTCCTGCAGAATTTTTGTACGATTGGGCCCGTTCGTTTCTTCTCTACATAAGAGCCACTGTAGACCTTACATCCAAACACAGGGGAAGAAAGGATGACCTAGAATTAGGATGCCTGTGCACAGGAATAAAGTTGGAGCTCTTAGGAATGTCACTTATCTTCATGGACATGTGAGATAGATATAGGCCATGCTTTATAACCTCCCAGACTTGTTAAAGCTTTGCGTTCTTGTCTGCTTAGTGAATAGTGAATGCTGGCCCATGAATTTGAGACCTGGGGAAGAGGAGAACAAGTTGCTGTAGCACCTGGAAGTTCAGTGTGACAATGACAAGAACACTAAATGGAGATCTAATCCCTGCATCATCACAGTGTTGTTAGACTGAGCAAACTTCTTGATGACAGCAGGGTACTCACCTGATCAGTGGAGACATCCAAGGACCGAGTCTGCTCAAAGTGGAATGGACATAACTTATTGTCCCAACTAGAAACTTCCTACAGTGAAGTAGATGCTGTAAATGATTCCAGTAGGATCAACCCAGAGCTATTCTGGCAGACAATGGGGAGCACCAACCTACTCATAAGAGGAATGTAGTGGGAGGCATTTCTCTTCGTATCTATGAATGTATTTGTGCAGTTTGGTTGAGTACTAGAAAATCAATGCTGGTCATCTATGAATGTCTTGCAGAAATGAGAGGATTGGATACTAGAGTCTATAGGGAGCTGTTAGATTCAACTCCTCAACCATAGACCTAATACCTTACAAAGAATCACCTACCCAAAAATCCTCAGAAGCCGTTGATGCCTGTGAAATATCTGGATCTCTGTCTGAATCTCTCCAGTGAATTACTTAGGTAGGTGTGCTACAGGTGACTACCATGCGACCACCCACCAAAGGTTCTATTCATGAAGTGCCAGTCTCACAAGCATGTCCCAGGGCTGTCACCAGCACTAGATGGCTTTGTCATGTGGGGCAGAGTCTCCCAGCCTGCTGGAATTGGCAAGGGAAGCCAGGCAGCCCTGATGTAAAAGCCTCGGTACCACAGGGTGCTTTTCCAGCCTATGTCTGTAGGGGGCACCCTAGAGGACATCACCTCACCAGCAGCTGTCAATACACAAAGGACTCCAAGAGACCCCAGGACATTGGGTCAGGAACACTGAGTCTTTCTAAGCATTTGGATTCTGATCTTGCTTCCAGTTAGACAGAGCTGTATGGAGATTGTGGGCAATACAATGTATAGTTCGTGCCATTTCTAAGGTTAATCCCGAACTATCTTCTAGGTATTCCTCTCTTGCCTTCTACCCACAAGCAGTGGGGTGATGTGGGGGCTGGGAAATTGCGGGATCTGACCCCCTGAATGATTTCATGGGACAGTACCCCTTCCCCAGGCCTCTTTCAACAGCTCACTGTCATCCTGATGTGAGTACAGGCAGGGTACTGTGTACTGAGGCTTGGGTGGGGTCTAACTGCCCTGACGTCACCACCCACAGGTCCATAAAGATTCATTGCCCAAGTGTGCTGCCAGGAGCTTCTGTGGACCTTTAATAGGTGAGGTACTGTAAGGTCTTTGGAAGCATCTGTACAAGTCTTGTCTTCTCTCCTTGTCCCTGGCTCACTCTAGTACAGTACCTTCCCTGGTGTCTCTTATTTCAGCAGAAGACAAGACAATGACGGACACAGTCTGTTTCCCCAACATTAAGTCTGTCTCACATTATTTTCTTGCTGTTGCTGAGCCCTCCCCTCCTGTCCCTGTTCTGAACGTCTCATCCATGCGAGACTCTAGTCAGGACACTCTTTGCTCTGGTTCCAGAAGCGACCATTAGCTCCTACGCATGTTTCCATCACAATGGTCTGTCCTCCACTGCCTTCCACAGTGGCCAAGCCATTGGAGCTGCCTGATCTAAACTGTGAGCTTCATAAACGTTTTCTCTTCGTGAGTCAGCATCCACCAGTATTTTGCAGTCGTCACCCAAGACTGCCTGAGGCATAAAGTCAATCTACTGAGAGTTGTTCAGTAATCTGCACTGTCTCTCCTGGCCAATACATGACAACAGTAATTTTTCAAATTAGCCAAAACCAGAATAATAGAGAAGCACCCTACTGTCAAAAGAAAATGGTTTCAGGTTGTCCATTACTGTTCTGGACTTTCAGGTGCCACGGTGGTATTGAACAAAGAAACTTTAGACCTATGGACATACCTGTGTCCTCAAAAGCATTCAAAGGTTCAAACCTACCCCAGTTTTCTTTGCTTGCTCAAATGGAATGAACCTATGCCTCGCGGTCACAATATGGAGTCTGGGAGATGGTCACCTTCATCTGTCATCTCCCATAGCAATGCCATTTCCATCCCTAGCCCCACCTTACCCCCACCTCACTCATGGTCACCCACACCTCACTCCTATCCCACATCCATCCCACCCTAACTCAGAATTCTCCTGATGGCCTTTTGACCACTGAGTTCACACTTACTTCTATCCCCCATCTCTCCTGAACAGGAAATGTCCCCAGCTGTCTCATCTCGACCTCTCCTTTGACAGTAAAATAAAATGCAAACTTCCACTCATGCCTGTCCTGAGGAACCATCTATTGGCATTCAGTCACCCCTGGCCTTCCTCAGCCCCTGGGGTGGGGCCATGCTGCCCTGGCCTGAGTCCTTGCCTTCTCTCCCCTACTGTGTGTCTGGGCAACCAGCAGACATGGAGAGAGCAGGGAGGCAGTTCGAGCTTCAGCTAAGGCCTTCCATCCAACATGGCTTTGCTGTCCAGATGGAGAGTCATATAAACAAGAAGTACCTGTTCTCCATCCCAGTGTCAGCCAGTGCCTGGCTCTCCGGCATCCGAGAGCTGGGCTATGATCTCCGTTTATAGTTGGGATGTCCTCTGAGAGCAGAAAATGTGTCCTGTGTAAACATTCTGAGCATGCTCTGACAAGACACACGGCTGGAGAGTGAACACTTGCTCCTGTGGTGCCTGTGGGCACAGCAAAGACACCGCTTGCCTTCCTCCACTCCAGTCCTCAGTCATGCCGGCCACATCCAGCTGATTCCCTTACTGGGCTTCCTAAACCTGTGTTCAACTGCTTTTCTCTCCATTGATTCTGTAATCTAGCAGCTGTGTGATCCTGAGCAAGTTAGTTAACCTCTCTGGGCACCAATGTTCTCAAAAGAATAATGTAATAACCTAGAGATGCTCCTCTGATCATTAGCACTTCAAAACATATGCGTAAAAACCATCACATGGGTTAGTGGCCTCTGGGGTGTCTCTACAAGCATTAATTCCTTTCCTTCTCCTTGATCCCCCTAGTGTCTGACACTATCTCTCACTTCCACAGAAGGCTATAAAGAACCCGGTGACTCTCTGCCACCTCTACATCAGGTCTGCTTTGAGCAAGTTTTCCTGCTGCTGCTGAGGCCCCTCCCCTTGCCATTGTCATGGACTTCCTGCCTATTGGCCCTTGAAACTCTTCTGACCATGATGAGAGTCATGACCAACTTCCTGCCTCTACTTGTGACCTCTGCTGTCTTACCTATGACCCTTCTCCAGCTGGACTTCCTCTTTGAGAAGGAAGGCAAGTCAACGGTCGTTAGCCTGACTCTCTCTATTAGCTCCCTCCCTGGCTCTGGGTTTGTCTCCTTTGTTTCGTTTGGTTTGGTTTGGTTTTGAGTCACCTCGAATTCCGAGAACAATGGGACCCTGTGGGCACCCTTTTGAGAGCAGTGTAGGTGTGCATACTTCTGTCTGTCCACGGCTTCTGAATTTATTGAGTGGCTATGGTAGTTACATCAGCTACAACTTGGAAAGTAGACTGAATTCCCTTTGCCAGCTGGCCATTGCAAAACACATTGAGAATTTTTATTCCAATATTAGCTAATATTAACGCTCAGACTACACACAGAAATATGTGTGTTATATATATGTGTATGTGTATATATATATATGTACATATATATACATATATATGTACATATGTATATGTGTATTACATGTGTATGTGTGTGTGTGTGTATGTGAGACAGACAGACAGACAGACAGACAGAATGCCACAAGAGGGCTCAAGGGGCTGCTACAGAGGTGAAGGCCCTCTTAAGACCTATCTGAGTAATAGAAAGAAGAAGCTGACAGAAATTCAAAGCAAGTCTCTTCAGGCATTAGGTAACACATTCTATTGTTGGTGCTAGGGGTCTGAGCATAGAGTCAAGCCACAGGGTCAGAGGGGATGGGCCTCAGGGTTGATCCATCCTGTCCTGACTGGATGAAAGGCTGTAAAGTCCATACAGGCAAAGTACAGAATAGGACCCAGGTGGGCAGACAGACAGACAGACAGACAGACAAATGATGGCAATTTGAGCCGGCCACCTTGACAGTGGCAACTCAGATGTCAGGCTGAAACTCCTGGGAGAGTCATGACTTCTCTGCCTGTCAGACCCTTGGCACACATACTATAGGTCAGCCGACAGGTAATCTGGGGCCAGCATCACCTCAGTGTCTTCCTGCTATGGGATCTGCAGCCCCCTTCCTTGGTCTTGAGTGTTTGATAATTTTTTGGTCCTAGTTTTCCTGATACAGTTTTAATTATATTCATGTGCTCCTACGGTCTCTTTTTATGTGGGTAAATTTAGAGGGGGCCTCCTTTCATGAATAAGTAATTTATCAGTCTGTGCCTTGTGGGTGGCACTGGCCAGATGGTGTTATTTATGTGTCCACCAAGGGACAGAGTCACCCTGCCTCTGGGATTGCACTCAAAATGGTATCCAATGCTGCTTCTGAAATGGAGTCTCCCAAAGCCAGACAGTCTGAAGAGCTGCTGCTGTTCTACACAGCATGGAGTAACGCAGAACAGGGCACAGCCTGAATGCAACAAGGAAGGATCTGAACACATCTATAAAACATGGGATCAAACTACTCCCAAGCAACAGGCAAGCCTGCAGACTATACCCATGTGGGGGCAATCATCCAAGATGGAGAGGCCACACCTTGGAGCACACGAATCAGCTCACAGAACCAGGTGGCTTCCCTAAAGTGACAACTGCTAACTCTTCCAACAACTTCTAACTAACAACTTCTCCAGATCACCTCACAGAACTGGAAGAGAGATGATGACGAAGGAGACCAGACCTCACTCGGGACTGCTTAGTGATGTATAGCCCTTGTCCCTGTCCTTGTTCTTCCTCCGTTTAAACCTAAATACCCCCCAAAGACCCTTTTATTTGCTGCTCTTCCCCATGTGGCCATATTAAGTTAATCTCTATGCTTTTCTTCATTGTTTATCTCCCTTCTATTGGATTGAGGAGTTGGTGGTGGTGGTGGTGGTGGTTGTTTTCTTCTTCTTCTTCTTCTTCTTCTTCTTCTTCTTCTTCTTCTTCCTCTTCCTCTTCCTCTTCCTCTTCCTCTTCCTCTTCTCCTCCTTCGAAGCATAGTCTAATGAAGCCAAGATGGCTTCAAACTCACTATGTGACCTGGACTAGCCTTGAACCTCTTTCTTGCAGAGCTGGGATTATGAGAGTGTGCTTCCTTGCCCCTCTCAGCTGATTCTTTAACTGGCATGCTGAAAGTGAGTGGCAGGGTGTAGCATTTGGTGCACTGCTGAACCCTGAGCTTTCACCCTTAAAACTTCAGTTACTTTTCAGTCCCTGAGGACATTGTTCTTCTGTAGCCAACCACCCCAGCATCTGAGCTCCCCACTCACGTCAACTGAGTGACTACATCAGTCACCGAATGAGTGAGTGAGCGAATATGTATCCCATGCAAATTATAGTGGTGTACAATCTCCCTGCAGACTCTCTGACTCAAATCCCCTGACTTCATCCATCCCTGCAGGGGGCCTGTACCCACTAGCACTAATTTGTGACATTGCATTTTTAGTTCCAGACGGAGGTTGTGGTTGGCACGTGTGTCTTAAAAGTCAGAGTAGAGGCTGCAGAGATGACTCTGCAGTTAAGAGCACTTGCTGCTCTTGTAAAGGCCCCAGGTTCTGTTCCCAGCATCCTCAAGCCAGCTCCCACCCAATTGGAACTCCAGCTCCAGATGGTGCTATGCCCTTTTCTGGCACTGCATGCTGTGCTACACATACATACATGCAGATGGAACATCCATACACAAATAAATAAATAAACAAACAAACCTTTTTTTTTAATCAGAAGGAAAATTTGCTGCTACTTCTCTTTGGGAAAGGGACCAGGGAGAGATGGAGTTTCAATTGTAAGACAGAAACAAGAAGCCCTGGAGCCAAAACGCTGCTTCCTGGGCTTCAGTTGATGTCTGTGTATCATGTGACACATCTGTGGCCTGGGCAAGTATTGTTGCTCCTCTTTTCAAAGCCTTCTGGGAGCTCCTACCTGCCTCCATGTGTATAGGCCTGGGTGTCATCATGTGGCACACCAGGGTGTGCTGGGTCCAGCTTGTGCTAACTTCCTAGAACTAAATGTCAACTTTCAGGAAGTCTGCAATACAGGTGACATCACACTGGGACCTTAAAATAGCCCACAGTGGGAGCATTCACAAGGGAGACTAACAAGGCTTCAGATAAGGGATCCTAACCCAGGGGATGCACCTTCACCAACAGACAACCGCTAGTCCCTCACCTCTGCGTGCTTTGGAAAGCTGTGGTGGTTAGTTTTAAGCATCAGCTTGCTACATTCACCCCATATGGGAAAATGAGTCTCCAAGATGGATTCTCTAGATCAGATTATTCTATGGGTGTGTCTGTGGAGGCTTGGTTATGTTAACTGATGGGAGAAGACACAGTCTACTGTGATTGCCACTGTCCCCTGGGATTGGGCCCTGGGCTGTATAAGAGTGGGAAAATCAAGCTGAGCACTAGGAATGCACACATTCATTTGTGTGTTCTTGGCTGTGGGTGTAAAGCAATTCACAGTTTTAACAGTTTTAAGTTGCTGCGGACATGTCTTCCTTACTGTGAAGAATGTAACCTGGAATCGTGAGCTAAAATGGCTCAGCGGTTAAGAGCACTCACTGTTCTTCCAGAGGTCATGAGTTCAAATCCCAGAAACCACACAGTGGCTCACAACCATCCGGAATGAGATCTGATGCCCTCTTATGGGGTGTCTGAAGGCAGCTACAGTGTATGTACATATGATAAATAAATAAAAACCTTTGGAGTGAAGAGAGCGGAGCCAGAGAGAACAGGGCCAGAGCGAGCAGGAGAAGGGAAAAGTAAAAAAAAAAAAAAAAAAAAAGAGTCCTTTCACTGGACCTAGGCCTCCCTAGCAAATGTAGCAGATGTGCAGCTTGGTCTTCATATGGGTCCCAAACAACTGGAGTGGAGGCTATCCCAAAAGCTGTTGCCTGTACATGGGATATGATCTTCTAGATGGGCTGCCTTGTCAGTTCTCAGTGGGAGAGGATGTGCCTAGCCTCACAGAAACTTGAGGTGCCAGGGTGGGGGAATACCAAAGGGACCCCCAACTGCTCAGAGGAGATGGGGAGATGGGAGAAGGATTGTGGGAGGAGGTGACTTGGAGGGGGCAGTGAAAGGGATGTAAAGCGAATAAGTAAAACTAACAACAACAATACTAGTGAGAAAAAAATTAGCTCTTTCTCCTCTAAGTTGATTTTTGTTGGTGGCATTTTCTCACAGCAACAGAAATTAGATTAGAACAAAAGCCATGCCCCCCGCCATGATCTCAGCTGGGTAAGGAGAGAGACTCCCTTCGTAACTCACGTTTTGATTAGCATGCAGCCTAAGTTTCAGTGTGACATTTTATACACATAGACTTCGCTCCCATTCATTTCCTGTCACCGTCTCTTGCTCTCGCTCTCCCGGCACCACTGCTCTCTTTCCTTCTCCTTCTCACTAATTCCCTTTCCACATCCGCATATGTGTTTCACATGTAGAAATCTAAATTCTGAATATGAGAGGAAATATGAGATGCTTGTCTATCTGTATCTGACGTGTTTTGTGTAACATAGCCCGTTCATTTCCCTGATGAGCCACCACTGTGCACACAGATCACAGCCTCCTCATGCAGTCGTCCGTAATGGGCATCCAGGCTGGTTCCATTTCTTAGCCCCTGTGGATGGCACAGCGATAAACCTGGGTGTGCAAGTGTGGCAGGCTGACTTAGAGCCCTCCAGGTGCACACCCACCAATGGTATACCTGGATCTAGTTCTATATTTGATTATTTTGAGGGATGAATGAGAGAAGAGTATGACCTTCTACCCACAGGTGTGTACTACCTCTTGCATGGAGGAAAAGAGGACCCTCCTAGTTGTGAAATAGGAAGGAATACAGGTAAGACTGCCCCATCCGGCTCTTACTACCACAGACTCCTTTATGATGCCCAACTATGGTCTTGTTAGTTTCTCTGCTCAACAGCTTCTGATGGCTCTTCATAACCTCTCAGGCAGAGACAAGTCCTAGTCTTCTTCATTACCTGAGCCCGTCTACTTCCCTAGTTCCCTCTGCTGCTTTGTTGTCTTCTTATCAGATATATACTGGAACTGTGTTCCATATATTTTATGGCCAACATTTCTAGCTATTCCCTTCTCCATATAGTGTCTATAATGCCTTTTTGTAAACAGAGAGTCTTAATGTCACCTAGGAGACAAGAGAGCTCTTTATCTGGATGAGCAATCTGGAATGCGTGAAGCAAGTAGATATGGAAGCTGTGGGAACAGATGTTGCTGAAGGACTGGGCTCTAATGAAAGACCTTCTATATGTAGAGATGAAATGCCACCCCTCACCTGAAAGAGGGTCTCAAGGAGTTACCTAACCTCTTGGATCCTCTGCTTTCTTATCAGCAAAATGGAAAGACACATACTACATACACCTACTACAGTATTGGTGTTGTGCAGCAATTTTATTTGTCTGAAACATTCCATTTCAGAGGGAAACTCCTGAAGACTCAGAAAGTTCTACAGGGATCCTCCTTACATCTCAGGAAGCAACCAACTCAGAAGTCTCAGGAAGTTCATGAAACTTACCAAATTGAAATAATATCTCCAACACACCCAAAGTTATATAAGCAGTAAGAACTGTCAAGAAAAAAAAGACATGCCATCCTATCAAGCTGCCAGCCAAGTGTGCAGGGAGCTGCAGGTTCAAGCTTTCATGAGTTGTCACCCAGGCTGGCATTCAGTGACATGACTTCCTTTGAGTTTTCCCTGTTCTAGTAAGTAACTCCTCAACCCAACTCCTGTAACTAACCCCAATAAACTCAGTGATTCATCAAATTGGACTTGGGTATTATTGTTACTTTAATTTGTGGTTTCCTTATTTGGAATGAATAAATGATTATTCATATATCCCTAGGAATAGTGTCACAAAACAATGTGGCAACCATGAAGGTCAAGGGCCCAACATGGTTCCTAGTATAGACTTACTATATAATAACTATTAGCTGACCTTGTGGTCCTTATTCTCAGATGCTGACTGTCACAACTGCCTTCTTAGTCCCATAAACACACTAGAGTATAGCAGGGAAGTCTCTGCTCATTCACCTCTTTGAGTTCTTCTTTCCGTCATGGAATCTCTACAGATCAGGAAACATTTTGGAAATAAGCCCCAGCCAGTCTCTCAGCCTCATCTCTCAATCCTGGTAAAGTTGAACTTTAGAGCCTTCCAGACCCTTCCAGAGCCTTCCAGACCCTTCCAGAGGCAGCCAATGTGCTCACTTTCCACATCCTTTATTAAACCCAATACTATGATCAGATAAATAAATGAATATCAAAATAAGAAAATTATACTTGCAACATACTGAGCCAAACTGGTGGTCAGAGCAGCAAAACTTGGATATCTGTTTATGGTCACGGAGATATAGGGCGAATGTGATAGACCCCCCATAAAAACAGACATGTTGTGGGAGTGGTAAGAAGTGCTCCAGATCATAAGACAGAAGTGCTGCCTTCATGAAGGCCCAGATTCGGACATATGGCATGACAGCTCCTGAGCCTGCCACCTCCCTTCCTGAGCTGACATATACTCAAAACATCCTGTTGAGAGCTCAGACTGGGCTCTCTGTGCTCACAGATGCATGTGTGAGGATCTGAAAGAGATTGGCAGAGGAGAATCTAAGCCACTGGGCAGGTGGTTTTGTAAAAGTTACCAACATCTGCAAAATAAACCAAAAAAACAAAACAAAACAAAAAAACAAGACAATTCTAGAAGGAACTCTTGCCATATTTTAGGGGCTGGAGTGAAAAATGGTCCCCACTGTGTGGCTCAGGCTTCCCTTGAGCTCACTGCACAACACAGACGGCACCAAATTCCTGAGCCTACTACCTCTGCCTGCTAAAGGCTGGAATTACACACATTTGCCTGTATAAACACTATCTGGGAGCAAAGAACACAGCAGAGAAGTGAGATGGAATCTAAAGTGAAGCATTTGATTCTCTGCAGTGACAACAACTCAGCTGGCCACCCCACCCTGCAGTGGGCTTGCCACAGACTCCTGCTCAGCAGGAGTGGGCAAGAGAACGCACTGAGATGTTGAAAATGCAAGCAAATTCCACTTTCCATTCAGGATACATATGAGATTTCTCTAAATCAAGTAGCAGGGTCAGGGCCCGAGTGGCTTCCCTGGCATCTCTGGGGCTCTGCTTTCTCATCTCCAGTAGCCTCCACTTTCAGGGTAGTTGTGAGGTTGGGTAGATAGCGTATTCAAAGGGCTTGGAGAAATTCCCAGTGTGCAAGAAGACAGTGCTTGGTATGTCTCCACCACAAGCAGCAATAACACCCCAGAGCAGAGAGCCTAGAGGCCTGGAATGGGCTCCTGACCCCAACTTACCCACCTTTCCCAGCTCCTGCTGGTTCAGATGTCCACAGTCAAAGTTCCCATCTCTGTCTTCATTCCCCTCCCCCTGACCCTCCCTAACTTCGCCACTTCACTGTGAGTCTCTAGCAGGATACCTGTCCCCAGGCAATGTAGGCAATTACTTCTCAAAATGATTAACTGAGTTACATCTGCAGAGAGCCTGTATCCCAGCATCCCTCCTCCTCACTGGTTGTTAGACGCTGTGCCAATTTACTTCTCTTCTCTCTGCCTCTGTTCTCCCTGTCATCAGAACAGCATACAGGTCACTCCCTTAGGTTCCCAGGGAGTCGGTGCCCATGAAGCAATTTATGTCCAATTCACAGGAAGCAGTAGGAAGGTGACTGGGATGGCTAATCTTGGCTGTCAACATCTGGGAAAAGAGAACCTCAATTGAAGAACTGTCTCCATTAGATTGTCTTGTGGACATATCTATAGAGTACTTTTTTGATTGGTAATTGATATAAAACGGCCTAACTCACGGTGGCCTAGGCAGGTGGGTCTGGGCTACACAACCACACACACACACACACACACAGAGAGAAAGAAAGAGAGAGAGAGAGATCTCATATATACACATTACATCTATTTTACACACATACACACATTATTTATATATTACACACACACACATATATATATATATATATATATATATATATATATATATATATATATATTGTTTTGCTCCCTCCAGGTTGCTCAACATATATATATATATATATATATATATATATATATATATATATATGCATATGGGTATATGTATATGTGTGTGCATGCATGTGTGTGTATGTGTGTAATATATATGATGTATGTGTGTAATATATGTGTGTGTGCATGTAATATATATTACATCATACACACATACAGACACACACACACACATATACACAAAAGTCAGGGCAGGAACTCAAGGCAAGAACCCAAAGTCAGGAACTGAAGCAGAGACTGTGAAGAAACACCACTTACCAGCTAGGCGTGGCTCCTGGATGAATGACAAGGACGTGCTTTCTATGCAGGAAGAGCAGCAGGCTGAGGGGAGCTGGCAGCACCATGGTTCACTCCATCGTTGCTAAGGAGTCATCAACATCTCATCTCCTTGGGAGCTTCAACAAAGATGCCCATTCTCTCCCATCTGTGGAGCCAAGACTTCTGAAATCAAACACCATCATGGCCATGTTCCCTACAAAGGCTGTAGGGAGATCCCTTACCTCTTCCAGCTCCCGATGGTCTGGATGTCCACGACTGGTACTACCATCTCTGCTACCATCTTCCCTGGGTCTCTCTTCCTCTGCCACTCCACTGTGGGTTTTTTAGACATGTGCTTGTTCTCACATTACAGGGGCCACTTGCACCTCGAGATGAACAACTGAATTGCATCTACAGAGAGCCTGTTTCCAGGTAAGGTCATGCTCCTGGCTCCCAGGGGACAGGTTGATCTCAGCAGACATCGGGATTTACAGACCACCACCTCTTAATGGCTTCAAGAATCTTGCGTCGCGGAGCAATGAGATACTCCATTGTAGCAGACATAATTAATCAGGAGAAGATACACTTCCAAAGGGGGGACGGGGCCAGTGTAAGGGGAAAGTTTAACAGCTCACAAGGGGCTGGTGCGTAAAGGACTGACCTGATGGGCTTTTCTGTGGATGCTTGACCTGTGCTGTGTCACTCTAGCTACAGCTTCATGCACTGCATGTCTCATCAGCATCCTAAACTTTCACCCAGAGATGTGCATTGTATTGTTAGCATGGAGCATAGGTCATTGTCAAATACTCTTGAGTACCTTTGTGGTGAGAGGATGCTGGTAGCTGAAGGGGGATATCATAGCAGTTTTAAATGGTACCCAGTTTTTGAACAACTCTACCCGAATAAACCCTGGCTATGCTCGTAATTGTATCCATGTAGGTAAGGCAGGTCAGAGAGAAACCTTGCTGGGGCTATGTTTTTAAACCAATGACTTGGTCAATCCTTCTCTATCTGTTTACACTAATGACTCCCTTCACTTTGGAGGGCGGGGCTGCTCTAACCATTCTGGAGTCCCAACAGGTTCCATTCAACTCTTCAGGGTGGATTACAAATACATGATTTGGACAGAATAATTGGGAATCAAGGGACCCACCTCCTGGGTACTTGGGCCACAATCATGATCGCGACAATGTGGCCCAACTATGTAGGCACATCATAGAAAAGCAAAAGTTTATGATCAGGTTAGTTTCTCCACCAATATCTCAAAAACACCCAAAAATAAGCCTCAAAGCTGTAGGCCCTTTAGCCTGTTAAAGCATTCCTTTTGGTTTTGTTGGCATAATGGCTGCTGCAACCTTCCTTCTGTCATCCTGACAGTCCAGTGTCCAACACTGTGGGGAAGTGCTTCTAGACCAAGTGTAAAGGTCCATCTTAGACATCTAAGAAATAAGAATGGGACATGCAGGATACATGTGTATCATTTGACATATGTGTGACCCTGCCAAGGACACATGCCTTGGCCCCATGTGAGCGACAAAGCCTTCCCTGGATTAGCCTCCGAGGGATGGCAAAGCTGCCCTCCAGTTCAAGTACAAAGATTGACAATGTGTGCAGCGAATGTCTACCATAGCTTTCTCCTCTGAATGATTATGGCCTGAAGAACACTCTCTGACAGGGACTGCTCCAACTAAGATGCACTAGACCTCTATCCTTGCTCAGCTGTATACCAGACACCGTAAGACCGGCCTCCCTGTTCAACTGTATATGATAAACACGCTGAGCTTCTGGGGTGCTGTGGCTTCTCCATCCAAGAGCCCAGCTCTCCTGAACCCCACTTCTCTGTAGACCTGTCAGTTTGTCCTTCACTTCCTGGTTGCCCCAGTCAGATCAATTCCTGGGTCTGTGAAAGGATGCTGCAAACGAATTCTCTTGGTGCATCAGGAAAGCTCTTGCCTCCCTGGCCTAGCAAATAAATTTCATCTCCTATGATTTTATCTGAGAGAGAGCAGAGGTCACTTGAGAGTACCTGAAACAATTAGAGATGGAACAGAGAACCTGTTCCCTACCTGCTGTCACCAACAAGCCGTGACACTAAGCAAATCACCTTGATGGTTTGGACTTCAGGTCCCCCTTATGCCTGGATGTGGGGCTTATTCTTGATGGTTTATCACTCTCCTGTTCTGACATGCAGGGAAGGGAGATCTATGTCTCTCATGCCCTGGAGCCTGGAGCAGACCCACTCTGTGTGAGAGGGACATTCACTTCCTTGTTACCTTCTTGGGAGAATAACCTACATTCCTCTGCTCTCTCACCAACCACAAAGGCCAGCATGAGACTCTGTAACCTGGGAAGAAGTGAACATTTCTTCCCAGCAGGAGGCAGCGAAGCCACTGCAGACAGCAGTTAGGGTGCTTGCATCGGTTCAGATCTGACACCATCTACCTGTAAATACTCACAGTGGGAGTCTATAGACCTGTCACATGAAATGGAGGTCGCAAGCTCTGCTTGCCTTACTGGTGACTCTGATCCACTTGCTGCTGTAAGTTCAGGGCCCTCCAATGCCCCACTCAGCTTTGATGAATTAGCCTGAGCTCCCAGACTTCAGGAAAACTGAAAGACTATGGCCAAGGATCCCAATGAAGAGTTGCATGTGCCGTGGGAGGAGGGGCAGGTAGAGAGAAGGGTGTGGCGGGTCTGTGTCCTGTGTGGCCACAACAGATCCAGACACCACCACGTGTTCGGTTACCTCAACGTTCTTGAAAACCCTGGCCCTTTGGAGATCTTTTCTTTAAAGTGTTTTAACTAGAATAGAATTACATTGTTTTATTACATTATTTCTCCATCTTTTTCTCCCTCCAACCCCTCCTAGCTACCCTCCCCCAGAGCCTCCCATTGCCCCCTCTCAAGGTGCTAACCTCTTTTTGCTTGTTATATTTGTTACACATATATATGTACATGTATGCTAATGTGTGTGCGTGCGTACACACACACACACACACACTGAGTCCATCTTTGTTGTTTGTGTGTTTACGGTTTCAAAGCTGCCCTCCAAGCTGCACTTTCATCCCTTACAACCAGTAAGGGATCTCAGCCGTGGGAGAGGCTAAAGTTCTTTGTCTAGGGGTAAGTGTCCTGTGAAACTTTCCCCCCCACACCCTCCACTTTCCACATTAACATATTCGTCGATACTGCTGTTTTCTAGTCTGGTTTGTGCAGCCATTTCGAGGAGAGTCATTTCACAGCAGACTCCTGGTAGTCAGGCTCTTACTGTCTTTCCGCCCTCTCTTGCACAATGTTCCCTGAGCTACAGATGCAGGAGCTGGGATGTAGAGGTATCCATTGGAGATGGGCTCCCCCTGCTCCTTTGATCTCTGCATTGTATCCAGTTGTGGTTGTTTGGGATGCTCTCCATTTGTTGCAAAGAAAGTCTTCTTTACTAATAGGTTCTGGCTACACATACCCAGGAAAGGTGGCTCCCATCCATCTCTCTGGAGTTTTAAGGGAGTTTGGTAGCATCACCACGTGTGATATCCTCATCAGAAGTTGGTGACCAATTCCATCTTAAGGCCCAGGGGTCTGACAGGCTCTCCCTCCCCATTTTCCTTTGTCTTTCCTGTATCTGTCCTCACTCTGAAGCAAGGGCGACCCAAAAGTGATCTCATTAGCATGCAAAATGGTATGACCATTTCAAAAATTTCCAGGATTGTTAGAAGTCGGTTACCATGAGAGGGAACCGGAGTGAATACAGACTTCACCCCACTCTTTCCTCCCTGCATCCCCACTTTGCCAACATCTCCAGCAAGGGTCAGGAAAAGGTCACTCACACCACCATGCACTTTGCTGTTACCTACTCATGCTACAACTGCCTACTTACTTAGGCAACAATGGTCTGCCCACAGCACCACTGACTCATGTATGGCCAAAATAAACAAAAATCCCTTTCCATGTGTGGTGCAGTGTTAGAGGACAGCCATAAACCGTAAGTGAAGGGATCACATATGGTGACAAAGTTAGGAAGGGTAGGGAAGGGAGGAACTTTCACCTTACAGTGGCAGTCAGCAAGTTCAGAGTGTCCTGGAAATGGATTCTAGCACGTGGAACAGGAATCCCTAATGTGAGTGAGAATACAGAGCGTATAGCAGAATTCCAGAGTCTAGGTTGGGATCCTAGTGTGGGTTGGGACTCTAGACTGTAGGCTGGGATCCAGAGTGTAAGGTGGCATTCATACTGTGAACCTAGAGTCCTGGCAACCATGAGTCCTTCAGAGACTGATGGAAGCAACGGCAACAACAACAACGTGGCCAGAATCGCCATGGGATTGGACAGACACTTGGAGGGATGCTGAATAACAGACAAAGAGAAACTTCAGGTCACAGGGCTCTGGCATTGTCCCCACCTGCTGATGGAAGATGGGAGGCCAGACTACCCCCAGCTGTGACAGTACTAACACTGCTGGTCTCCAGGCCAGCTCCTCCACAGGAGAAAGGCCTCACTCAGAGGTCCTGGCAACATCACAAGGCCACCGCAGCAACCTCAGCCTGTGCTGGTCTCGGGAAAGGGGAGAGGTGGGCAGTGTGACAGTCTGCTGATGGGCCAGCTTCCCTCTCTTCCTACCTCTTTCTATGTAAGATATAAAGGAACTTCCAATCCAGTGGTGGGAGAAATAAAGATGGAGATGTGCACAGTGATCTCCCAGAAAAGGAAGGAGAAGGGAGGCTGGAGAAAAAGGTAGACCTTGGTTTCTCACTGTCAGAGGATACAGCCAGAATTGGAGTGGTCTGGGGACATAAACATTGGTAATCTTGAGGGCTTTTATTTACTGTATGTGTGTGTGGGGGGTGCACACATGCACACTCATGTGCATGCTTATTCACAGAGGCCAAAAGAGGACATCAGGTGTCCTTTCCATCACTCCCTGCCTATTCTTCTGAGGCAGGTCCTCTCTCTAAATCCAAGGCTCAAGTCTGGGCTAGGCTAGAAGACCACAAGCCCCAATCATCCTCCTGCCTTCACCCTCCTTGGGGCTGCAGTTGTAAGCATTTGTAAAGATGGCCAACTTATTACACAAATACTGGGATCTGAACCCCAGTTCTCATGATGAGCAAGCACTCTTAACTGCTGAGTCATTCCTCCAGCCCTGAGGACGGTATTACTTTAAGAAATCTTACTCATGGCTCCCGGGACTCTGGTATCCCCATACTCAATAGGCTTTCACTCTTGTGGTGAGGGCATCAAAGAAGAGTATTGTACATATTATTAACAGGGGAAGAGAGGTTTTGTGGGTAATTGACTTATGTATTAAGGGGGTGAGGAGTGGTTGTCTCTTGTCGCTATGAGGGTCCCCATACCTATCTCATTTTCTCCTCACTCCTTACTCTACTAGAGTTTGGAAGAGGAACGGGCAGAGCAGGGCGGCATCAAGAACCCTGGTCAGTTTCAAAAAAGACATGGCCCTAGGGACTGAATTTTATGAGAGAAGAAGAAAGATCATTTGGGGCCAACTGGTGAAGTAGCTGCCAGGTTGCCAGCTAGGACATCCCCTTCATCCATCCTGTGGAAAGCAGAGATGAGGAAGTCTTTGGGTTCAGTCTAAAGCATTATCACCATCTAGAATTTTCTGTCCAAGTCCTACTGCCCTCCTCCATTCAAAGCCTGTGAAACCTGCTTCCAAATATGGCTGTTGGGGTGACAGGCTCAAGGAGACAGAAGAAACGGACCCTGTGCAACCATTCTGAAGGGGACCTGGTGCTCATTTGCCAGTCCCCCTACCTTCTTTAAAGCCAGATCCCTTTGTCCTGCCATGTGCAGTCCCCATGTACCTTGGCCAGCATGTCGGCACACATTGCAACCCCCACACCCAGGGCTTTAGCTCTGCCTGCTCAGGGTTGGTTTCATACCCACCACACATGGTCAGACCAAAAGAAGAGCCAGAGTAAAGATACTCTGAGAAAAAACAATGTGATAAACTCAGTCAATGGCAGTGTTCTCTCCACAACAGGCTGCAGGCATTGGTAACACTAGGATTGTAGACTTGGGAGCTTGACGTGACGTGGGGGCGGGTAGGTTCTTATATTCTTGTGTCCTGTGTGAAAGCAGCTTAATCCTGCTTTGTCTTCACCCGAAGTCCTAAGCTTTCCCAAGTACCCCACAATTGCAGGCAGGTACCCCTACCCACTGACCCAGCCTCTCCACCTTTCTCTCCCAAATCTGCATGAGGAACCCTTGGTTATTTGGCCTCTGTAAGGGCTTTAAAAATAGACTGTGGATCCCCTATTAAAAAGAAAAAAAAAAAGTCCCTGGCTAAAAATAGCTCTCAGCATCTAGGGGAGAAAAAAGAAAGAAAGAAACTGCAGCAAAATTCAATTGGAGCAGTGACTTTCCTGCCGCTGATGTTCCGGGCCAGTTGCAGAATGGAGAAGGTTGCAAGGGAAGGCAGGGGACAGGGTTCTTTCAAGGACAGGGCCAGTGAGGGATGGAAGGCAAGCAATCTGCTGCAGAATCCTCTCAATATTCTCTGGATTCTGGTCACTAATTCCCTCGTGATCCAAACAAACAGGCAGTGATCAAGGCAAGGCTCAGAGCAGCAGCAGATGCCCCGGTGGCTGATGGGAGCCTTGTGGGGATAAGAGCTCAGGGACAAGACACCTCTGAGACATCCCCAAAGATTCGTGTCTAGGGGAGCCATAGAACAGAGCGGTCCTGTGCTGTCCAGTCACAAGCCAAGGATTGAGGTGAGACACTCTAGACTCAGCAGGAGTGAGGGGCTCTTAGTGCATGGGCTCTTAGAAAGCTGTGTTCTTATCCAGGACACGGGTACACAGGGAAGAGCTAGCCAAAAGTCATTTGTACAGGATTCTCTTGGCTTGAGGTGAGGAGAGATACTGTGGAGATGAGAGAATCTCATGGAGATGTGGTTTCACTTCCCAAAAGGGAGCATGTTTGAGGTAGAGGCAAAAAAGTCCTCTCCCTACACACTCATTCATACACACGCATATCCACAAACACCTTTGCTCACATCCACACACAACACACATGCACACACATGGACACAGACAGACCATCCACACATCCACACACTACACACATGCACACACACGGGCACAAACATACCATGCATATGTTAACAGACACACCATGTGCATACACATAGAACACGCATGCACACAGAACTCATATACACACACACATATGTACCACACACTCATACTTAGCATAGAACACGTACACACATTCATATACATACACTCATGTATACTCATATTCCCATATTCTAACACAAACACACACACACACACACACACACACACACACGCCTCTCTTTTCAAACCATTTCCAGTGGACAGCCTTCATAGTGGTCTGAAGAAACGCTTGACTGAGACCACAGTGAAAAAGCTTTGGTCACTGGTGAGATGTCGGATACTCTTAACACGTGCTTTGCACACATTCATTGGTCACCAGGACGTGCTGAAAAGCCCACTAAACAGTACTAGGGACCCTCTGTTAGGAAAACCACTGAAGCTTCTGGGAAATGTGCACCAAGTTCCCAAACTAAATTCTTACAGCCCATCCCCGTTCCTCAGCTTGCCATAGGGGTTGTACAGGTGAGGCCGATGTACATGGTGGAAATTGGTCCCTCAGATAAATTAGAGCCTCGTATGCTCCAGTGTTGCCTGGACTCATTCTGATCTCTCTGAAGTTACAGGATGGCCGCTGTCCTTCCCAGGAGAGCATGGAGAGGGAGCTCTCGGCGGCTGACATAGGTGCTGCTCTGAAATGCCCTGAGGCGTATGATATACTGTTTATGATGCACACACATGCTTGGATGGAGAGGAAAGGGCTAAGCGAGTAATGTTCACACAGAAAGAAGAGGGCTGAGCATGCTCATGTTGAGACGGGGTAGCCAAGCGCGTGTTGCTCCTGAAGAGAACAGAGGGCTGTGGACGAGAGAAGACTACGCTGTGCTCATGGAGGCGAGGGGGGGGGGGCCCCGCCCGGCTCACGTGGCGAGGAAAGAGGTGATAACCTGACATCACTTCATGTGGAGAAGGCAGGGCTGAAAGAGACATGAGTGTCACAGAAACTGAGTGGTTGGTTCCTGGTCACCCAGTTCCTGGATCTGTCCCTTTGCCCTGGTGCTGTTCAAGGTGTAGGCATCTCTCAAGAGATAAGCTGAGGGGTGTACAGTGTGGACCGTGAGCTTTTGCAAATTCAAGGCAAGTAGGTAAACTATTATCTGGATCATTTTGTTGTCTTAACTCGAGGTATGACTTAGGCTTTTTTTACTACAGAATCTCTCGTTCTTCTCATCATAAGGACATGTACCCAGACCTCAAAGTAGCCAGTCCTGCTGCACAGATTTATGTCTCCACACACCTGGGCAGGAAATGTCCTGGACCAGCATATCCAAGTCCGATATCATCTCTCATCCCCCATTCCTCCACTCCCCATCCCCCACTCCCCAACCCCCAACCCCCACCCCCGCACACACACAGACCCATACGCCACTTTCTCCACCCCAAAACAGCACTGCATCCTCATTTCTTCTCCTAACAGCAGACAGGCACGGATTGCATAACAGAATTGATGTAAGGCACTTTGAGGAACGGAAGGGAAACCAAGAGACTTGGGAAATAAACAGCCCCTCCCCTCCTCGCCAGGCGCGCGGATCCTGATGGCATCTGTGCACATCCAGATTGCAGTGCTTTGCTGCGGCCCTGGAACAGTGAGCCTTGTTGCCGCGGTTCTCATAGGCTTTGCTCAGCGTGCCTCAGTACTTTTCCTCTTCTCTGCAGCTCTGGCCGATAAAACAATAACCTTGTCTCCCTCTAGTGGCCGAAACTCGCAAGCGTTGACCTGGGAGCCTTCTCTCAATCCTGGTAATTAACCAATGGGTTCAGGCTCCCGTTGCCTTGGAGACTTAACTACCCGCTCATTTGGGGGACTGACGGTTGCCTAAAAGCTTAGAAGCCCATAGATTTTGATTTTAGAAGTCCCTGAAACAGATGTATGTGACTGACGTGTGGTTGCCATTGTGTTCTCAAGTTTAATAGCACAGATTATCAGTCCCCTGACCTAAAGAATGACCTTTGCCTGGGAAGGATATGCTCATTCTTGGACCCAGCTGAGGTTATTTGATAGAGTACACCAATTAAACTTGCGTGATAGCATTCAAAAATCCCTGAACTCTATCCCAAGAACCACATAAACCTGAAATAGTGCTGCAGGTCTGTAGCGTCCGGGGATTCCAGGGCAAGCCAAACTACTTGAGACCTTGTCTTTGGGGGGAAAGCGACCTTTCTCATACCTGTTCCTTCAGCAACTCTCAGTTGCAGGCCAAGAATCTATTTTGTCTGTCTGTCCGAACATCTGGCTTTGTAGCCCAGACCATCCTTTAGCTTACCGTTGTCCTGGCTCCGCCTCCTGTGTGCTGAGATCACAAGCACAAACCTTCACACTCAGGTAGGAATTTGCATTTTAATCCATTCTCTAGATGACTCCTGACCCACAATGGGTTATCACAGGGTAGCCCAGATCAAGAGTCCTTGACGTTTTGTTCCTGTTCATTTTCAGAAACCTTGTGTGAGTACCAAAGAGCTGACCAAAACGAACTTGAGAGATACTTATCTCAATCAGTCATTACCAGCAATGCATCAACTTGAATAATAATTCTTTCCTATGGCTCCCTGCCACCACCCGGCTCCTCCCACTGTTATCCAGCTCTTCAGAACCCGTCATGGAAACTGGGGATGTAGCTCAGGGTAGGCTGCCAGGCTTACACCAAACCTCAGCACTGCATAAACTGGGTATGGTGGTGCACACATGCAATCCCAGCACTCAGAAGACAGAGGTAGAAAGGTCAGGAGTTCAAGGCCATCTTTGGTTACATAGTGAGTTTAAGATCAACGTGGGATACATTAGACCCTGTTTCAAACTTTTAAAGGGGAGGCATGATGATGCACACCTTTGATTTCAGCACTCAGGAAACAGAGACAGTCAGATCTCTGTGAATTTGAGACACCATGCTCTACAGAGCAAGTTTCAGGCCAGCCAGTGCTGCATAGTGAGACCTTGTCTCAAAAACACCCAAACAATCAACGATAATTTTAAAACAGCTTTGAATGGAGACGAGGCCTCCAGAGTACCTGTGAGGCATACCACTTGGAATTTGAGAAGAGTGAAGATCTGATCCCTGGCATGTCAGGCTCCATCCCAAAACTCATTAAGGGGCACTGGCTTGCAAAGTGTCTGTAGAGGAAGCCAGACAGGGTAGGAGATGAGGGACTGGTGCTTTGAAAAGATGCCTTTGTACAGGCTGCTTTTACTGTGTTCCTCCACAAACGTCAGAAAGCAGAGGGCTGGCAACCGGTGAACTATGATGCAGGAGATCAAACACACATCCGTTATAAGAAGGAACTTGGGGACATTTGATGCAGCTCCCTGCTTGACAGAGTAGGAAGCTGAGGACATGACTCAGAGACTGGCCCTGGAGGGACCTTTTTCCCAGGCCCCTTGTAACTCAGGTCCAGTTACAGAGTAGGAGTTCTCGATGGTTTGACTTAGCTACTTAGTCTGTTTAGAACCCATAAAATATGACCAACTGGTGTGTGCGCTAGAGGATTGTTTTTCCAAGAGACACTTGATTGATTTTTTTTTTTTTTGCTTTGTCATCTCCTGGTTCCTGTGGATAGTTCTTCTCCACAGAGAGAAAACTGGACCCAAGTCCCCTGGCCTCCAGGCTTCTGTTTGGAATTCCCACCATGGTGTCATACTGATTCCTGATGTTCCCTTTGCCCTTCCAGGAGATTAAGAACAATCCACAGGCAAGGGCTCCAGAAATTACCCACCTGCTTTCACAGGCCAGGGAGTGAGGAACATTTGATGCCCTGGTTGCTTCCATATTCGCATAGGATGTCTGAGCAGCCATGTTTACCACAGCACCCCCAGCGGTGGCTGCCAACCACTTAACTCTAGTCATCAGAAACATCAGGGCAGCTGCACTGCACCAGGGAGGCTTCGACACATCCCTGCCAAGGAGACAGCCTAACAGTCCCAGCTGAATGGCTATGCAGACTGTGGGCCCTGCGTAGATTTGCACAAGAGGATTTTGGTTGGTCCTTCTAACCCAGAGTGGCTAACTCAGGGGCTGCACCAGCTATGTTCATTTGGGGAGGAAAGTGGTTGTAGCTCCCTCTAGTGGACTGTTGACAGAAATCCAAAGTGGAGAACGTTAGAAGATGCAACCTGACCAGGCTGCTGTGTGTCACTGCAAGTAATGAATTTGGTCTTCAGAGGAAGTTACACTCTTCACGCCCATCACAGAATGCCTTGGTGACAGAGGTTATTCTCACAGTTAAGTGGCAGGCCCACCAGAGTTCCGGGGCGGCTGAGCCCCTACCCAGGAGCTATTACCACTCGGCTATGAACAGGCCAGAGGCATTACTCTCTGAGGCTAGTTTCCTTCCCTTTGCCAGGATGTCTAGACAGCATTCAACCAGCCCAACTTCCATCCCTGTGGTACTCTGAAATGTTGGGTGTCCGTGACAATGTCTCAGTGAACTCACAATTGATTGCTTGTCAAAAGAGCACGCGAACAGAGCTTCCCATGGGTACAGAGGATCTTGCTGCAAGCATGTTCACCAGCTTTACCATGCCTCTCCACCACAGTGATTGATCATAGTTCCTTTCACACATTTTACCACTATACTCCAATCAGCCATGTGGGTTTTCTGTTCTGAGGTCAAGCTGGAAGAGAACGGTCCTCTTCTGTGACTGAACAGAAAAAGATGCCAGGCTGAAGCAGCCATCAGGACTGTTGGGTATTATGAAGATGGGGCTGAACAACTCATACTAGCAGGAAAAGAACATCCACTGGACCCATACCATAGCAAGGAGAGTAAAGGTGACGGCTGATACTGAAACAGGCTTACAGCCAGTGAGTCAGCACTCTACTTACATCAACCCGTTTAATCATCACAAAAGCCTTATGTCATCAGCAATCTATAAAACTGCCATTTGCCTGGGTACCAGACTCATCTGAATGCTAGCCAATGTCATCTGGTTATTATAACTGCCTGCTGCTGAGTGCAGAATCTTAACAAGAGCTGATCCAGTGTGGGTCTCCCTAGGCAAGAGATGGTGCCTGTTTCCCATCATGTGCATGTACCTGGAAACAAGACCATCCTGGTGGCCCGTGGATGGAGTCCCAAACTCCAGAGCTATGAATCAAGAAGAGACACTGGGTGTCACAGGTCATGTTGCCCATTTTCCAGGTGGGCTTATGGCAGAGTGAGGCCATGAGGAGACTTGGTACATGTCGCACAGAGTCAGTGCCAAGTGTTCAGACACTCATCCTAAAGCTCTTTGCCCACCACCAGACAATAAAGCTACTAGGAACTTGAACGGATGACCAGAACTGTGTCTCACCTCATCCCAGGGATCTCTCTAGTCTCCCTTGTTGCATCATTTATCTGTCAACTCACCCTGGAAACAGACAGAAATCACCCCTACAATGGCGCATGACCCACGCTGTTCTACAACCATGGTCTTGCCATAAGCTCCCTGGTGCTCTGGGGCTCTCTGGTTACTTCTCTTGGATGTGCTCCTCCACTTGGCTGAGAAGCAGGCTCACTGGACTCTAGGTCTGATAGAAGAGAGAGAAACGTGAGGAGAGGCGTGAAGAGCTGAGAGGGAGGCTGTGTGGGGGAGGAGAGTGAGAGACAGGGAATGACTCATGAGAACTCAGATGTATCCCATCCCAGGTCCGGGGTCAGGATGATAGATGGGCATGGTGACAACAGCTGCCCCCTCCCACTGGCTTTCTGGAGAAAAAGAGGTGGAGCTGTCAAATGCTCAGACTCTAATGCATGTCTGTCCTTCGGTGACAGCCCAGGAGTGAGTCCAGACATGCTGGCTTGGCTGCCTTTCTTCCCTAAGTCACCTCAAACTCACAGCCTTGGCATCATCCTTGCTGTCCATCCTCACACATCCTACATCCGACCTGTCTTGCTGGCACTGCTTTCCCTAAGGATGGGATCTGTCCATGTCTCACTGGCTCCACAGCAACAGCCTGGACCAAACCATCCACCATCTAACCTGTTCAGGCTCATCACTGGTAAGTCTGATAAAAATTAAAATCTGATCAATCACTTCTCAAAATCCTGTGGGGATGGCTTCCCATTGTCTCAGAGCACAAAAGAAGTCCTGATCTGGCCCATCTTTCTGCCCCATGGCTCTCTCTGCATCATCTCCTTCCCTGCTGATGGCTTGCCGATCTCCAGACACTCCTCCCTCTGCCTGCAGCACAGCAACCAAGCGCCTACCTCTGCGTGTGTGCCTAGTGGATTCTCTTCTCCTGCTATCACACGGCTCATCTGATGACCTCCTGTACTTAGTCAAGCACCATGACCTCACTCGGCCGTCCATTGCCTCTCTCTTCTCAATATTCCCACACTGCAGATGAGCTCACCCAACTGTACAAATATCTAACCGTTTACTAAGTGCCTGTCTTCCCTGCACAGAACCCAATCTTATTGCTTTTATTCATTAGTGAATCTCCAGCAACTAGAAAAAAAAATGCCCAACATATAGGAGATGCACGAGGAACAGTGAATGAACAAACCATCGAATGCTAGATACAACTGGAGAATTAGAACCTCAGAGGAGATATCAGCCACTGGCATCATTTAGCAGGAAGAGAAGCCTGCTTGTAAAAAGGATGTGTATGTCTCTGTGTGAGTGTGTTGGAGATGTTTGACAGTCATCTTCACTTGTAATCAACAGTTTATGAGCACTCGATCGTTTGAATGTATGTTCTTTGACTATATTTATCAACCAGAGCCCACGATTATCTACTCAATCTCTCTGTCACTGGTCCAGCTGATACTTGTGAATGGTCCTTCTACACTGGGTGTTCTGCTGAACATCAGGTAGGCTGTGGTTCAGAATATGGTCCGTAGAGTAGCCATGCTATGAAACAGATCTAGGACTTTAACATTAAGGAAGACTTCCTCATACACACACCCTGCCCTCCTCAACACCTGATTAGGAAGTAAATTTAGACCAACAGGAATAAAAACTTGAGTATGTGGTTACTGGTGAGGATGACCCTCTCCAGAGACCCCAGATTTGTACAGGAGTGTTCGTTGGGGGACTTCCAGAAGTAACATTACTGTTACTCTCATGAGGAAAAGCAGTTGATTATGGGCTTCAAGGACAGTAACAAGAGTTACTAGAAGGGCTTGCATGGCGGCACACACACACACACACACACACACACACACACACACTGTAATCTCAGCATTGAAGAGCCCAAGACAGGGAAAGAGTTCAAGATCATCTATAGAGAGTTGGAGGGCAGCCTGGGCTACATGAGAAAGCCCTTTCCAAATAAAGAAAACAAAGACCACTCTCACTACCCAGAGAGGCCTGTGTATGCTTGGGAAGCTGCTTTAAAGACAATTCTGGCACTGACATGCTGTTGTAGACTCAAGAGGCAGATCATGCTAGGCAATGGACTTTCTGGTCTCCTCAGAAACCATCCCCTCCCTGAGGCAATCTGCAGAAGCTGAAGGAGGCCTTCCCTGGTGGCCCACGGGTGGCCAGCACCTGGGGTGATAAATGCTAGGAAGCTGATCGGATACTTCCGCATCTCGGTATCTGCCTTCTCTTATCAAATCCTGTGACATGAGTGCTGGGCTTAGCTGTTGGGGTTGTTACACAGCAGAAGGCAAGGCCTCTGAGACTGTCATTTTATTTCTTAGTAACCCTTCCCCAGCCAGCAAGTGCCTGGGCGACTCTGCAGCACACTCATCTTAGGATCCCACATCATCCTCACACCTTTTCTCCCTTGATCAGATCAGCAGCTCTCCCTCTCTTCCTCTGGCCCCACCCCGACATTCAGAATCCAATCTTTCACTGCAAGGAACTCCCCCATCTCAGCCTTTTCCGTGCCAGTCACTGCTTGTGGAAGGCCACCAGGGGCTGTCAGGCTGAGTTATTCAGTGGGGAGGCCGGGGGTCTCATCCTGCAGAGAAGTCCAAGGTCAGGTACTCTTTGGGTGCATAGGTTTTCCAGAGTGGCCACTTGCAGCAGAACCCTGCAAAGGAGGAAAAAGGACAAAGGAAGTTCAGTTAGGCACATGAGGACAGAAACAGAGGTGACGTCATCATGCAAATTAGAAATTGGCTTCTTGAGGCTGGAGAGATGGCTCAGCTGTTAAGAGCACCACTGCTCTTACAGAGGACCTGGGTTCAATTCCCAGCACCCACATGGTGGCTCACAACTGTCTGTAATTCCAGTTCCATGGGCTCCAACGCCCTTCCACAGACAAATAAACAAACAAACAAATGACTTCTGGTCATCATATAGACCCACTACCAGATCTCTACTCTCCAGTTTGTCTAAACCGTCTCCCATCTTGCACTTTGGCTCCAGAACTGTCCGGTTATAGCTGAGCACAGGCAGCCTGAAGTCATTTCCTCATACCTGACCAAAGCCTGTACAGCAGCTAAGCATTCCCTAACCAGGTATCTCAAGTCCTTTGATGCAGCTTCCTCAAGAGGGATACTGAGTTACACATCATGAGCTCAGTCTCTTGCTTCCCTGATGACCCTCACAGATCAGCAGATCCAGTATAATTCCTATATCGATCGCCCACCAAGGCACATTTAAAACCAGCTGATCTAGAACCAACAATGGCAGATTAGAAAGCAACTTGCCGTACAAGGCTAATAACCTGAGTTTGATCAGTGAAATCCATGGTGGAAAGAAAAGAACTGACTCATTTAAGTGTCTTCTGAACTTAGCACAACTCTGTGTTCTCTCTCTTCCTCTCTCTCTCTCTCTCTCTCTGCCTGTCTCTCTCTCTCTGTCTCTCTCTGTCTCTCTCTGTCTCTCTCTCTCTCTCTCTCTCTCTCTCTCTCTCTCTCTCTCTCTGTCTCTCTCACTCTCTCTCTCTCTCACACACACAAGCACACACATATGCATATGCACAGGCACACACACATCCCAATTTTTTTTTTACTTAAAAAGAGTCCTCCAATAAATAACAGAGATTTTTTTTTGTCTATGAGAAAAGAATAGGTTGCTTCAAAACAAGAACCATTTAAAAAAAAAAAAAAACTAGAAATAAGGGAGGTGATTTTCCACGTAAAATGCTACTTCTCATCCAAGTAGAGATTATCCTAGCCTCAGAGAGGTGAGAGGAAGCTTTGAAGGGCCTCAGAACAGGAGTCTTGCCAGAGGCAGAGAACACATTCAACAGGACAGTAGGGGTCAAAGGAAGTCAAGATGAAGGTTAAGTTCAGCCCAGTGCAGCCACACATACTAGAAGATTACACTGCTGACATGATGTTTTCTGCACACAGTAGGAGATTTACACTGCTGGCATGAAGCTTACTGAACCCCATTCTCCTCTCCGTAACCAAATAATGACAAGTATATAGAAAATATGCAGAATATAGGAAAGGAGATCCTTAGTAGTTCCAGAGGAAAATAAGTCACATGAGAAATGAAAGATGACTATACCCCAGCCTTCTAGTGGGACCTCCATGAGGAATACTACTTACAGTCACAATAAAGAAGAAATGAATGCAGAGATGTTAAAAATTGTGACATATACTACAATGGGTGGAGAAGGCATCCAAGGTGCTCCTGTGTGTCGTTGACAGTCATGGTGGATGGTATCTTCCATGCTAGGCGGTGAATTGTTCTAAGACTAAGAATACAAGCGAACCACAGGGAGTACCACAGTAGATCTGGATGGAACAGCTGAGGTGAAGGAGGGAGCATTCCTTAGAGCAGAAATGGGGAGCTTGAGGGCTGGGCTGGTTTGTGTTGGTTATGGGGCTTCCTGGGGTAACTGGTCTCTTTAAATGTGAACTATTATTTTCACTTCCCTTTAGAGCATCGTTTCTCAACCTATGGGTCATGCCCCCTTTGGGGGTTGAACAACCTTTCAATAGAGGTCGCATACCAGATATCCTGCATATCAGATATTTACATTATGATTCATAACAGTAGCAGAGTTACAAAATTATGAAGTAGCAATGAAACAATCTTATGGTTGGGGGTCATCACAACATGATGAGCTGTATTAAAGGGTAGGAGCATTGGGAAGGTTGAGAACTGCTGTTTTAGAGGGACAGGAAAGATATATGACAATTTCACAACCCCAAAAGACACAGTGTCAAGTTTGAAAATAAAACACAACAACTTACAAGAGTTTACAAAAGCAAGAAAGAAGAAATGAAAAGAACATCCAGCAGAATATGAGTTTCGGAAGACAATGGATCAATGTCTTTTAGCATGATTGTGTCCTAAATATGGCAGACATTACTCACAATTTATCTGAAGTTCTTACTTAATGAGCATCCTCCACTTTATCCAGCAACCTGCTGTCCAGAACATCCACACCAAGGCACAGAGCCATGACTACAGAGCTGGGACAAGGAGATCCTAACACTTCCACAAAGCAGCAAGTTCACATGGAAGGGAATCAGGAAAAGGCTCCGCCTTTCTCATGGCAAGATTGGAGGTTAGGAAACGGGAGTGCGGTGCCTTCAAGAGTCTAAGGAAGAGTGGCATCCATCTGGAGTTTCCTGTCCATCGAGTCTCAAAAGAAGCTTGAGAATGGTATAAAGGCACTAGGCATGGCAAGTTTAAAACTGGACATACAGCAACCCACCCACAAAACCTTCCACCAAAACATTTCCTGCCAACAAGAACTGTGGGGACAGATGGACCGAGATGGAGGGAAAGGCCAACCAATGACTACCCCAAATTGAGACCCATCCCATGGGCAAGAACCAATCCTTGACACTATTAATGATACTCTGTTGTGCTTGCACACAGGATCCTAGGATAACTGTCCTCTGAGAGGCTCCATCCAGCAGCTGATGGAAACAGATGCAGAGACCTACAGCTAAGCATCATATGGAGCTCAGGGAGTCTTGGAGAAGAGTTGAGGAAAGGATTGAGGGACCGGAAGAGGATAGAGACTCCACAGGAAGACCAACAGAATCTACTAACCTGGATCCTTGGGGGCTCCCCGAGACTGAACTACCAATCAAAGAGCATACATAGGCCGGATCTAGACCCCCTACTCGTATGTATCATGCAAGTCCCCCGACAACTAGAGCCAAGGCTGTCCCAGAATTTGTTGCCTGTCTGTGGATCCTGTCTCCCTAGCTGGGTTGTCTTGCCTGGCCTCAGGAGGAGCAGATGTGCCTAGTCCTGCAGAGTCTTGAGATGCCAGGGTTGGATAACACCCAGGGAGAACCTCCCCTTCTCAGAGAAGAAGGGGATAATGGGGGTAGGAGCTATGGGGAGGGGAGAGGACTGGGAGGAGAGAGGGGGAATATTTGAATGTAAAATGAATAAATGAATTGATTAATGAAGAAAAAACCTGAACATTCATTTATTTCTTAGAAGATGAGTCTAAGATTCACCCCACCCAAACTAAAGCAAACCAAGACTGAAGCACAGATTCCAGGAAAACAGAACAGCCCAACAGAGAGAAAAAAGAAAATAAACTCTCAAGGTAACAGCCGTGCTAAAGCAGAGAGCAAGCAGGCAAGTCAGACAGGGAGAGTGGAAGGTTTCAGAATGGAAGACCCAGGTGGTGGGGGACCAATAGCGAGCCCACATGGATCGTAATATAGAGGGGTTTTCCAACTGTGTCGGAGAGCTCAGAAAGAACTGTAAATGTGAACACAGAAAATTAATCAGGTGAAGAAAATGAGGCAATTATTAACAAAGTGTTTACAAGAGATTAAACAAACATTATCATAATGCGCTGCTCGGCAACGCGGAAAATAATACTTGATCGTGATAATGGCATAAACGCCAATGTAAACAAAACATTCAGTAAGGGCAAAAAAACACACTCCAGGCACGTGGCTGCGGCCGCAAAGTCAAGAGCTGGCGCTCTGTGACTCAGAGACCATAAGCTAACCCATAAGAACAGCCATGTTCTCACGCCACTTTCCAACCCTGATGTCACTCCTTTCGGCTCCCCACCTCATCCACCTTACTCCACAGGGAAGGTTCCTCGAATCTCCCGTTCCCAGTTACACCACGTCCCCCCACCTCAGGGTTTTTGCACTGCTATGTGTGACCTTTGCATGGAGTACCTTCCCGAAATATCCGCAGGGCTCCCTGGCCCAACTCACCAGGTCTTTGCTGAGTCACCATCTTCTAGATCAGCCCTCCGATTCCTTACATAACGTTGTTTCTTCTCTGACTCTCCCTACAGTACTCTTGCCTGGCACGTACTTACTCATAGCCATTTGCACTGAATGACATCATCATATCATGAGAAGGCAAAGCAACACGCATGAGTTACCTTTCCTGTTACTGTGACCAAATATCCAGAAGTAGCCACTTAAGGGAGGCACAGTTTCTTTTGGTTTACAGGTTAGCAGGATGCAGGCTGTGGTGGCCTGGGAAATCTGGAGGCAGGAACTGGTCACATTTCATCCACAGCCGGGAATCAGAGAACAGAGAGGAAGTGGGGCAGGAACCACTTTGATGATTCTGATCATGGACTTTGTTATAGTTGAATGTCCCAAAGACCCATGTACTGAAGGCTCAGATGACAAGAGAGCACTCATTGGCTGTGGGACCTTTAGGGAGTGGGGTCCTGCAGGAGGCCCTTAGGTCCTTGAGTGCTTGCTCTTGAAAGGGACACTGAGACTGCAACCCCATCTGCTCTCTCCTTTTCATCCTGCCAATGAGATGAGCAGTTTTGATACACACACACACACACACACACACACACACACACACACACAGAAAAGATGCTGCCTTAACCCAGGCCCTAAGCATCATGGTCAAGGAATCAGACCAGAACTTCCGAAACTGAACCAGGCTGAACCTTTTTACTTTATAAGTTCATCATAGTCTCAGATATTCATTACAGTGACTGAACTAACTCAGACTTCCAGCCTCCAGAAGTGTTAGAATATTAAACTCTGTTGCTGAAGTCTCTAAGCTCTGGTAGTTGGCTATATAGCCCAGCCACATGTGACTTGAGAAACAACAAGGCCTTCCCTACATCTGAAAAATGATACAGAGGTCATCACCATCTCCAGATGTGCTCAGGAGTCAGAAGGCCTCCTGGATGAACGGGAGCTCTTTGTATAATGACCTTGAACGCTAAATTTCACTGCTGAGGGCTACCTTTACCCACCTTAATCTCATCTGAAGTGGGTGGGGCATCTACAAGAGAACCCAGCAGTGAGTTATCTACAATCCTGGACATGTTCCTCATCTTGTTTCCGTATGGAGGTATCTAGGCTCTGACCTTTCTCACACTAAAAGAGACACAAAGGAACCTGGCTGCAGCAGATCCTACTTGGTATATTTGTCTGTTTGGGGAAAGGGCATTACTACTTTGGCTAGCCAATGTCCCTTTGTCCTTTCTTTTTTCTAACAGAGCACGAACCTCCTCGAGAGAGGTTGCCACCATGTTTCATCTCAGCCCGAGTTATTTGGGCCTCATGGGCTACACCTTCCCTCTAAGGTGTGAGTATGAACTGGATACAGCCAGCTGAGTATGCCGTTCCTTTGGTCTACTCATTTGTTCAGGTGGATGCAGACTACTGAAGATCATACTACGCATACTTCTAAATCAGCCCTCCAATTCCTTACATAACGCTTTTACACTGGGTAATCACGTAGGTGAACAGAACTGGGCAGAATCCATAGAAATAGCCCCTATAAAGCTGGATATGGTGGCCCGCACCTATACTCCCAGCTCTCAAGAGGCTGAGGCAGAAGGATTACTGTGAGTTGAAGATCAGCTTGTGCTACATAGGGAGTTCCAGGGAGGAGTACACAGTGGATGTTGGGAGAAGGAGGGATATAGAAAAAGAAAGAAAAAGTTAGCTCTGTATAAGTATAGACAACTGATTTTCAAGAGTTTTAAAAGAACAGTTGAATGGTGAAGAACGGTTCAGATGGTGGAGGCAGAACAGGTGTGTAACCATTGCGTTAAAAATGAATTTTCGATAGAGCAGGTCACAGGTGGCAGCTCAACACCCAACCCCAGAAAACTGAGAGAAAGAGGGACTCCCAGGAGCTTTATCTCGGGCAGCATCCCAGGTAAAAATGAATCACCCGTGATGTCTGAGGTTAGAGGTTCTAATCCAGATGCTGGCCTCCGAACTTACACTACTCAGACCTTTGAAGGGCCACTGACAAGAACATCAAACAGCTAGAGATTGACATCACTAATCTGAAGAAATCCCTCGTTTCGATGTCTGAAGAGACCTCCTAAAATCGCAAAGATCCTTATTGGACTTGATTTACTCTATTACAATAGAAAAGGCTGTGTACAGCTCTTGACTGAGTGCAGCCCTTAAAGAAGAAGGTTGCCTTTACATAGACAAGACAAGGAGAGTTAAAGAGAGTATGAAATAGGTAGTGAAGGCCCTAAGAAAAATCAGAGAGAGAAAGAGACAGATGAAGGCTGGTACAAGAATTGGTTTTCCGCCTCTCCAAGGTTGTCAACCCTATTTCCTCCCATCTTGGGACCATTATTTGGGTTCTTTTTGCTTTTTTCTGCTGGTCCCTGGCTCTCAAACAGGCGGACTAACTCTGTGATACAACAGATAAATAATTTGGTAGCAAAACCTACTCAGATGCATTATCATAAGTTAGCTATGGAGGACCACGAGACTCAAGATGAGGTTGTTACTTTATACAGGGTGTCTCCAAAACTCATCTCCACCCAACCTAAAAGGGGGGACTTCTGCCCCTAGACCAAGCAGAGAGGGGCCACCCAGAACCCCCTCTGACAGGCGATCTGAATTCTTGCGTAGGCTGTGAGGCTAAGCACTGCAAGGGAATATAAATAAAAGATAAAAATATCTATCTGGATTCCCTGAGGGACAAGCCTGACTGCATAGGGGTTGATGTCAAAAGTATCCCCTCTCCAGGAAAAAGACATCGGGAACGGGTATGGCCCTCATGCCTCACTGGACAACGACAGGGGGACTGGAGCCATTACAAGGTCCCCTTCAAATACTGGAGGTCAGACCTCTATCCCCGCCTTCACAAGATTAGAATCGCCACAGCCCTTCTATACTTAGAGAAGGAAGGAGATGTCAGGGGCAGCCCTGCTTACACACTGTAGGCCTAAAATCAACCATAGGCCTAAAATCAGCAATAGGCCTGTCATACAAGTATACTAACACCAAGTCTTGGGTCTCAGTGGAAAAAGATTGAAACAAATGGCTATAAGCTAATGTAAACAGGCAGCTTTTGTGGAAATTTACAAGCCTGAGTAGTCAGAGACCTTGTAAATAGGTAGCCTGGGAAGACAATACCAACTTAGATAAGGACAAGCGAGTCATAGGCAGAGTCATAGTGACTTGTCCCCCAGAGGCAGAGTCATAGTGTTGTCCCCTGAACCTTCACCCAGCCGATACCCGGTTCTGATGATATCTGTATTCCCCCGATCACCCACACTCCAGTGTCATTCCCTTTCCCACATCCTGCCTTTCTGTGTTTATAACCCCTGTGTGAATGAATTACGATTTGAGAAAAAATAAATTATTAAAAAAAAGACAGAAATTTTAACAGCTGTTTATTTAAAAAAATGAATTTTCACATATGCTTCTCATCTACATAAAGACGAGTTCACGCAAAGCATAGATTTCAATCACAACATTTAAGACCATGAGATTATTAGATTACAAGAAAAACGCCTGAGAACCACAACTTTACGTAGAGTTCCTGAACATCACATGAAAGATACAGACGGACCGTGGTGGCACATACCTTTAGTCCCAGTACTCAGGAGGCAGAGGGAGACAGATCTCTGCATGTCCGAGGCCAACCTGGTCTACATAGTGAGTTCCAGTCCAATCAGAGCTATACAGTAAGACCCTGCCTCAAAATAAATAAATAGGTAATATTAAATAAGTACATGAATACTTTTTAAAAATTATTTCAAAAAGAATCGCAATTCTTCAAGAGTGTTTTGATGAATTTGACTTCATCAATATTTAAAATTATCCAATTCTCTAATTCTCTAAAGGAGTTGAAAACAAAAGCCACTGACTGTAAGAAAATATTTGAAAACCACATGGAAGATAAAATATTCATTGCCAGACTTTCTGAAGAACTGTAAAAACTCACTAGTTTTAAGGAAAACATTTAAGAATTGAGAAAAAGACCATATCACTGGAGGAACTACAGTTAGCCAATCAACACGTGAGGGTATTCACTGCGTCAAAGAAATGCAAACTAAAGACCAGAAGAGCCATCATTCCATTCCTGAATAGTTACAATTACTTATATTTGTTTATTATATGTACAGTTTATATGCATAATTTATAATATATATATATACATACATATACATATGTACATACATACACACATTTTACATACTGATACATCAACATGGCCCCCCAGTAGCAGTCTCTGGTGACCTCCAGTGTAGGCTACTATTTCCCAGGTGTCAACTCCAGGACACAAAGCCAAGAAGAACGCAGACAGGCAGGCCACCCTTTCCCTTTGTTTCTGAATAAACCTATTTGCCAAGCCTCTCCCTTTGAGGACTTCCTGGGCACCATGAATATTTTATAAAGGATGTTCTAGGAAAGAGATACTGCTTTATACACACAGAGACATACAAGCACACACATATGCACACACACACACACAGCTCCAAGTCACCTGAGAGAGGACTTCTGGGACTGACCAAGAGGGTTTTAGCTTGACCCAAGGAAATGACTCTGTCAGATGATGAGCAGTTCCCCTCCTCTCCCCTCCCCAGCCCCACATGCCCCATGATTATTTTCCAGAGTATCATGGATGCTGTCCACTCTAGAGGACTCTTGGAGAAAGTATCTTCAGCTCAGTAGAGCAGTACCCCAAATGTTTGTTTCCATTCCAGGCTGCAGAGCCCACAGGTTGCCTCTCCATCCATGGGGCCCTGGCAAGTGCTGGGAATGGAGCTGTATCCCCTGAATCACTGCAACAGTCCCCTGTCTGCTGGGTGCCAGGGGAGTGTGCCAAGAAAGGAGGGCCCAGCTCAGCCAATTCAGGAATGCATCGTCCAAAGTAGATCCATGAACAATCCTAAAACCAACTCAACGTCAGATTGCTTTCTATTTTCACCAGCATTGGCAGTAAAATGCATCTCCTGACCGGTGGACCACCCAACCACCTCTCTCCAAAGCCAGCCACACACAGCTACCACCTCCACAGGCAGCTAGTCTTTCTCATCGCTGTCTTACTCCAGCCGTAGGCTTCATTCCCAAAGGGAACCAGAAGCTAAAAGTCAACAGTGGCTGTTTTAAAGCCCTTAGCTTGGAAGTGTCAGTTACACAGCATAAGCTAAGAGATGTGTTGTCAGTACGGAACTGCCTTTCCTGGAGAGTCATCCTTACAGACGAGATTTTGTTTTTATGTCCTCCTGTTGGTTTGTTTTTAAAAACCATTGTCAAGACAGAGAAGAGAACTCAGTCAGTAAAGTGATTGCCTTGCAAGTATGAAGACCTGAATTCAATCCTCAGAACTCATGTTTAAGAAAAAAAACCAAGCGTAATGATATGGGCTTATAACCCCAGCCCTGGGAAGACAGAGACAAGAGACAGGAGATGGCAGGGCTCACTGGCCTAGCTGTCTAGACTATTTGGCGAGCTCCAGGACAATGAGATATCTTATCTCAAAAAACAAAATGGACAACCTCCTAAGGAATGGTAGGGGGTTATCTGCTGGCCTCCACATGCACACACACACACACACACATACAGAGAGAGAGAGAGAGAGAGAGAGAGAGAGAGAGAGAGAGAGAGAGGAAGAGAGAGCTGGGGGGAGGGAGGAAGAGAGAGAGAGAAGTACACACACAAAAGTCATTGTGAGAAGCAGCCAACAGCTCCTTGACATGGCAGTGCCCCTGGGGATGAAGGGCAGAGTGACCACAAGCAACTCCAAACATGCCACAATGGTAGATGTTATATGATTTTAAAGCCATACCAGTTTCAGAACAGACTGTGCTGCGTTGAATGAGAAGCCTTTCTACTGCAGAGCCCAACTTATGCGCTAAACCCACTGATCTGCATTAGAACACCCCAGGAATGCCTGCAATGTGAGACTCAGCAAAATAAGGGTCTCTTGTTCTATTTATTTTGGGGGGGATGTAGTAAGGCTGGAAAAAGAGCACAGAAGCTCACCTAGTATACAGTCTACCTCTGAGCCCTAATAGTTCCCCATTTTTAAGTTCAAAAAAAGACTAAAGCCAGGCGGTGATGGTACCCGCCTTTAATCCCAGCATTTGGGAGGCAGAGGAAGGCAGATTTCTGAGTTCGAGGCCAACCTGGTTTACAGAGTGAGTTCCAGGGCAGCCAGGGCTACACAGAGAAACCCTGTCTTGAAAAACTGGAAAAAAAAAAAAAAGACTAAAAGGTGTAGGGAATGACCCAAGGCCCAATGTCATCAAGAGACAGAACTAGGTCAGCAGTTCAGGGACTTGTGCAGTCTCCACTCTGCCTCACACAGCACCTAGCTAGGGTCATTTCTTCAAAGTCTAAGCTGGTACATTACCTCTTAGTCAAGAGAATATGTGAACTAACCCTTTGGGCTCAGAACCCCACCTCTGTTACGTAACAGCTGTCTATAGACAGCCATGGAGCCTTGGGGCTGGCAAGCCATCTCTCTGCTCCTCAGTTCTTTTTCTTGATTGCACACTGAAGTAAAGCAGAGTATGGATCAGATCCCTGCCAGCACCTGTGGCTTGGATGAAGTTTATCTCTCCCACAAACTGACCAGCCTGGACCTTCCATAGCCACAAATAGTCTTAGAAAGAGGTACAGACTGACTCAAGTTCAGTGGTAACAGAACCACTATGGGGGTGAGTCTGAAGTACCAGCCTGCCTGCCCAGGGCTCACTCTTGTGGGTGATTAACAGGGAAGGGCTTGCTGTGAAGGTCTCCAGGCCACTCTGACAGGTAAAGAGTTACCAAGCCAGCTTTTCTGGACCTCAATCAGCTGCAGGAACCACTTTGCCTGTCTGTCTGCCCCTTCCTTCCTTCCTTTGCTCAAGAAAGGAGAGTTAGCCTTTTCCCTCCTCCTCTCCCCTCGCTCCAAATCTTCCTACCCAGCAGAAGTCACAGCTACACAAGGGACTGTTGTGTAAGAGGAAAGAGACGGAGTCAGGGCTGCATTGCTAGCTGAGAGTGAGTTTCTCCTGAAAGCTGGAACTGGGAATCAGAAGTCACTGAGGACACAACTGTCCTTCGTGCCAACCCACAGTGCGCAAGCCCCAATGCAGGAATCTGCTGACAGTGGCTTCTGCTTGGGGACAAAGCTGCATTTCACAGGTACAGGGGATGGTAGCCGCAGTCTTGGTCCTCTGCCCTGTGCAGCAGAGGTACTGCAAGGCCCACCTGCATTGCCAGAGAAGCAAAGCTCAACCTCCTCCCTCTTCCTGAGCATCCCAGGATAGAGGCTGCAGGAGCCCCACGCAGAAGCCTGCAGCAGCTGGGAGCTTCTCCAGGACACTGCCTAGTCTGGGCAAAAGGAAAAAGGTTTGGAGGAGATAAGAGAGAAAGATAGCCCTTGGTCGGGAGGAGGGAGGGGGGGAGGCGGAACCCACAGTTGGTGGCCAGCTAGGGGTGGAGGTGTAGGAGGAGGTCATGGTTTCTGGGTATGCCTCAGTTCGCTGGTGGGATTCACCTCAATCAGGGAACTCCCAGTTCCAGTGACTCCAGCCCTATGCAGTAGCCTCACATGAAGGACTTGGATGAACTATGGGGCTTTTGAGGTGGTGGGTAGTGGACACAGGGGTGAGGGACACTCTCAAGGTGGAGATACAAGCTGGTGATGGGTGACCATGGGGGAGATAGGACACAGCCATGGGGTTGTTACAGTTTAGATGGGATTCCCCTGGAACCATTGAGGTGCTGGAATTTCTACAGAGTATCACCAGGGAAAGGGGCTTAACCTGAAATCTGAGAGCCCGAGAACTGTTGTCAGAGCACTGGGGTTAAGATGATGTGGGCTACCAGGCTGCACGTCAGTGCCATTCGCTAACTGTGCTGTGGGAGAGCATGCAGGAGGTGGCACAGATGCTGGCCCACAGGAAGGCTCTCTGAGGAGCAGGGATGGCAGGACCAGAAGAGGCAGTGATGGAGGCTGTGGTTGTTTCCCTTTGGACCACTCTCAGGGGAAGAAGAAGACCACCCCTTTCACAAGGGCTCAGGTTGTAGCTCATCGGCATGTTATGGGGCCCTGGGTTTAAGCTTCATTACTGTCAATAACTATATACCGGAACAGACAAGCGAATGAATGAATAGTGCCTGGCAGGGTTCTGCTAATGAAAGGTAACGCTGTGTCATCTTGGGCAACTGAGTCTGCCTCTTCCAGCCAAGGACAAGCATAATATTGCCTGCTCTGCTTAGTTTTCATAGATTGTTATGGTAGTCCATGGTTTTTACACACACACACACACACACGAAGTGTCATTCAATGCAAAGGTGTGACATTGTCACTGCCAAAATTTTTCTGGTTGGTGGTACTGGATTCTAGAGTCTCATATCAGTCTCTTGAGAAGATTTTTAAATCCCCTACCTAGACACCAATCTGTGTCAATTATGTAAATCCAGCTTGGTCGACAGCAAAAGGGCAGAAGTGAGACCCTGGTGCTCTGTGAGGGTGGAGACCTATTTTCTGAGGCCTTCCCGATCTTCCCATGTCTTGATGCTACCTCTGGCCTTGCCTGTGAGGCAAGCACATGCGTCCAGCTGGCAGCATCTCAGACCTCTCCCAGAGCTGCTGTGTCCCTGTGGCTTCTATCTGTAGATTCACCCAAATTCCCATCACAAAGACTTAGGGTTATGATACCTCTGTACAGAGTCATCAGACTTTTTCTTGTCATCGTTCTCTAAACAGTACTGAACAAGTACCCACACAGAGCTGTACTGTAAATTCCCCAGGAATGATTTACATTTACTTACCTAGGGGGAGTGCCTGAGTATTTGTGGGTATCTGTGAGGGTCTAGAAACAAACGCCCCTCCGATTCCACCAGCTGAACACATTCAGCAAGTAATAGAAGCAGTAGAACTATATCTCAGGGAACCTCGCCTGCTGGACTGAGAATCACACCTCCAATGCCACCTACAGCTGTGTGCTCTGAGAGTGGAGCTACTCCTGTTCCTCTTCCTAGACCAGAGTGACAGACTGCCCAGGCAAGGAATGAGGGAAGATCTAGGGAGCGTAAAGGAGCTACGGTAGCCAATGGCATCCTAAGCCTTCATTCGGTGCCTGTCTGCCTCAATTTCCCCGAGTAGTTCTAGCAATCTGTCAACAGCTTCTTTGGGAATGCTTGTGTCATGCTCCCCCTTATGCTCTGCTTCATTCACTGGAGTATATAAACACACGTGAACACACACACACACACACACACACACACACACACACACACGCCTCGCCAAACACCACAATGGGAAAATGGAGAAGATGACAAAAGCCTATGAACTCCTATTGGCAACTGTGTTCCTGAGAAATACAGATGACGTGGTCCTGCCAGGCACCCTTGAGGCTGTTCAGTTCAGCTCTTCCATCTCACAGGGGTGACATTAGCTTAGTAACTGAACGAGGGACTCCAGTGGCTGACTATCTAGGTCACATGCCACCACCTTACTTCCCACTATGAAATGGGTGAACGGTGGGCAGCTAAGATGGGGTGTGCAAGGAACACAGTATTTGTTTGTTTATTCCAGATGGGGAAAGCTGGGGCCTAGAAAATGGCTTCATCTGCCCAACTACTTGACCCAGGAGAGCCTAAGGAGAGAGTTTTATGTGAGAGCAAACATCCATATTGAGCGTTCTAAGTCAGGGCTTTTGTCCCACTGCCACTGAGCATTACAATAGGATGAGCTGTTTTTAGTTTTTATTTTTTGTACTGTATTTTTAAAGATGTTTTCAAACAATATTTAATTATGGTGGGTATATCGGTCTGCATGTATGTGCACATGCATGCAGGTGTCTGCAGAGGCTAGGATCTCAGATTCCCTAGAGTTCGACTTACAGATGCTTGTGAGTAGCCCAGTGTGGGTACCGGAAACCAAACGTGGGTCCTCTGGAAGAGAGGCAAGTGCTTTTAACTGCTGAGCCGTCTCTCCAGCCCCTCTAGTGTATTTTTTTATAAAATAATTTTTCTCTTTTTTTTCTTTATTTGCCTATTTGTTTACAATGTGTCTCAAGTAACTGGGGCTAGTCCTGCGTTCACTATGTAGTCGAGGACGACTTTGAACTCCTTATCCTCCTGCCTTTACCTCCTAGGTGCTAGGATTGCAGGTGGTTTGCCCACCTTATCTGGATTAAGATGCCTTTTAATGATACGATGTGTGGCTTCTGCAGTGAAACATGAGTGGGGGTGGCTGGGCTAGTCGGAAATCTCCGCCTCAGTGTCTTGGTTGTGGGACTCTGGAGCTATTTGCTGTCTGAATAGGACTGCCTTTCCTCATGAGTTGAGATGTTACTTTTAGAGTCAAAACTCAGAATGTTTGGTTTTGGCAACATTGTTCCAAGTACATCAGCAATTTAGAAGCCTACTGTGCTGGTGACTCTTGATTGTCAATTTGACACTCTGAAACCACCTTGGAAGAGAGTCTTAATAAGGAATTATCTGGATCAGGTTGACCTGTAGGCATGTGTATGGAGAATATCTACATCTTACTGAGAAATTATCTGGATGAGGTTAGCCAGTAGGCATGTCTGTGGGAGAATGTCTTGAATGTCTTAATTATTAATTGATGTAGAAAGACTCAGCCCATTGTGGGCAGCACCATTCCCTAGGCAAGGGAATCCTGAAAAGCATAAGGGAGGAAAAGGCTAGCTGAGCAATAGGCATGCATTCATTCATTTCTTCCTGCTCTTGACTAGGCAAGGGATGTGACCAGCTGTCTTAAATAGTTGCTACCTTGATTTCCCTGCAATAGTGGACTATAACATGGAATCGTAAGCTAAAATAACACCTTTCTCCCCTACATTGTTTTTGTTGAGGTATTTTAACATAGCAGAAATGAAAGGCTGCCCATCCAAGTTTTCTACACTGTCAGGTCCTACCCCTGCAAGCTGACAGGGCAACAGGAGCCAAAGATGATGAATGGTATCAAAAAGTGGCAGGACATGGTAGAACAGGGTCCAACCGGAAGATTCCTGGGTAAAGCTGCATTCTACCCTGAAGCCACTGCATGGCACACAACACAATGCCTGCCTCACCTGTGGAGGTACTCTTCCAGGAGTATAGAACCAGTTCTTTATGGATACCAGTGTGTTGTACCAATCTCTCCCCCCGCTGCGATGGGCTCCTTTCCAAAAGCCCGGGATACTGCTTAGCATCTGGCTGGTTTGCATCCCTGTTTCTCCTTAATATAGAAAAGCCTTTCCATGCCCAACATTTTTCCAATCACAATGCCAAGGTGTGTGACACAGCCAAAAAGCAATGAGTGTTTATTCTGCAGCATCGAAATAGAAAGAATGGTCTGGAAACACTTAATAACTAAGATAGACCTCATCTAAGAAAAACAAAAAGGAAATAAAGAAGAGGTTGAGGAAGGAGGGGAAGAAGGGGAGGTATGGAGGGATGGGGAATGGAGGGGAGGGAGAGGAAAGGGAGAGGGAGGAAGGAGGGGGAAGGTACAAAAGCAGATTTATCGTACCTTATAGCAGATAAAATTATTATGTCTCTCTTCAATCTGTCTTATATAACCTGCTCAACATATTTTCCAATGGTATGTTCTACCCTTTGTAAAATAAGAAGCTGACATAGGGTATATAAGCTGTGAAATGCAAATCATAGTCTACGAAGTTGTAAATGCAGTAAGCTCATCTGTTTTTCCCAAAGAGCACTCCAGTGACAACTGCTTAGCAATCATGCCTGCTGGGTGTGCAGGGAGGCAGCTATGCCTTCAGGGAAGGTGCTAGAGCATCCACAGAAAGTTCAAGCAGAAACTCAATCATCCACTCCAACCATTTCACATCACAGGTCAAGACCATGGGCCAACATGATCATATCCATGGCTGGTACTTTCTAGATAAACAGCAAGTGACTTCCTGAAGGTAATACAGCAAGAAGATCCAAGATGGCATTTGATTCTCATCTGCTCTGACTATTTCTGGATTTAAGGATCAGAGCAACTAAATACCAGAAACTCTTCAAAGGTTCAGGGGATTCAGAAAAGGAGCAATTACCACAGCACCAACAGGCAATAGCAACTAGTCTTTTCTTCTTTCCCCTTAGCATGGAAGGGAAACTATATCAGACTCCTTTAAGAGGATTGATCAGAATCCACAAGACGGGCCATGTAAAAAAACTAATAGCTAACGTTCCCCTGGCCTCAAGGGCCTTCCATTCTCCTTAAGTTTCCCGATAAACTGCTTGGTGTATACTTTCCTATGAGCTACAAAACAAAATTCCTTTAAAGACAAAAAGAGGGTGGAGACACTTCAGGACAAACTAACTTGAAAAAACACCAGATGAAAGAATTAAGACGTGTTTAATTGCTGCAGGGCTTCTCAGAGCATTTCATTCGTGTTTATATGCAGTGTGTGCATCCATGAGGCACTGTCTCTGAAGCCAGTGTCTGGAGGTGCTATGTACATGGAATGTCATGTACGATGGCATGTTCTGCGCAGCCAGGTAACTCTTGGATGAGTTACTCTAGCTTAATCGGTTGGCTGAGCAGTCATCTGAGGAAAGGCCCAATCAGGAAGGAAGAAATTTAAGGTGCGGCAGGTGCTGTGAGACCAGGACATGAGGGAAACAGCAAAGACCAGGAATCTCAGGCAAAAACTACAAGGAGTTAACACTTGAGTAATGTCACTTGTGAGTCTTCAGAAGATGCCTGGAACCATTAGGAAACTAAAGTAGAGCAGGGAAGAGGACCCCAAGACTTTCAGATTCAGTCCCCCCCTTCTCTCTTTCCCCTCCCTTCCCATCCTTCCTTTCTCCTTCTTCCTCCGGTCTCTCCCCATGCTCGCCCTCCTATGGCACCTGTATTGAACCTAGAGCATCTTTCATGAGATTCGAACAGTTTCAAAATGAGCTACATCTGTAGCCCTCGTGATACCTTTGACACAAGGCCTTTAAGAAGCCCAGGCTGGCTTCTCAGCCTCTTGGGTACCTGTGATTGTTGGCATGTGCCTCATGCATGGCTAGGAGTCTTGTCCTGCCTGAGAGTCATTTAGTCTTACTCTCTATGTGTCATTGAATTCAGCCGACTTATTGACGGCCATATATAAAGCAGACGCTTTATCTGCAAACCAAGTCGTAGTTTCCACTGATTTGTAATCCCAACGAAGAATGCTGACCTCAAACACAAAATTAAAGGCACATTCATGAGCCTGCTGGTGAGGCAGGAAGCACCTTCCCTGTGCCCTCAATCAAACCAGTCACTCTACCCAGCAAGAGCATCCCAGATGTCAGGCAAGGAGTGCGCTGACCATGTGACCTGTCTACACTCACCTAGTCCCCAGTCCTGTGGGAGGTGTACTCCGACCTCAGCAGCTTGTCATTTATAGTCTTCTCTCTGCAACTTATCTGAGTCTGTGGCATTTCCAGCATGGAAGCACTTTTCTCTAAAAGGCATCCATGTTAGAGCCAAGTGTTAGAACCAACCACAAATTACAGCATGAAAATATATGAAGTGAGAGGGGGGAATGACAACACGTTACTGAATGCTCACTGAATGTCGGGCTTCCTGTGCGCCAGACATGACAAGAGTTAACAAGATCGCCCATACTTCTACTCATGACTTCTATTGGTCACTAAGTTTCACAGAAGAGGAAAAACTCAGAGCTTCCTAACTCTCCCAAGGTCATGCAGTTCATAGAAAGGGGGTGGCCGTGACTAGTACTAACTTACTCCAAGGTTTGCACACTTCACCTTCTGCCTATACTGTCCAATGCACTTGTGTTAGGATGGCATCCTCACAAATCCTGGCCCCAGGGGTGGGACATTTTATGCTTCACATCTGCAAAGGTGTCTCCTTGGGAGTCTAAATCCAGTTAGGACTCCTTCTCAGGGTCCCCACTCTGAAGTGTAAACTTCAACACATGCCCCCTTGTTTCTCCACTGGGAAGAAAGACTCTCAGAGCTGTTTGGCTACAGCTGGCATTTCCTTTGGTTGTGGTGGAGAGAGGCATTGGGGTTGTGACTATAGTAGCCAGTTCTACTTCCTAGTTCTATTGACTGCATGTTGTCCTGCAAGTTTGCCTACCCTGGGCAAATTTTTAAAGTTTTCTTTGGCCTACTTTCAGTAAAACGTAGTTCCAATAAGAAAATAATTCTATTCTACACCAACAACTTGACACACACACACACACACTCACTTTGTCCTAGTCCGTTTCTGTTACCATGATAAACACCACAACCAAAAGCAACTTGGGGAGGAAAGGATTTATTTCAGCTTACCACTTACAGTCCATTATGAAGGGAATCAGGGCAGGAACTCAAGGTAGGAACCTGAAGGCAGGAACTGAAGCACAAGGTGTGGAGAATGGCTTACAGGCTCACCCTCACGGCTCACTCAGCCTTTCTTACACAACCACTTGCCCAGGGATGGTCCTGCCCCTAGTGAGCTGGGCCCTCCCACATCAATTGCCAATCAAGGCTTACTTACAGGCCAATGTGACAGAGGCATTTTCTCAATTGGAGTTCCATCTTCTCAGACTCTAGCTTCTGACAAAAATTAGCCAACAGATACCTACTGGGGAAACTGAGGCAGACACGTACTGAATGAAGGCTCATGGTGGATTTTCTTTTATACCAGTTGGTCTAATTTCTTCTGCCCTACATCGGGAGGTAGATATTTTTCTGGCTTTCAAGTACAAAAGATGCCCCTGAAGAAAGATGACTTTGACATGTCAGTTCCTCTAAGGCTTTATCACTGACTGACTCTGGCCTCAATTGTCCTTTTGTATCCCAGGTCTGAATCGTTTTAATAAAGCAAGGAAATGGGGAGAGCCTTTAGCTCCCTCTTGAGGTCCTTATGCTGGGACAGTGACAATCCTGCAGCCATTTAACTTCTGAGCAACAAAGTTCAAAACAGGAGGTTTCACCGGAAGGCTTGTATTAGTCACATTTGTAAGAATAGTCCAAAGGAGGAAAGATTCATTTTTGGCTCATGTTTCAGAAGGCTCAGACCTTGGATATTTGGCCTCATGCTCCTGGACAGAAAGAATTGTGTGGCCCAGACATTGTTTTACCTTGTGGTAAGTAGACAGAGAGAACGGGACTGTGGCTGGGATATACCTTGTAACTCAGAACGTAGAACACCCTGACATCACAGCCAGATACACTTTCAAACACATCCCCTGAGTGACTTACTCCCTACAGCCTTCTGGAGCTCCACCTCCTCAAGTTCACACCACCCGCATGCACTATAGAGGCCCTCAAGGGCATCTCATATTCAAAACACAGAGAAAGGCAACTGCAAACATCCGAGGCAGAGAGGCAAGTGAGAAGCCAGGGATTAGCATGACGTCACACAGAACGGGACAGGTGGGTACCAACCCTCATCTCAGAAATCCACTCCCTCCCACTTCTGAGTCCCTGTTCTTAATCTGTGTCTGTCCTGGGCAGCAGGAATGGAATGGTGGGTTCTTATTCCCTGACTTCATGCAAGTGGAAGGTAACTCTCAAAGATGAAATGACCAAGCACTGTCTTGTTTTGTTGTGGCTTGTGCTGTAGTTTGCAGTTTGTATCTTTGTGTGTGTGTGTGTGTGTGTGTGTGTGTGTGTGTGTGTGTCTGTGTGTGTGTGTGTGTGTGTTTACCAGATGCCAATTCCAAGTATATTTCTCCGTCACTATTCACTTCAATTTTTGAGACAGGGTCTCTCAATGAACCTGGAACTCATTTATTCACCCAGGATAGTGTGCCTGCAAGCCCCAGGGATCATCTTGTCTCTGCCCCTAGCGCTCGGATTACAGTATACACTCCTGTATTAGGTATTTTCTAATGTGGCTGCTGGGGACCAAATTCAGATTCTTATACTTGGGTAACAGACGCTTCACCAACTGAGCCATCACCCCAGACAGCCCCTGGGGTTTTGTTTACTCATTTGGTTTTTGTTGTTGTTATTGTTGCTTGTTTGTTTGTTTGTTTTTGCTTTGGGGAGGTTTTGTTTTGTTTTGTTTTGTCTGTTTTGTTTTGGTTTTGGTTTGTTGCTTTGGTTTTGAGGCAGGGTCTTACATAGTAAAGGCTGAACTTAAATTCATATGTGGCTGAGGATAACTATGTATCTCTGATCCTCCTGCCTCTACTTTCTAAGCACGGGGACTGTAGGTACACATGACTTCCAGCTCTTACAGTGTGTATCTTAATGCTCTCCGAAAGCCTGTGGGCTAAAACCTCAGCTGTAGCATTACTGGAACATAGCGAAAACTTTTTAAGATATCACTGGGAGTCTCAGCTCCTCCCCAGTAGTTAGCAAGCCGAACACAGGACCAACAAGGCCAGACATCTTGTCTTTCAAAAGAAAGACACCAAAACTTTAGACCTGTGTATAAAGCACTGTTTCTTCAAGTTATGTCGCATCTGGCCCATAAACTAAAAGTGACACTTTAGGGCCACTCATAAGGGATAGACACTCCACAGTGACAATGTAGGACCACTCATAAGGGGTAGACACCCCTCAGTGGCTCTTTGGAACTTCTGCAGTCCCATAACATCAAGTACCAGAAGGATACATGCGGGGTTACGTGAATGGATGCGTGAGTAAACAAATTTACCAGACACCTGAATTCAGGGCAATGTGCTGGACTCCTACTGGTCCACACAGGTGGGCTCATGAGTAAACATTGTCTTCCATGAAACACAGACAACAGCCTTCTGTGGGCAACACAAACTCTCTTCTCTGTCTTTCCAGACTTTTCTTTTTCTTTTCAGCAAAGTCAGATTACCTTAAAGCAGCCCAGAATCATTCGGATTTACGGTTCAGTCGCCATGGCTTCTGGAAGCTTTATTTTTCCTGACACCCCCACCCCTAGTCCTGTGATTTATGAAGATCTGTAACTCAACAAGAACACCCCCCTCCTTTTTCTCAAGTTCAGAGCAAAGGAGCCCAGGGAAGCAACTAGAAGCTGGTTTCTGCCTCTTGGGGCTTCAGCAGATAATCACGCTCCTGGATAAGATGCCAGTAATTCCATTCCTTCCTTCATCTCCCAAACAGGCAGCTCTACAAAGCACTCGTTTTCCTGATCTCCCATCTCTGACTATTTCCTTCACTCTAGTTGTTAGCATTCTGCCTAAACTCCACCCCCACAGTTACCCAGCAACACCCAGGTAGGCCTGGCCCACTCTAAAGGAGGCTGCTTGCCCTTTCCTCTCGCTCTCTCTCACCCTTGCTCTCTTGATCCCTCTGTCCCCTGCCCCTTTCTCCTTCCCTTCTCCCCATGTGGTCATGGCTGCCTCTACTTCTCTCTCTCTCTCTCTCTCTCTCTCTCTCTCTCTCTCTCTCTCTCTCTTTCTCTCTCTCTCTCTCTCTCCTCTCTGCCTCTCTCTGCTATACCGGTGTGCAGCTGGTCCCTCAGGGGAAGAGATGCCTTGGCATGGGCCCGCTGAGACATTCCCTTCCCCGATACCTCACCACACACCTCCACAGAACAGTCTCGTTCTCTTTATTCTTTCTCTTTATCTTTTTATAAACACATCACTAGTCACTAAGTTTAACAGAAAACCCCAGCCTCAAAAGTTAAAGAAACTCTTAACAGGGAAGAGTGGAAGCCAGAGTTCTCCTGCCTCCGAGCTCAGTGCAGAATAAGGCTGGACCTCCCAGAGAAACACTATCTAACCCTTCTGTAGCATAGAAGGCAACTATCAGATGCAGATTTCCCAGCCAGGCCTGCCAGGAAGGGAGAAGGGAAAGATAAAATTCAAAATCACATCACTGTATTCCTCTGGGTCATTCTGCCAATAGTACGGCTGGGTGGGAGAGGCAGGAGGTTATTCACTAAGTTCACATACTCCTTCTGGTTTTCTGTTGTCTTTAGGAAGGTACTGGGATCAGATAACAATTGGGAGTCCTGGAATCAGCTTTGCCTCAGGGTCTTGCAGTGCTAAATTTAACCCTATCGATTCTCTGCCTCGGTTTCCTCTTTCTTATGTGAGACATTTCCCACCCCCTCCAGCTCTCACACCCCATCCATCTACAAACCTTTGGAACTGTTCCCTGTGCCGCTCGGGAAGGGAAAGGAAGAGGCCTCCGTCTGGGTTTAGTTAGAAACAAATTTGCTTTTTAAAAAGACTCTTATTTTACCCACCCCAGTCTTCCAAGATACGTCGGCACATTTCTGTGTATGAGATCACATCCTAGGGAAAATTATTTTAAGAAATTCTGCTGTGACTCCTTAAGCAAACAGCCTTCTGGTATAACCAAGAACTACTCAGAATATATATGTATGCGTATATGCGTATATACATACACATATCATAGTCCGTTGAAATAGTTGCAGTCAGCAGGGACATTGTCTTCCTTTGAGGATGCAGGTGGCTTGCCTGCCCCCAATTTAGCCTCTCGCTCTGTGTCACTGAGGGCCCCTAAGTAGTCAGAGCTGGCTACTCCCTTTAACTGGCAGGGTCATCTGGGTCTCATAATGCTACCTTGAGAGGCTACTAGTGTTAGCTTCTTTGTTTTGCAGATGTCAAAAATGAAGCTTGGTGAGGTTAAATGAGGAGCAGAGTCAAGTTCAACTTTAAAGACAAACAAACCATGAAGCTCTTAATCTAAAAACAGAAGGGCAGGCATACACCCTTGCTCTAGGCTGGATCCCTCATGAGAAGTGGCAGGGATGGAGGAAGCAAGCTGGCAGTGGGGAGAACATCCTAGGCTGTGGATGACACCCCCCCAGGAGAGGTAAAGCTCCTAAATAGAGACAAGCAAATGGGAAGCCAGCTTGTTCCAGCTGCAGAATCCCGTGTGCTAAGTCTTAAAGGAGGGCAGAGACGGTGAAGCATGTCTTAGAGATGGATGTTAAAGGCCGCCAATCAGCAAAGCAGAGAATGGTCAGGGAAGCCTGAGGGTGGCTGGGGGTACAGATGAGGTCATGACAATCGCAGTAAGAAGGGGCTCAAAAGGAAGAAGCTCCATATCTAAGATGAATGTACAGGGAGATGCGGGCAGACGCAGATGCTGATCACAGATTCAGGTGCAGCTGTGGGTGTAGATGCAGACACGGGCGCAAGTGCAGATACCAATGAAGATGGATACAGACAGAGATGCAGTATCTGATGCAGACAGACAGGGGCATACATTACAGACGGAGGTGAAGTTGCAGGTGCATCTGCAGATAGTGTTGCAGATAGATACAGACAGAGACGCAGGCAATGCAGAGAAACACAGATGCAGACATAGATGCAGATGCAGACAGATACTACGAAGGCAGATGAAGACAGAGATGAAGATGCAAGTGTAGCTATGCATGCAGAGAGACACAGAGATGCGGTAGCCGAGGCAGACAGAGATGAAGACATATGTGCAGATGCAGGCAGAGACAGACAGAGACGCAGTAACAAACACAGACACGGATGCACGTGCTGGGGCACAGACAGACAGAAACAGATGGAGACACGGGCGCAGATGCAGACAGACACACAGAGCAACTACGATGCAGGCACATGAGGATACAGATGGACACTCAGGTGGAGACACAGAAGAAGATGCAGATATATATACCGAGCTCCTGTGCTTTCCGGGCTCATAGAAAAAAAGCAATATTCCCTGAAGCCTTCCTATCAGAGATACACTGGTGGGCAAATACAAACCTACACAGATTCAGGAAATACAGACACGCTTTTCTCTCTCAGAAACATCCAGGCATGCATTCTGCCCTATAACATTGGCAGTGAATCCCACATATCTACGAACCCTTAAATATGTCATAACCCCTCTGGCCTCAGTTTCTCTTACCCACCGAAGAGAACAACTCAACTGCCTGCCTGCCTACCTACCTACCTATCTTGTTTCATTATGTAGAAATATGATAATCAAAATCATCCATATTGATTGTTTTTTATTATTTTATGCCTACGGGATGACTTGCCTGCATGCGTGTGCATCGTGTGCGTTTTTCGTTGCCTGCAGAGATCAGAAAAGGGTGTTGGTTGCCCTGCAACTGGAGATAGAGCTATGAATCACTAAATGGGATCTGGGAATTGAACCTAGGTCTGGCTGAAAGAACAACCGGTACTCTTAACTGTTCAACAGCTCTCCAGATCTGCAGTATTCAATCTTTAAATAGAGATTCCTCTTTGTAACACTTTGCAAGCATTAATTCATTCAGTCCTAAGAACAGCCCGATCGGATCAATGTTATTATCCCTCTTGTAACAGAAAGGGAAATTGAGTTATGGGACAGCTTCATACTTGCCTGGTGTCACATGACAGGGAAAGATTTAAACCTGAACCCCTGGCTCATCACCACTTTGTTCTAAAGCAGTGATTCTCAACCTGTGGGTCATGATCGCTTTCTGGGGGGGAGAAGGTTAAAGGACCCTTTCACAGAGGTCACCTAAGACCATCAGGAAACACAGATATTTACATTATGATTTATAACCGTGGCAAAATTACAGTAATAAAGTAGTAATCAAATTATTTTTATGGTTGGGGTCACCACAACCTAAGGAACTGTATTAAAGGGTCACAGCATTAGGAAGGTTAAGGACCACTGCTCTAAAGAGCCCCAGAGAGACCCACCTAGGTTTCAGAAGATTGTAAATGGCAAGAACCGTTGGGATTCCTTACCCTTGGGAGGCTGCAGAGTACCTTCTGCTTCCCTGGGCAAGGGTATTCAGAGTTCAGCCAGAGCTCTGCAGATGCATGCAGCTGCATGACACTCATACTGTGTGTTCTCTCAAAGCACGTCTCTGCTGCCGGGAGCAGGTTCATCTCCAGGAGACAGCGGTTGTCAAGCCCCCAGAGAACAGCAAGCATGTCAAAAATAGCAGCTAGCAGGCTGAGCGGCTGCAATTTCCTTTCGAAATGTCGGCTTTGCATCCACCAAAGGGCCCAGGTCTGAGTGCACTCTGTGCAGCCAGCAGCAGACGGCCCTAAGGTTCCGAGATGGTTTCTAAGGACAAGCGTCTGCATGGGGTAGTCTAAAAAGTAGAAAGCAAATCTTACCGTTGAACCCATGGGTCTGTGGTCTTGACTCAGGGAAATTCCTCTATACTATCGATGATGAGGTTAGAGTTATATTTAAAAATATTGTCATACACCTGAGCAAGGCAGGCCCCAAAGAGGTCAAGGTTCGACCAGCACTAACTGAGTTTCTGACTAGTGGATCTCTTTCCCTTTTTATAGTATGAATGAGTCAACACCCTCTCTGTAGGAGCTATGTAAACAAGGGCCTGAGGACAAATTGGGAGCAAGAGACCAGAGGAACCACTCTCTCCAGCTCAGAGTAAAGAAACATGAAAACATCACAGACTCCAGTCCCACAAGGCCCTCCAGCCCAGAGCAGGAAAGCAACAGCATGAGAAGCAGGCACCCATCTGTCTGCATCCCAGTGGCCTGTGTCTGGCAATATGTGTCCTCCCTCCAAAGCCCTGGGCTCCAGGCCTCATTCTGCCATGAGGTGTCTGTGCAGAAGAATCGAAAGGGGACTGGAGGGTGGGGGGCAGTGACTCCTACAGCTGAACGCATGAATTCCTCTTCCTCCCATAAGTGACCACGACACATCAGAATAAGACCACACTTCCCTTCCTCAGGCAATAACACACAGTCAAGACCAATCAGAGTTAAGGCAGCAATGCCAGACAGATGGTTCAGGGAGCATGAGGTCTCCTGGGAATGGAATCTTTCTTGGCATTTACATAGAGATGCAAGGTGAGAGGAATAGCACCAGACAGCAAAGCCTGCATCAGAGACTGGAAGAACTGAGTGCAGAAGATGAGCTGTAGAATGAGAGGTGTCATGTGGAGGGAAAGGCTTAGAGGGAGAACGACAAGGCCCCACAGGCACAAAGAATCCAAAGGGACACTAGGCTGAGCTCTTGTAGACAATATGAAAAGTACAATTAACTCCAACCACCTTAGTTTAACCAAAGCCTAGGGGACTGCCAGCTCCTGTCACACAGGGCTAATAAGGGTTAACGATGACCTCGGGGAAGAGTGGAGGAGGGTGAAGAATAACTACATTTAGTTCTTGATGCTTACAAATGCAAGGATTTGGTGGTTTGGGTAGCATTATGGGGTTGCTTTGTTCAGAAAGAAAATACAAAGTCCTTGACCCTACTCCTGTATACTGTGATGCATGCAGTACCTGCTCACCAAAGAGTGGCCTGATGGATCTTCAGAGAAATATTAAGCATCTAAATCTCATGAAAGTCAAAATAAAACACCACAACAGACCCACATACACACACCCCACACATGCCACGTACACACCACAAGTGTACCAATACTACAACCACACATACACACACATACACATACCTCACAGACATCCCACACACATACACCACACACAAACATACACACACATACACAATGCTCCCACAGACACACTTCCACCCCACCACACACACACATCACCCACAATACTGACACACATACACACACCCCTAAGAGACTCCACAGACACACACACACACACACACACACATGTCTACCTCATACACCACACATATTACATATACACCTCACAGAGAAAACACACACACTCTACATGCCACATACTACAGACGACACATACACACATGCTGCATACCACACACACATCCTCACTTCCACATCACACCACAGACATACACACATATACCTCACAGAGCCCTCATAGACAACACACACACACACACACACACACACACCACTTCTTGGCATTTTGTGTCAGCTGCAAGGAGCAGCTACAGGATAGATCTGAAGTATGTCCATGTGGCAGAAGAAAAAGAACTGTTGCTCTGATCCAGATAGCATGCATGGCCCATCCTTTTTGATTTATAAAACCAGACCTTTGTCCCAGGTCAGAAGAGGACTTGGGTTATTAGGCTCCTGTCTCCCTCATCTGGGTCATATGACTACCAATACATCTGTTTTAGAGCAGTTATGTCACCCTCAAAGTTCTCTGGTACTGGTTTAACAGCCTGTGTTGATCCTGGCATGTACTGATGGCCACCAGGATATCATGATGTAGAAAGGACTTCACCCTATGCTCCAGGACAGGGACAGTCCACACACTCTCCCTATGGACTAGCCAGTGAACCCTGGCCTTCCACATCAAGAAGTGTCCCCTGTACTTTACACCACTAGGACTGGTGCCTTTTCTCCCTGCTCTGCCTTGGGCACACAAGAGGCCAGCCAGAGGCTGAGCAAGCCTTCATGTGAGTGAAGAGGAGATCTGCCTGAGTTAAGGCTTCCTCCAGGCTAGTCCAATTTTCTCTGTTTTATCATGTATACAGTTTCTTTGATTACAACCTCTCTGCAAAGCTCCTAATGTTGAAAGACCTTGAGATGGACATCCTCCAGTGCTAAATGGCTGAGTATCTGAGATTCATATTCACTGTCTGTCTGTCTGTCTGTCTCTCACCACCATTTTTTCTCCTGCTACCTTTCTTTTATCTTAGCATTTTCGTGCTCAAGAAATTTCTAGAAGACATTTTACTAACGGAATAAAGTCTCCCTGGATTGTGTAAGTGCAGCCCCTGCAGGAACAGAGAGTGTGCGAGGGAAATATGGTACCCTAGGAAACCCGGGAGCCTTCTTGGCATAATCCTGAATCACAGCTATCCTGTAGTCCAAGGTACTGTCCTCACAGCGATGCTGAGGAGTCTCTCCAAAGCCAAAAGGTGTGGAGAGGAGGAGAAAGGAGATAGAAATATACATGGAAGGAAGATGCCCTTTAAATGGGGGTTGGGGTGGCAAGAAGAGAATCAGGGGAGGAAAAAAGACAGAGTGGGAAGGAAAGGAAGACTGCAGAGAAGAGATGGAGAAAAATCAGGGGAGAGAGAGACAGAACAAAGGGACTAGAATCAGATGAAGGCAGACAAAACCACACAACAGGAAAGATGGACAACAAAATCGTGCTTTCCCCAGACACTAAGCCCATCCACATCCCCACACAGTCAGAGATGAAATACCTCTATTGGGGACCTACCTCAGAAGGTCAGCTGTCCCTTGCTCCTCTGGGATGCTAGGCAGGAGGAGTGTCCTCATCCCAAGCAGAAACTGGCAGTCCCAAGGAGTCCTCTGGGAGCCCCCACTGGCTTACATCAGTCATTGAGATGGCTTGCACCCCACCTTTGCCAGCAGCTGTGATCCTATTCCAGCTGCTGAGGCAGCTCACAGTGGTGCACGTTCTCTCGATGACAAGGTTACATCGTCCACATGGAGGCTCAGAAGCAGAAGAGCTCACTGAACAAAATTCTCCACAAAAACTTGATCGAGTCACAGCCTCTCAGTTTCTGTCTGACATCTTAAGAATCACTTCTGTCATTTTTGCAAGGAGCAATGCTGCTCCCTGGGAGGGAGGAGTTTTCTTCTTCTTGGTCTCTCTTAGGACTTGGAAGAGCCTTCGTCTGAGATGAGAATACCATGACACCCCAGACTGGTGTCATCCGTGTCCTCAAGGCCCAGTCTGGCTGCTATGGAGGGTACATTTTGTACCCCTATCTGAGGTCTCCTTTTGAAAAACCTTAACATTGCTGTTGGCTGAATTGGGTAGTTCTTAAGCTTTCAAGTTTCTGAGGACTCCAGGTAAGATATGGCAGCTTCAGTGACCAGATAGGGAACCAGGAAGAAAGATCTAGGCAGGAAGTGCTGAGAATCTACTTCCTCCACATTGTCAAAAGGTCCTGAGTCCTTGTTTTAGTTCTGCCGATGCCTAAACTGATAGATTGGAGTTGTTCCCATGTGAGAAGTTGGGAGATGTAGTCTGTTCTCCCTTGATACCCGAGTCAGTAGAGAGAACAGTCTGGAAGGTTGCTACGGCAACCAGAGTCCCTGGAGAGCCTGGCTCTCCACAAATCTTTTACTTTCAGGCATGCTCTGACTTGAAAAGGCAATGTTTGCATAAGGACAGGGACAGTGATGAGGGTGACAATATATACACATGTGGACCCATGCACACATGTCCCCTCATCCACCCTCAGCTGGGGGCATCCCTTTGGCCACTGGAGTAGGCCTGGAGTAACTAAAATCACTGGAAACAGAAAGTACTTTCTTACTGGCCTTGGACTAGATCTCTGAGTCTTAAACATCTCAGTCTTTTACTATGTTGCAGGCTTGGAGAAGTCAAGCTCCTAGGAAAAGTGACTTCTGGCCACCAAGTCTAACACAAGAATACACTCCATTCTGAAGGGTGAGAGAAAGGATGGAGACCCAGCCCAAAATGCCAAGAAGAGACTTAGACAGCTGACGGTCTATAATGGCCTAGTCTTCGGCTTTGGATCCATGGTGGAAACTTCTGGGATAAGGCCTTGCCTTTGAGAGATAGGCAGGCAGTAGAATGAACTAAAACTCAAAGCCATTACTATAATTCACACATTTGCATAGCTTCTTCCCCACCTTCCTGGGTGAGTTTATTGATAATTCCCCATGAGGTAGGGAGGGGAAGACGTTAATGTTCTCATTTAATGGGTGGGAGAATTTGAGGCACAAAGAGGGACCATGAGTTACCCTGTAAAGCTGTGGCCTAACTCAGATTGTGACCTATCACTCACTGGAGCCACAGTGGCCTCTCAAGTTAACCGTCAAAGAAAATCTTCAGGAAAATCTTTTGAAAAAAACAAAAAAGCATTCCCTTCAAAGAGTCTTAAAGCATCCTAATATAAAATTAAAAACATGTTAACAGTCCTTTGAGTTTCAGAACTGTACCCATGAGAACTGACAACAGTGTATCACAGTTTATCAAAGGCAAAACTGAAAGGCGATGTTACTGGGGGAGGAAGGGCAGTGGGCAGCTGGGAGGGTGGCAGTGATTTCACAATGGGAGAAGATGGCTTGGTCCAAGTGGGAACCACTGAGTTAACTTAGCAGTTGGAACAGGCCAAATGATCCAGCTCCGAAGAAAGAGCGGAGCAGACAAACGTTTGCTTGACTCAGCAAAATAGAGGCTGCCAACAAAATGACCATGCCCGTTTCTGGCTCCCGACCAAAGGCTGTTGCCTGTGGCATAAGAGGAAAGCTATGCTGGCATTCAGTGTGTGAACTCACCTGTCTGTAGGTTACGGCTGAGGTTGCTTTATAAAATCAAATCCATCTGCAATCCTAGTAAGGATTCTCAGATTCCCAGGAAGAAGGATAAGAGGATACCATAGGTCTGGGCTAATCAGGGAGAATTGACTGCTGTCTGCAGCAGAGTCCCTCTGTCTGTTCTAAGTGACAGTCTCTGCTAAGTGGCACCTCGCTTCAGATATGTGATCCAGCCAGTCCTTTGGCTCTGGTCAGCCTTTTCTCCTGTCTCCGTGGTTCAATTTTCCAGTTCCTCTGCGCACCAAAGCGTTTGCACTTAAGAAGAACTTGGTTCTGAGAAAGCTTCCTTCCTGGAAGCTCCAAGGAGTCAGGGAATCAGAGTGGTGAGGACTAATGTAGACCCCTGCCAGCGTCTCCTGTGACAGATCACAACTAGAGAAATCCACTGGCCCCCATTGGTCTAAAACTGACCCTCGTGTCCTCCAAATAATCCAGCTGGGTAATATTTTCTCTAATTCCATCCAAATTTAGCCATGAACATCTTTCAAAGCTGTTCAGCTAATAGCTCCTCCAGCCAGAAGCTGGACAGGGCACTAAAATGGCAAGCTGAAATCTTTTCCATTCTCCAGATTCTGCCAGTGACCAAGTGACCAGAAGCTAAGGAAAGTGCATGACCCAAAGCAAAGGACACTAAAGAAGGGACCTGAGTGTAGCTGCTTCCTATTCTATTGGTTGTCACAATTCTTAGAGATATTATAAGACCCAGGCATAAAAACTCAGTCTTGAGGGAAGGTCAGTCAGAAATGTGCATCTCATCCACATGACTGATGGGCATGATTGGGTGGCACCGTTGAAATTTCCAAAAATGTCACTAAGATGGAGAAACCTCGAATGCTGTGAGGATCGAGCAACAGTCTACGGTCCAGATATTTGGTCCAGAATGCCATGTACTGTGTACAGGGGGAAGGGGTTCGAGGTCCTCTGGAGCTAAGGCGGGAGTAGTGAGCATGAGAAGGAAGCCTGAGAGGTGACTTGCTCAGAGCTCCCGTTTTCCTGCAGGCCTGCCCGCATCCATCAAACCTCGGTGAGCATTCTTTTCTCTGCATAAGCTCGATGTGGAGTCGGAAGGTAGCTGGGCCGCCGTTCCCGTGAAGTCTCGGCAAAGTCAGGTTTGCCAAGCCCATTGTCCGTTGCCTTCAGGTCCGGTGTAGGCTGCCCACAAGTGACGTGGGTATACTGGCCTTGCTCCTCCTGCTCCGTCTCTCGGTGGTAGAAGTAGTTGAAATTGGAGACAATGACCGGCACCGGTAATGCAATGGTGAGGACCCCAGCAATGGCACACAGTGAGCCCACAATCTTGCCCCCTACCGTCATGGGGTACATGTCCCCATAACCTACAGTGGTCATTGTAACCACAGCCCACCAGAAGGCATCTGGGATGCTAGGGAAGAGCGAGTCAACATCATCTGCTTCTGCGAAGTAGACAGCGCTAGAGAAGAGGATGACTCCGATGAAGAGGAAGAAGATGAGCAGCCCGAGCTCCCGCATGGATGCTTGCAACGTCTTACCCAGGATCTGCAGCCCCTTAGAGTGGCGGGAGAGCTTGAAGATTCGGAACACCCGGACCAGGCGGATCACTCTGAGAATAGCTAGGGACATGGCCTGCTGCCCATTCTGACCACTGCCACCACTCACAGGCTGCTGCTCGTGACGTTGCACTAGCTCGGTGCCCAGGGTGATAAAGTAGGGGAAGATGGCCACCAAGTCAATGATGTTCATGATATTGCGAAAGAAGGCCGCCTTACTGGGACAGGCAGAGAAGCGCACCAGGAGCTCAAACGTGAACCACACGATACACAGAGTTTCCACCAGGAAGAAGGGGTCTGTGAAGAAGGAACCCCCGAGAGTACTAAATGAAGATGTTCCTCCAGTCCCCAACCCCCCAGAGGGAATGCTACCAGGAAATGCATAGGAATCCTCATCCTCATCTTCTTCCTCGTGGCTCCCCCTGGAGGCCGGGGACATGCGGGTCCCACTACCCTCGTTGCTTCCACCGCGCCCATCTGCACGGAACTGAGGCAAGGTCTCCAGGCAAAAGATGACGATGGAGATGAGGATGACCAATACTGAGACGATGGCGATGCCTCGGGCGGGCCCGGAACTCTCTGGGTACTCAAAGAGAAGCCAGACCTGTCGTTGGAAAGGCTGGGAGGGGAGTGGTTTCTCATCCTCGCCACCTTCAGGCAGGCAACCCTCATCCTCCCGGAAGGCCGCCAGGGCTTCCTCTCCCAACTGATAGAAGCGAATCTCTTCCATAAAGATGTCCAGGGGCACGTTAACCGGCCTGCGCAGGCGACCCCCAGATTGATAGTAATAAAGGATAGCGTCGAAGCTGGGTCGGTTGCGGTCAAAGAAGTACTCGTTCCTCAAGGGGTCAAAGAAGCGGACTCTGCGGCCAGGGTCTCCCAGCAGCGTGTCAGGGAACAGCGACAAGGTGCGCAGCTGCGTCTCGAAGCGCAGCCCGGAGATGTTGATCACCAGCCTCTCACTACTACAACAGCCGCCGCCGCCCTCGGCCTCCTGGAACTCACCCGCATCCTGTTGCTCCCCCTCCGGCCCACGGACCTCCCCCGGCGCCGCCAGCGTCAGGGATTTCTCCGATCTCATGTCACCTCACCTCGGTGGTGCGCTCCCCGCCACTAGGACGGCGCCCACGACACAAGCTCCGGAGCGCGGCACCCGCTTCTCAGCTTCGGCTGTGCCCTCCTTTAGGGTGGGGCCCGTGCTCTGACCTGGCGGTTAGGTCGGTGAACCCTGCGGCTGGTCCTTCTGCCAGGCTAGATCTGGGATGTGGCTCTGGCTCTCAATAGCCGCGCCTCCGAGCTCAAGATTTCTGAGATGCCTGGAGCCCGCAAACTGTCGCGCGCGTGAAACTGGCTGCCCGAAAAGACGCGTGGCTTAGCTCTCAATGGTGCCTAAAACTGGGCTCGGGACCCACAGGTCCGCCCTCCAGACCTGCTGCCTCTCACCAGGTCCTGCTGCGCTTCCCCAGTTGCACAAGACTCCCGGGCTGCCGCTGGTACCGAAGCGCCAGATGCGCCTCCCTCTGGCTCACCAAAGACTCCTGCCCGGGCTCGGCCTCCGCCTCCGCCCTACGTCCACCACCGAACTAGGTCTGGCCAAGGTCGCGATTGCAGCCGCCACCTTCTTCCCAGGAGCTGTTCTACAGGCCTCGGAACCGCCCTAGGCCTGCCCCGGCGCCTGAGCGCGGAGACCCACCTCCCCACCACAGCTCCAAGCCTTGCCTGCACCCGAAGCAGCCCCAGCAGCAGCAGCAACAGCAGCAGCAGCAGCAACAGCAACAGCAGCAGCAACAGCAGCAGGCTCAGCTCTCAGCTCTGCCCTTCCTCCTTAACACACTCTCCAAGTGACGTGGCAGGCCCCGCCTGCTGCCCCCTCCCACCCCACTCTCACATCACACCCCTTACCCAGCCAGGGGCTGCAGCAAGCCTGGATGCTGGGGAGAGATATCTACACTTGCCTCCCCAGTAATCTTTCCCGCGCTCTCCTGGCATGCCTCTTGCTTTCTCACATTCACACGCACGCCCCCACCCCCACCCCCACCCCAACCAAGCCGCAGTATCCTAATAACACACCCACTCCATCCTCCATCTCTTCTCGGTTCTGTTCACCGGGCTGACCTGCGCAGTGTATTTCAGCAAAAAGAAATCACACGCTGGCCCCCAACACACCCCTGCCCAATAAGCTATACACAGCACCTGACCCCTCAACAGCTATTTACTGGGGAGAGATCTATGTCTTCTATATCCATGAAGACACGTTTGCCAGTTTCAATCTCTCCTGGGGCGCGGGGGGTGGGGGGGGGATGAAGTATTTTTAAATGTCTTGAGAGCTTTCCATTTAGGCTGCGTCCCAATGTTAATTCCCCAACAGACTCTCACTTTTGCAACCTGGAAAGGTACCGATGCAGCTCTCCTTCAAGGCATAGTGATGCTGAGAGGGGAGGAAAAGCCTGTCCATGCCCAGTGAGTAGGAAACCCTCCTTTCATGGAGTCCTGGGGATGTCCACCATCATCTCCATGAAAAAGCACCAGAAGATTATGCTACTGAAGAAACACTATATACAAGGAATTGCAGCCAGGAATCTTTGCTCCACGCCTCCCTGGGGGAGAAGAAAAAAAGAAAAGAAAAAGATTCTGTAATTTATACTTATCTGTGTCAAGAAAAGGGAAGGATAAATGAAAGGGAGGGACATCAAAATGTCAATAAACACTGCAGCTGTTTGATGAGCATTTAATAGACACATTTTAGTTGCTTTACCAGAAAGATGGCCTCCCTTTCTAGGCCACGGAGTCTCATTTGGTAGGATTTGAATGGGACAGAATACTCTGCCTCTCTTAGAATGCCAGAAAGCTTTCCCGTCCATTCTCCAGGCTTTAGAGTGCTTCCTCCCCGTATGATACGGGTGGAAGATGCTGGAGGATGCACCTTATTGTTGCAGACTACCACAGCCAGGTAGCTTGCTCTTGACTTCAGTGGCCACAGTGGATTAGCTGACAACAGCCAGTGTTTCTGTGCAGCTGCTTCTTCATAAGGAAGAGCGTCTGTAAGATAAGGACGGGAATGGCACCTAAGATTCTCCCAGGCCATGAGATGCATGCGTGGGTTCTTAGCCATACGATATAGACAGACTGTTTTAAAACCACAGCAGTTTTCACAGCAGGTGCTCCCAGAGAAATGAGGCAGGGGAGGAAACCAGAGCTCCTGGACCTGTAAAGAGGAAATCGGAGGAAACGGAGTGGAGATGATGTTGACTTCACCACACACTGCACTCACCTGTCCCTCCCCAGGTCTACCTGCCGCAGCCTCTGCCTCTCTTATGTTTGATTTGGTCTCCACTCCTTCCCTTTGCTTGCACAGTTCAGTGAAGGGTGAGAGAGCAAGTCTGCTGCATTTACCCGGTCGATAGTTTTCCCATTTGCAGGCTATGTAATTAAGCAATTTAGACGTCGCACAAAAGTTACTCCACTCAAGGAAAAAAAAATAAAATAAACACAACACAGTATAGGAGACACAGTCTCACCCTTGTCCTCTGCTCCACAAGTATTTCCTGGGTTGCAAATCGACTTGCTCGTGAGTCTTTGGACTTTGTTTTTAAGGTTTATCGGGAATTACTTATTTTCGTGTCTGTTGTCTTCATCATTGCTCTTCCAGAAATGGGCTGTTGATGAGATAACATTGAAACAAAGTATGCGAAGAAATTGAATTCTTCTAGAAGATGCACCAGGCTCTAACATGACTGCAGATACCCATTTGAATACTCCTGTTGAACTGGCTGTCATGGCCTGCCATCCCCCAGGCAGATTTGTGGTTACCTTCAAGTCAGACGTGATGCTGAACCCCTAGAAAGGTTTCATTTTACACTGGGAGGTTCCCTTGGGAGGCAGAAGCCATTAGCGAATTCATGAATCAGACTTCTGTTTTTAGTTCTTTTGTGAGACAGACTCTGATTCCCTGTGCCTAGATAGTTCCTCCTAAGTATATATTAAGGATGAATTTTAAAGACTCACACCTTCAGAAGTGCCAGCTCCCTGAAGAGGAAAGGCACACGCCTTACCTCCTTCTGTAGACACTTTGTTGCTACTTCCAGTGACAGGTAATTGTGATTTGATTGTTCCTCCTCCATTTCCTGAGCTCTAATTTCATTTCAGCACAGACCATTTGTTTATTGTATCTAATATCAGACATTTGCAATGACCTCTAAGGTCAGTCATTTATTTAACTAGCCATTAATTGAACAGCTATTTGGTGACCACTACAGTGTCAGGTGCTCAACAGTTAACAGTGAATACACTCCATTCTAGGCAGGGATTCTTACCACCACACACAGAAGACATTTACACACAATATACACTAAAGAGGATAAATGGGGTGCTATTTCCAGGAGGAACATAGAACTTTAAGCAGTGTGCTTGACAGGGAAAGATCCCGTAATGGTTGACTTTAACTGATCATTCACTGGACTCAGAGTTAATGATGAAACAAGCCATGCGTATGAGAGACATTCGCAAAATTTATTCTGAGGAAAGACAACCTGCGGCAGTGTGGGCAGCACTATCCAATCGGTGGAGGTCTGGGGCAAAATAAAAAGGACAATACAAGCTGAGTACTAGCTTTCATCTCTCTCGTTCTGTCGCCCGAGTGCAGATACAGTGTGTCCAGCCTACATTCCTGCCTTCTCTGCCATTATGTGAGACAAACAGGTGAGACAAAGACAAGACGCACCCTTCCTCTTGCGCAGGTTTTGTCCCGCGTTTCGTCCCAGTGATAACAAGGTTCGGTGATACAGTTCTCCTGGCAGAAGGAATGTTTCAAGTAAGAATTCCAAGTAGGAAATGGATCCTGAATGTGCCACGTCAATCATCAGGGAGAGACCATCCTGGGCAGACAACTGCAAAAGACTGCCCAAGCTGCAGGCTTTGAAGGCTCATAAGGACCATGCAAGGACAAAAGTAAAGGGAGGTCAAAGGAGAGACAAGGGGTAAGATCTTGAGGAATGAGGTGTTTAGGTTTTGTGATGCTAATGGCGGTTCCCATACGGAAGAGATGGGATTTACACAGAGGGTGAAATGAGAAAAGAACCCAAGGGACTGTCTTAGTTACTGTTCTACTACACAGCGATGAAACACCATGACCAAGACAACTTGTTAACGAAGGCATTTAATTAGGGGCTTGTTTACAGCTTCAGAGAATGAGTCCGTGATCATCGTGTTGGGAAGCATGGAGACAGATATGCAGGCATGGCAACGGAGCAGGAGCTGAGAGCTCACATGTAATCCACATGAAGGAGAGAGGGGTTGACATGGGCTTTTGACACCCCAAAGCCCATCCATCCCCCGTTACACCTTCTCCAACAAGGCCACACCTCTTAATCCTTCCCAAACAGTTTCATCAACTGGAGACCAAACATTCAAATATATGCGCCTTTGGGGCCATTGTCACTCAAACCACCACAGGGACAAAGGAAGAAATGAAAAGAGTAGGCAATACGTGAGTGGTATTCTGAAGGAAAGATGGTGGTAAATTGGACTAAGGTGAATAATATGGGTACGTGCAGTGGGTAGATATTCTGGGAGGGGATGACTTTAGGAGATGGAGCATTGTGAACTGGTCATCTGTGAAAAACAAGCAAGGAAGATGGCAGGCTTGGTTGGAGTATCTTGGTTGGAGTATCAAGGCAGGCCATCGTTGCAGCCAGTTGAGACACGGAAGGTGAGGGATTAACCCAGTTGAGTCAAGACCTTGTGTTTAGACATGTTAAATTAGAGAGGCCAGGTAAGCAGGCAAAGACACCATGGAGCCAGTGGCTGACTTGGGTCTGGAACACAGATGAGAAATATATGATTTATGAATTTTTTAATTTAGAAACACCTAAATCTATGGCACTAAAGTCTTTCAGAAAAAAAGACAGAACATGGTATCCTGGAGGTATGTGCCAAAAAGAGACGGTACATCCAACATGGGACATACCTGATGATCATTTACATTCTATTGTGGCTTTGTTGTTATCTATTGAGAGAGGGTTTATTGTGACCCAGGCTTGTCTTGGACTCACTATGCAGCCAAGGATGACACTGAACTCCTGATCTTCCCACATTCACCTCCTCAAGATCTAAAATCTGGGAGACCCCACTCCCGGTATTTTTCCCTGTTGCTGTTTGAGACAGGAGCCCACTATGTATCCCAGGTGGCTGTGAACTCAATATGTAGGTAGCCCATACTGGTTTTGAATTCTCAACTTCTAGAGTACTAGAATAGCAACAGTGCCTGACTTATTTATTTTCTTACTTTGGCCATATATCATAAAACGTATTGATCTGGGTACACACATGACAGTTCTGTTCTATTTTTTTTACTTCATTTTTACCTCTCTCTCTCTTTTTCTCTGTCTATCTGTATCTGTCTCTGTGTGTGTGTGTGTGTCTCTGTCTCTGTCTCTCTCTGCCTCTCTGTGTGTGTGTGTGTGTGTGTGCGTGTGTGTGTGTGTGTGTGCGTGTACTTGAGTCTTTGACTTTATCCCAGCCATCAAGTCCTGCAGTTCTCCATAGAGAAGGAGGAGGATAGTTGTTCTAAATGATCTCTTGGGATGTTGCTGCCCTGTCCTAGTGGTCATGGCCCTGCTCTTTCTGAGCCTCACCTGTGTGAAAACATGCCTGCCCTCAGATATATATGCCATGCCTGAGCTTCCCACTGTGGAGTGCAGACAGGTCAGAGCTGACTAGAAACAGCGGTGGTGAGTTGGAGTCAGGCACCATATCCTCATCTGGCTCTCTCATCTCTAGGCAAGATTCATGGCTTCATTCCAACGAAGCACCATTAGCTGTATGGAAGTTGCTCTCACCCAAGATGGTCATGACCTACAGGCCCCAGCTGCTGCTGCTGTCGCTGCTGTCACTGCTGCTGCTTCCTCTTCCTCTTCCTCCTCCTCTTCCCCCTCCTCTTCCTCCTCTTCCTTCTTCTCTTCTTCCCTCTTTTTGTTTCCTCTTTCCCCAAAACTCAGGCCATTTCTACTTTCTCTCACCTTTTCCATATTTTCTCTGTTGCCATGGTGAGGGAGAAAGCTTTAGATCCTGGAAAACCTGGGAGGCAAGTGGACAATATGATTCTATACTTCACAGACAACTTTGCTGTTTCATTTTTTACCTTCCCTCTACAAACACATGCATGCACACTCACACACACACACACACACACACACACACATACATGCGCACACACACACTCACGGTGGAGGGGGCACATTAAAGATAAACCGGATATCCTAAATCAGAGGGTAAATTTCCTGCTAGTAGCTTCCACTGATTCCCACAAGCTATTTGAAGATCACTGGACAGTGTGAATCTGAGCCCTAATATCCCTTCCTCGTGTAGTTAGGGGCTGGAAGTGATGTGCCTACTTCCTTTCTCCTAAGTTTTCCCCAGAAGAAATTCACCAAGGAAAAGCAAATGCAAAGACCTATCCTGTGGGTGAGTACTATTTATAATGAACTGTAAGGTTGAGGTTTTTAATGAGGAGGAGGAGGAGGGTGCCAATAGCCAGACGGTGGTGTTGATCTTAGGGCTGGAGAATCTGCCAGAGAGAAATCAACAGCTCACACATGAGTGAAGATATATATTGGGAAAGGAATGCATTAGACATCTGCGCCCTGCAAATCAACAGCCTTCAGAAAGGGCTCTCTGTGCCAAGAAACCCATCCATAAGAAACCCTTATCTTTCAGAGAAAGTCCCAAAGGAGCTTGCTAGCATCATAAGTTAGCAATCAGCTTCTTCCTCCCATTTTCTTGCTAGGACCTGCAGGGATGCTACTTTCTGCATCCCTCCAGTTTTTAAGAACATGAGATCTTCTACTTTCTGGCTTGCTTGTGACTATACCAGGCAAATGGATCTAGCCAGTAGGGTGGTTGTGGCTCCTGAACCAAAACATTTAATAATAATTAAATTGGTGGAAACCTCCCACCAGAGCTTTCTTTCCTCCATCCACAATGACCAGCATTGCAAGAAACAGCTGGGGGGGGGGGGGGGCTGCTCTGTCAAGTGCATTCCATATAGAAGGACAAGAAGCTAGAACTCCTCATGCCCCCCAGACAAACCAAGTATAGCCTGAGGGAGAAAGAACCCCTCCATATTCAGGACCACTTTGTTACCTTTGTATAATGACTCTATCCAAGTTGATTCAAAGTTAGTGCCTGGCAGTGGAAAGCTGCTAAAGCCAAACATTAACAACTGGCCACACTGTATCACAGGCCAGACAAAATGGATGGTGAGGAAAAAAAAGAAAGAAAAGAAAAGGAAAAAAAAACCTTGTTAAATGGTGTTGCTGGAAATACATGTCACAAGAGACAAAATATTTGAAAAAAAACTGTAGCAGTTTAGAAGGCAGATAAAATGCGCATATCTAGAAAGAGGTTCAAAAACAAACTGTTAATAGCATATGGTGGCTACTGTTGGCTCTGAGTAAGAATGGAGCGAGCCAAACTGATGAGCTCACTAAAGAGCTGGCCAGTTAGAAAGAAGAGAGAGAGGAAGTGGACAAGAGAGAGTCCAGAAACGTGTAAGGAGGGGGGCAGCTAAAGGCTGGCAGAAGTACCTACTTCTTGTTACACTCCCAATGGAGTAAGCAACTACTGAAAGGCCTTTGTATGGGAAAGGCTGGTTAGGTCTCAGATTAGCTTCCTGGAACACATGCTCTGGATAAAACAGGCTAGGTTAAAGCAAACAGTTATAAAGTACAGGCTTACAACTGAGTTGATTGATTTGGATACAGTGACAAAGTGGAGAGGAGGGAAGGAAGGGAAGAAAATGAGAAAGGCAGAGACAGACAGACAGATAGAGTGAGAGGATGAGAGAGAGAGAGAGCGCGCTTCTTACAGCAAACTTAAAGGATCACAGTATACACTGTGAGGTTTACATTGAGAAGAGCCAAAGCTAGACCATACATGCAGTCATTGTCACAGGGATGTCTGTAAGATAAGAAAGGACAGCCTAAGAAGGCATTCAGATGGTCTGTGTTGCTCAGTTTTCCACCATTTGGATAAGACAGCTAAGATAATCCATGTACAAGGAAGACATGCTCATTGGGGTTACATTCTCCAAGGTCATATAGTCCCATTTCTTAGGACCTGGAATGGTACAGGACATCATGGTGAGAGCACACAGTCAAGTCTTTCATCCCAAACAGCAAGAAGAGAAGAAAGACAAGAGGTATTAAAGGCCCAACATCTTTTTCAGTTACTTTTTGCTATTTTACTATTTTCTGTGACATAACACCCGGCAAAGGACACTTAAGGAAGCACAGGTTTCCATGGTTTGCAGTTAAATATACAGTCCATCGTGGTGAAGACAGCGTGGGGCAGGAGTGTGGGGCACTGGTCACATCGTATTCACAGACAGAAAGCTGTGAGAGACGAATTCTGCTACTCTTCTTGCTGACTCCTTTCTATTCAGCCTGGAACGCCCCCACCCCCACCCATGAAACTGTGCTGCTCTTATTCAGGGTGGGTCACCCTCCTCAGTTGAACCTCTCTAGAAACGCCCTTGCAGACACACCCAGATGTTTGTTCCCCCAGTTATTCTAAATCCCATCAAACTGAAAATCAAGATTATCTACCACATCGCCAATGACCTAACTTCCTCCCATCAGGTTCTGCCTCTTAAAGGTTCCGCCACCTCCTGATGGCAACCAAATGTTGGGAGACTTTTCTGATTCAAACACAGTCATTCTACCAGAGAAACTGTCACCTGGACTTTTCAGGACTGTTCAGAACCTTCAGGACCCGAAATGTAAATGGGCAAAAAGGAGACTGAAGGAGTTATTCAGTCCCCAAGGAAGATGTCACCTGCTTTGCCTATCAGCCATGGTCAAGAGGTTAACAGAAAGAAGAGGCTTAGGAGAGAGCAGCCAAGGGCCAGAGAGGAATAGTTTGAGAGGGTCAGGGAGCATTAGGCATTGTCTTGGTTAGGGTTTTACTGCTGTGAACAGACACCATGACCAAGGCAACTCTTATAAAAGAGAGCATTTAATTGGGGCTGGCTTACAGGTTCAGAGGTTCAGTCTGTTATCATCGAGGTGGGAGCATGGCAGCATCTAGGCAGGCATGGTGCAGGCAGAGCTGAGAGTTCTACATCTTCATCAGAAGGCTGCTAATGGAAGTCTGACTTCCAAACGGCTGGGGTGAGGGTCTTGAGCCCATGCCCACAGTGACACACCTACTCCAACAAGGCCACACCTCCTAATAATGCCACTCCCTGGACCAAGCATAGACAAACCATCACAGGAAACTACATGAAGCCTCATGCTGAGCCCATCCTGCCCTTCTCTCCCCTCCAAGTAAAGAGTATGGACCGCAGTTTCCCTATTGTGGGTGAACAGACAGCAGGCATTTGGGGGTTCTAAAACTGAATCAGGAGGCTTCCACACCCATAAGAGAGTTCAGAATGTGTTACTCTTTAAAGAAGAAACTTCTGCTAACCCATGAGTTGATGCTGGGGCTGCATAGGCCTTTAGGAGTTACAATATTTGCTGTGTGTGACTCAAGCACTTCATGACCTTGGTGGTCATTTCTGCTGGTTTTGAAGGATTTCTAGCTCCCTATCTCATGGGCACACAGTAGGATGTGCTCTTCCTGATCTTGGATAGACCAAGTTATATCATGTATCAGATCTGATTCACATCCCTTTACTGGTCAGAGTCCTCCCCATCCGCAACCCTATAACCTAGGACTTAAAGAGCTAACAGCTTCGTGAGCCTATGACTTAGACTGAAAGAGCAGAGCTACAAGAATACCTGGGATGAAGAGAGTCTGAGCAATAAATGCTCCGTTATAGTGTAACCCACTGAGACTTCCAAGCTGTGTATTATTACAGCACAGCCTAGCCTTTGCTGACCAGTCTGCTGCTTTCCTCTCTGTAAGATGCGGCCGCAGACATGATTAATGTTCTCTATTCCATTCTTTTCATGAGGATCGTGAACTCCATTTCGAAAGCTGAACAAAGACAGCATGTTCATTCTCGTTGTTGCTTCCTTCCTCTCCTCTACCACACCATTCTTTCGAGAGCCTTGTGTGTGCTTTTATGGAGCTGGGCCACAATTCTTTCTTTTCCTCATCAGTTCTCTGACCTAACTAGACCATTGAGGTAGCAGCAGCCGGGTATCTTATTCCGAGGTCCCATCTGATGTCTCCAATCGGGTCATGGGCCTAGCCAAGTCTCTATGGTAGCATGATATCCTTTTCTCCATTAACTTTTCGATAAATACATAGTAGAGGTAACTGTCACTACTTGCTGTGTTCCAAACACTTTGGTAAAAGCATGGAGCTAAGAATGTTTCCTGGCCTCCTTTTTTAAAATGACAGAACAGAAGAACAAAACAGATAATTTCTCAGGGCACAGGGTATCATCAAATATGCCCAGCAGTGTAAAGCCCATGTCAGAGTATCTCTCAAACCCTACTGTAAACAATCCTTGTATGCATCATGTTAGTTCATATTCTTAAGCACACACACGCGCACACACACACATAAGACCAGTAACAACAACTAAATGAGTTTGAAACTCCTGTTTGCCAAAGAAAGGCCACAATAGACATTAAAATTGTAAAGGTTTCTATTATTCCTCAATATTTTGTTTTGTTGTTGTTTTTTTAAATAGTAGCCCGTGTTTGCCTCAAACTCACTATGTAGCCCAGGCTGGTCCCAGACTCACAGTGATCCTCTTGCTTCAGTCTCCCACGTGCTGAGATTTCAGCCCAAGCCACCATGTTCTGCTGTAGCTGACATTACTTAAACCAATAGTTTTCAAATGGATTCAGCCACGGAAACCTGTTTGCCATTACCTTACATTTTAGTAAGTGTGCATCCTAGAAAATGTAATTTAAGAATGAGATCGCAGACCCCTATCTCTAGAAGAGGTCATGGCCATTGCCTTATACAACTGTTCTGTTTTGATGATGCCAAGGCAGGGATTTGAAATGAGAACATGAATTCACAGAGTTTGGAAGCTACAGATTCCTTTATTCTTTCTACATCAAAACTATAACACCTATCAAGTTAAAAATAGCAAGTGCTTCCAGGGCAAGATGGCAGATCAGAGAGACGCATCCTTCCCTTAGCAGGTACTCAGTGGACTATAGCTGATGAATAGCAGCAAGGAGAAGAAAACAGATGCAGCATCCGAGAGATGGAAGAGTCAGGTGGCCTCGGCAGGGAGGGCAGGGATTGCTAAGCAGTGATGCAAAGCCTGCCACCGGCATAGAAGAGCAAATTCTGCTAGTATGAATGTGTGTTTGTGTGTGTATGTGGGGGGGGTCTGTGTGTGTGGTGTGTGTACGTGTGCTTGTGTGTGTATGTGTATGTAAGTATGGCTCTGTGTATATGTGTCTCTGTGTGTGTGCCTATGTATGTGTCTGTCTGTGTCTGTGTCTGTGTATGTGTCTGTTTATGTGTCTCTGTGTGTGTGTGTGCACACATATGTAGGGAAGGGGATATGGTAAAGAGAAAACAAACTGGACAAGACATAAACATATAAATATTGTCCTATCAGATATGGGTGGAAGGAGTATCAGTGGCAGGTCCAGTCACTGAAACACAACAGAGCCATCTCTCTGTGTATTTCTAGAAGAGTCAAGAACATATTTTCCTGCCTTTTTTCTGTTATGCTGTTGTCATGAAGTATTAGTTTGCTAAATATGATCTGGAAGTGATGGATGCTGAACCTCTGACACAGTTAAATTATACTTTCTATCTATTGTGTCTACTGCTCAGTGTGCTAGATGAGGTAGACAGTTCTTTTAGTTCTGACAACAAATTAAAGGGCCTTATGATTAGGGGTAGAGAAGCCTGGGGTGTGCTGTGATTGACAGCCCAAGGCGGAAGTTATATTGCTTTGGACCAAAACAACGAAAACTTATTTTCTCCCTGTCAGGAACTCAGGGATGTCTATGCTTTGTACGAGAGATGAAATCAGAGAACTCTGCTGATAAAGACAGATGGTCCCCAAAATAGAGTGGGAAGGCCAGGGTCTCAGATACATTACCTGTAGGACAGGATCTCAGCGGGGATGTGGGATAAGACAGTGATGACTGAGGGCCACTCTCAGACTGTGCTATTCTCGGCTTGATTCCCCTCCGCATCACAGGGATTGAAAGAACTGCTTCCGCAGAGTAGAAAGTGCAAACTTTGACAGCATCAAAAGACCCCACCAGGATCTCTGTCCCATTCCCCACTTGGTGCAAATAGACCTGCACAGATGAGGTCCTCTGTTTGTGCCTGACTCCTCCGTGTCTGGTCATGTCATATATACCTCTCTGGGAAGGGAGATCTGAATCCTGCACCCAGTGATTAAGGTTGCATGTTTAGGGGGCTCTATGCTGCTGTCTTCCTTCCTCGGAGGCACAGGGTGTGATTTTAGTGTTCTGGTCCTCCTGCATTAGGGATATAATGAAATAGCTGGGGTTAAATAATGCAAAGCTCCTGGCCAAGGGATGGTAACTTCTCTCTTTTTTTAACTACAGTTTCTAATTCACTCAAAGGAACAAATTATCTTTTATAGCCATTTATAAAATATTCATGCCCTCCTTCCTCCCCCAGCACTCTTGGTGGTTCAGGAAGCCAGCAAATGGCCTGGTAGAAGGAGGATCTTATTTCCTCCCAGACACAATTTACAGAGGCAGCCAGGCTCCGGACAAAGGAAAAGGAGGGGCCCTGATGCTAGAACAGACTGAAGGGAAGACCCCCGTGCCCTCTGCCTCTCCTGCAACCATCTCTCAGGACACCAGGGGCTTTGAACCAGGGTAGAAGCAAGGACAAAGTGCAGGTGGTACTTCTCTGGGGTGCTTACCTCTTATCCACTTCTCCTGGCAAGTTAAATCCTCTGCCAAGCATTCATACTGCATGGGCCCACAGTGTCGTCTGCATCCTCTTCTCTGATACATGGTGTGTCGTTTCCAGGGCAACAGCGAAATGGCCAGTACATGGGGAGATGGAGGACAGGTTTGTGAATTGGATGTAGCAAGACTGACAGTGCTGTCTCATCCTATCCCTTTCCATTTACCACAATCTATACTACAGAGGGAGGCAGGTAGATTCTGACCTTCCTTCAGAAGCACTTCACAGTTCATGGAAATGTTTCATCCTGAGAAGGAGATGCTAATGGTGAAATGAGAACCTAAGTGAGTACGTTGTCACCTTCCCTGGACGTGTCTCTTCTACATAGAAAGGATCCTGGGTTACATGAGGAAGACCAGCACAAAATAAACCCTAGTTCTGTGGCCCAATGAGTAGTCTGGCTTTCTGCCCCTGACTTGAGGCTAACACTGTCTCAGAGGGTCCCTGGGCATCTGCTCAGTGACTGACAGAAAGAGATATATTTCTACCACAAGCAAAAGCAGAAGCAACTTCACTGCCCCACAAACCAATCAGAATAAAGAAGAGGTCTCATGCCTTGCTGCACACAGAGTCCAACTCCTGATTCTCAGAGGGGGTTCCCAGAAAGACACTGGCTCCAACTGCACTGTGACCAGCACACAAGCAGGGAGAGGATGCAAACACTGTGGTCACCCCAGGGCTCCTCTCCTCTTCCCCTTCCATTCCAGAGTATTCCTGCATTGCCCCATACTGTCTTTGAAGGTCCAAGGAAAGGAAGAAGCTGTAGATCTTACAATATGAATTATCTAATTCACTCGTCATTAAAAATCTCAAAGTATGCTGAGTTTCCTGTCTATTTCCAGAGCATGTTCATCAGAAGGAAAAAAAACTAAAATAGTCCAGTGAATGAATGTAGGGTTATATTGTGAAATATAGTGAAAGCAAGAAGCTTTCATGACAGTACATATGTCATCCATGTGACCAGCACATACGAAGCAGCTTCTATGTCCCATGCACTGTGTCCAGCCCGTGACTCAGAGACATTTGCACATTGATGGTCATTTGCAGCGCCTGTCACAGCAGCTAAATTATGGAACCAAACTAGGTGTCCCACAACTGAGGAGTAGGTGAAGAAGATTGACTAGGGGATGGTCAGATGGCTCAGTGGTTAAGATCACTGACCGCTCTTCCCGAGGACCTAGTTTAGCTTCCCAGCACCTACATGCAGCTCACAACCATTTGTAATGCTAGTTTCAGTGGCTCCAATGCCCTATTCTGACCTCCAGTGGCACCAGGCACCCATATGATGTGCATACATATAGATGGGTAAAACATTCACATGCGTAAAATAAAAACAAATAAATCTGAAAAAAGAAGATGGGTCAAATAAACATGATGGAATTTTTGCAGCCATGGAGAAAAATAAAGATATATTATTTGCAGAAAAAAAATGGATACAAACAGACACAACTGTATGGAGCAAACTAAGCCAGTCTCATAAAGATCAATATACATTTTCTTGTTTGTTATCCCTGGATTTTATATATAGATACATAGTCACGTGTGTATACATGAGGTGAAAGCAGAAATGAAACTATGTATGGGGAAAATGCTAGTTAGGAAAGGGAAGGTGGGAGCACAGGAGAATATGTTCAACTGGTGGGGGTTAGTCCAGTGCTCCTACGAATTCAAATGCTAAATACTGACCTCCAAGATCTGGTTCCCACCCCCTAGAAAAGCCGATCCCCATATATACCAAGTGATGTTATGTGACTTTGCTCCCCAATTTAAAGCTATTGGTTAGATAAAGTGGCTGTAGCCAATTACTGGGGAGAATAGAAAGAGGCAGAGTTTCAGTTACCAGGCTGGGGGTCGCAGGTAGGGACCATGAGGAGAAGGAAGAGAAAGGAGGAAGGAAGAAGAAGACAGAGAGAAGAGGAGATCTCCATCAGACATGATGGGGAGGCTGGCTGGGTTGTATTAATAACTAATAGAATTTATTAAAATCCATTTACACTCAACATATAATACATACTTGTTTAGAAATTTTAAAAAGCAATTGATGAGAATAAAAAATTTTAATGGAGAATTTTAATCATTGCCTGTGTCACTCAGACTTTTTGTTGCTATGACAAACACCTGAGAGAGTATGTCCACACTCTTCCCACTGGGGTGGGAGACGCATTTGATAGGAGTGTGCAGCAGAGGAAAGCTGCTTGCCTAATGGTAGCCTGGAAGTAAAGAGCAAGGGGAAAGGACCGGGGACAAGATAGCCTTCAAAAGCACGCTCCATTACTGCCTCATCCTACCAGACCTCACTTCCTACCACCTCCCCCAAACTTGTCAGGTGATGAGTCCACCAAAGGGCTAGCCCACTGCTGAAGGGCGTCCGTCCATTGCTTGCATGATCCAATCCCCTCTCAGGGCTTGCATTCACCAGTTGGGGACCACGTTTTCCATACTTGAGCCTTGTCGGATGCATTTTGCATCAGAATCATAACATGTTCTCTGCCTCCCAAGATGGCCTAAATTATAAATATATATATATGTATATATATACATCATATACATATACACATACACATACACATATACATATATGTGTGTAAATATATGTGTGTGTGTACACACATATGCATATATACATACATCTGCATATACGCATACATATATCTACACACGTGCACACATTCCTGGGCATCCTGCTGCATCATCCCATCACAAGCAGGGAGTTCTTGCACAGAAAGGATGTACCTCCAGCCTCTCATTCAGGGGAAGAGTAAAGCCAAGCTAATGGAGAGTCAGCAAGGCTCCACACACAGAGCCAGCTACTGACGACCATGCTCTAGCCTTGCCCTGTAGATCAGAGATACTAGACATATGGTTCCAATTTGAATTCCACTTCCTTGGGGGGGGGGTAACTTCCAACCTAATCCCCTGACCTTTCCCAAAGCCAGGAAAGGGTCCTGATCTTGGGAAGTCCTACAGATTCTCACTCTGTCAAAATAGGAAGAGAGTAAATAAAGAAGTGGGGGTGTGAGTGGAGAGCCAACTCAATGCTGTCCAGGAATTCTGCTGCGGGCCCTCCTCATACTGTTGTCCCTGGGAACGAGCAGGGGAAGGGACAAGGCCTTATTTGGGGCATAGAAAAGGGAAGTAGCAACCTGATCCCCTCTATGTATCCAGATTCTGTTTCCCACAGCTACTTAGGGAAACACCAAGCCGTGCACGCATTATGGTATTCCTGAGAGAGTGGGTATCAGCTAGAAGACAGGGAGAGAAGTGCTGAATGAGCCATTAAACCCATTGGTTACTCATCACAAGAGTTCCCTGCCTCACTGGGGTGTCTAATGAACAGGAGCACTCCATGTTTGTTGCCTGAATGAGTGAATGAACGAATGAATGAATGAGAAAATGGTCTCCATACGACTGGATAGATGCTATTTCTTCAAATATCTCAGGAAGTGGCCTAGCTTCCTCTGATCCAGAATCATGCCCATGAGCTCTAGAAGGAGAGAGGGCTCATTAACCAGATGAATTTGCCCATTGACGGTGCTCACACTGCAGAAGGATTATGTTGGAATACCATACTGGTCACTGCCCTAGATGCTGCCCATTCACTAACTCTGTGACGGTGGCACTGATCCTTAATCTCTCTGAGACTTGGTGTTTCCATATTTAATATAAACCTATTTTTTTCTTCTGAAATTAATGCAAAAGTATTTGGATTATTCTTTGTAAAATAGATGTTCAGCAACTGAATTATTGAATGTTTGCTATTAAAATCATTCTTGTTATGATTAACTCTTTCTCTTTGCCTGGATTTTCCACAGCTTTAAGGATAAAATGTTGCCATAGAAATCTATAACTCAGGTATTGGGTGACACTATTCCTTGGGAGTTGTGATCAAATGTCTATTCTCTCCTGATAAAGAACCAGCGACAGACCAAATTAGCAAAACCACACTGAAGTCCAACTTGGTGAGCCAATGAGTTTACTGGGGCTAGAGTAGTATGGATAAGAGGTTACTTGCTGAGTGTGGCTGAATCAAAGGTTGATGCATCACTGATAACACTCCCCAGCATGAGTGATTGATTACCCAGAAAAGCTGAAACCCCTGAACTCTCTGCACAACAGCTCAACACCTTTGAGAGTCTCTCTCTTTAGAAGTCATTACTGCTTATATAACTGTGGGAGATGGAGGGGTCTTGGGAATCTGGTAAGATTCAGGGACTTCCTGAGATTTGTGCGTTGTTTTTTTTTTTTTTTCCTTAGTCTTGAGGAACTTCCCTTTAGAACATCCTGACTCTGAAGAAGCTTTGCTCCAGGATGGAATGTTTCTATATGAAGGAAAAGTTACACATTACTTTCTCTGTTTTATTTCTCCCTCTCTACCTTCTTACCTTGTCACTCTGTTACACCTGACTGCTAAGATTGTGGCTACACTTTGAGAGGGTGGCATTTAAAACACTATTGGGTGGTTAAAGCTCTCAGAGGCTGAACAACAAACCAAAGATCATACACAGGCAGGACCTAGACCCCTTCCCTGCACATATGTAGCAGATGTGCAGCTCTGTCTTCATATGGATCCCGAACAATTAGAATGGAGGCTATCTATAAAACTGTGGCCTTTCTGTGGAATACAATGTTCTAGCTGGGCTATCTCGTCTGGCCTCAGTGGGACAGGATGCACCTAATCCTGCATAGACTTGATGTGTCAGGGTTGGGGGATACCCAAGGGGAGCCCCCACCCTCTCAGAGGAAAGGAGGAGAAGCAGGGATTGTGGAAGGAGGAATCAGGAGAGGGGGCAGCAATGTGGGGATTGTAAAGTGAAATGAGAGGATGTAAAGTGAAAGAATGAATGAATGAAGAAAGGAGAGAGAGAAAGAGAGAGAGAGAGAGAGAGAGAGAGAGAGAGAGAGAGAGAACTACTCAAGACTTTCAGATGGAGCACCATGGTTTCAAATTCCACCTTTTCCATTCAGACAGATTGCTTAACCAGATGGTTTGTCAGTCCACACCTGTGAAGAGGGAGTCACTACAATCTGGTCACCAGCTCTGCCTCAGGACTGATACGCTGGCTGCTGACTCCCAGCAGAAGGGCTTCCTCTTTCTGCTTTGCATGGAAGTGCTCTAAGGGCTAAGTGTTAGTTCCCTGAGTTGACTTGGGGATTAAAGGACATGAAGTGCAAAACCCACTTGCCCTTGTTCACAACAGAAGGCAGCTTTAACTCTCCCCGCCTCTGAGCTGAAGAGATGGCTCAGTGGAGAAGGAACTTGTCACTCAAATGTGAGGACCTGAGTTCAGATCCCAGAATCCACATAATGCCAAAGGCTATACATCTACAATCACTGAAGCTCAAAGGCCAGCTAGCCTGGCATATGCCTCGGCAAAAAGAGAGAGACTGTCTCAGGCATGGTGCAAAAAAGAACGACATCCAAAGTTGTCCTCTGACTGCCACACGCAATCCATGGAGTGCATGTGACCAAAGTCATATATACAGACATGTGTACACACATACACATATAGAGAGATAGAAACAGAGATAGAGACAGAGACAGAGATAGAGATATTTTTTAAAAGAAAATAAAAAACAATTTCCCCATAGTCTAATGCTGTTTTCTCTCCTCTACGACAGCCCTAGACACACAGAACTCACCTTCCACTCCAGTCTCCTTGGCTGTGACTCACAGTGGGTCCCCAGAGATCACCACTTCCACTTCCAGATTTTTAGAGCTGGTTGTCAAACTGTTGGTAGTTTGAAATTGGCCAGGGTGGAACCATCTAGGCTCCAGGAATGAGAAAACATTACAGCCTAGAGCCTCCCAACCCAGAGAGCTGTGAAAACAGCACACCACTCACACCAAGCCCCTGTGGACAATTCTCCACCCACAACCAGAGAGATGCTTTCAGCCCCTAAGTGCATGTATGTTGTTTGCTTCCTTCAGACTCCCAGAGCTGCTCATCCCCCAGGCAAAACAATCTCAACTCACCCACCCACATCGCTCTCACCCCGAGCCCACCCTGTTGGTACCTACCGGAGACCCTGCAGCCTCCATTCCTCCCCTGCTCACTCAGCTCAGTCAGTCACACCTGCCTTCTGGAAAGCTCTGTGCCACCTCCGAATCTTCACACCTGGTTTTCCAGGCTAGACCATTCTTTCCTTCTTCCTTGAATATGATCACACAGTGCTCTAAGATAAACCACTCAGGACATAAAAGTTGCATCCTGAGACATGTGTCATTATGTGGCATTGCTGTGTGAACATACTCACACCAACAGTTACAGTACTGCACACATCAGCAACACAGTGTGTGTCCACATCACACACACCATGTAGCCTTCTGCTCCTAGGGCCCTGAGTGCAAAGCACCAGGAGATCGGATGAGATACTAGAACAACAAAGCCATTGAGACATGGTAAACACAAGCTGTCTGAGGATGCTGCCTGCAAAACCACATGTTGTTTATTGTAAGTGTTGTATGTGATCTGTGTGTGTGTGTGTGTGTGTGTGTGTGTGTGTGTGTGTTGGTATTTATTTATGGATGCAAGTACACATGTATATGGAGGCCAGAGAACAACCTTGGGTGTAGTTCCTCACGAGTCATTTGCTGTTGCTGTTGCTGTTGTTGTTGTTACTATAAGTTCATTTTGTACTGATCTGTGTATGCACTATGTATATGTATATGTATATGCATATGTATATGATGTATATGTGTATGCATATATACATTTATGTGTGTGGATGTAAGCATGCACACATATGGAAGTCATAGGACACCCTTGGGTGTTGGTCCTCACCTTCTATCTGATTTAGGGTCAGTGTTCTTTTTCTGCTGTGTACACCAGGCTAGTTGGTCAGCAAGCCTCCTGGGCTTTTCCTTTCTTAACCTCAAGGCTTTCTCCAGGAGCTCCTGGATTACAGATGTTCACACTCCATGTTGGGCTTTTACATGAGTTCTATTGATTGGGGCTTAGAGCCCCCAAATACCACAAAAAGCACTTTTACCCCATGAACTATATCCCTAGGCCACCCACCCTGGGTTTTTGTTTTTTTGGATTGTTTTTGGTTTTGTTTGTTTGTTTGTTTGTTTGTTTTTGTTTTTGCTTTGAGACTGGATCTCTTGATGGGACCTGGGGCTAGATTATTAGGCCAGGCTGAGTATCCAACAAGCCCCAGGGATCTGCCTGTCTCCACCTCCCCACTGCTGGACTCACAATCGTGTACCAGCCCTGGGATTTTTGCATGGATTCTGGGCATCGAACTCAGGTCCTCACAGTTATGTGGCAAGTTCTTTACCAACTACACCATCTCCCCAGCCCCAGCAACCCATTTCATTTTAACCAGTAGAGGGCTCTTCCTCTTTAGTAAATGTCAAAGTATAGCACATAAAAAAGGGTGCCAGAGAGCTGGCCTGGGTGGCGTGGGTGTGGGAGAGCTGGCCTGGGTGGCATGGGTGTGAGAGAGCTGCTGAGCTGACCAACTCAACTACCGCCCAGGCCCAGATCTAGGGCTTCAAGCTGGCTCACTCAAACATCTGCCCCACCTATGAGCAGCTGGAGCATGTGGAGAGGTCGGTCCTGCAGAAGCAAAGCTCCAGGATCTCCATGAGTCAGGGTAACAGCAGGCTATCCGAAAGGAGTCTCAGTGAGGACCCAGTATTAATGGTGTAGCAGAAACCAGAGGCCTCGAACCAGACCGATGACTCACTGCAATGAACATTGGCAAGGAAAAATATGTGGACAAAAGGGTATCCTGTGGGGCACACCAAAGCTTCCACGGTGAGGTATTTTGGGGGTGGGAGGAGGAGAGAGGTTACAAGGGTAGAGGTCGGATATGGAAGGGCTGGGAAGTGAGTGAGATTGGGGGGTGTGATGTGAAATTCATGAAGATTCAATAACAAATTACGTCTAAAAAGAGCCAGTCACTTGTTCATTTAGCATCGTCATGTACTATGCCCTAGGCACAGCAGGATGTACTTTACTCTCACACTGTTCTGAGCTGAGGAGGTTTTACACCAGTATCCCTACAGACCTGTGAGTAATGCATCATGTTCCAGCCTGACAGCAAGCAGCTAGGCAACAGGGCAGTCTCAGCTGTGTCATAGTCTTAAGGGACTTCTGTTCTGTACAGTGTGTTGTTATCCAAGGTGTCATTGCATGACGTGTAACTATTCCGATCACTCACAGCCTCTCTTCTTCCTGGTCTCCACCTAAGTGTCATCTCTGTGGGGAGATGTTCTTTAGCCGTCCTCTAATTAGCCCCGTATACTAATTCTTCATCAGACTTACCATTACCTAGCATAAACTTATCTATAATTCATGACACTCCTCCTGTCTCAGCCTCCCAGATGTTGGTATTACACTGTGCCTGTCTAATTTTTAATAGCTTTGTTGATATGTAATCCATATGTCATACAATCTTCCCGCTTCAAGTATGTGTTGTGGATTCAGCGGGTTTCGTGTGTGCCCAGGGGGCTGGGCGGTGGTGGTGCACGCCTTTAATCCCAGCACTTGGGAGGCAGAGGCAGGCAGATTTCTGAGTTTGAGAGTTCAAGGCTAGCCTGGTCTACAGAGTGAGTTCCAGGACAGCCGGGGCTACACAGAGAAACCCTGTCTCGAAAAAAAAACCAAAAAAACGAAAAAACAAAAAAACAAAAAAACAAAAAACAAAAAGCTGTGTGTGCCCAGGGATATTCAACCAGTACTGTCAGGCTAACATTATGTTCATCACCACCAAAACACACACCTTGGGCGGTCACTCCCATGGGTCCCAAAAGCACTTGCTGTTCCCCATCAGTCCCAAGCAACTCCTTCTCCATCTTTGTGTAGTCGCTCATTCTAGATATTTCACACAGATGGAGACATGTGATATGATTTATATTCTAGATATTTCACACAAATGGAGACATGTGATATGATTTATATTCTAGATATTTCACACAAATGGAGCATGTGATATGATTTAGGCGGTATAGGAGAGACTAGGAGTAACAAGCTGACGTCATGAAGGATATACTAAAGTTACTTAGGAAATATTAAGTCACACCAAGTAGAATTTAGCTAAAGAGGTGCCACTGGGTTCTCTTATCAGGAAGAGCACAATTCTGCCTCACAAGCAGGATGGCCCTAGTTAACAACAGCCCGGAAGAAGCAGCATGGCCCATCTATGAAGGGCTGGACCTGGAAAACCGTAAAATGGATCCGCATCTGCCCTGTTGCTGGGCACAGCCTCTTGGGGAGGCAGAACCCAGAAAGTTTGACTATGCTCATTGCTGGGCCTATAGGGAAACACCAAGACACCGCTTCTGGGGTGGGAAAGCCCAGTCTGAGATACGGGACATCCAGGCACCACTGGGAGTCACTAGGAAGAACCAAGAACAGAATTGGGGGCTGAGGGCTGGGGACAGTATCAGCCCAGGGCCTGGGGAAAAGGGAGCTCTGGCTGTCCCAGCAGTGACTGTCCTTAGCTTGTGTGCCTGCGAGCGCAGAGAGGCCTTCTACAGGAGACTAAGCTGCGGCTCTGTAGGCGAATGCCTTCTCCATGGCTTCGCACTGGCAGATCTTGATGAAAGAGACAGTCCATGGTTCTAAACTGTTTATTGGCTGTTCGTGGTGGAAAATGGATGCATACTGTACCGTATCCACTTCTCAGGGTAGATCTGAGATTAAATACCTTTTGCAGGGAGGAATGTCTGGGAAGGGAAGCTCATGGGCTAGGCCCTCTGGGTCTCTAGGTACCTCATGAGCATGGAGAGCTCTGTTCTGGACCTATGTGACCATAGGACATGTTTCTTTTATGTGAGGAGTATGGAACATGTTCCAGGCCAGGAATCTGGCAGGGAGAGGGGAGTTGCCTAAGCCTCAGGTGTGTGCCCACCGAGTCTCTGGGTCTCAACCCACTCTACCTTCCAAGCTTCCTGGCATGGCTTTACTGTCCAACACTGTGACAATGTTGTTACACTGTCAAAAGGGAAAGCTGGTTCACTTTTGTGCATTAGCCAGAACCAAATGTGTGTTGTGTGGTTTGAAAAAAAAAATGTCCCCCGTAGGTCAATAGGGAATGACACTATTAGGAGGTGTTGCCTTGTCGGTGGCTTTGCTGGAGGAGGTGTGTCACTAGGGGATAGGCTTGGAGGTCTCAGATGCTCAAGGGTTGCCAGTGTCACTGTCTCTTCCTTACAGATCCAGATGTAGAACTCTCAGCTTCTTCCCCATGCCAGCATGCTTCCTGCCATGACGATAATGGACTGAATCTCTAAAACTATAAGCCAGCCCCAACTAAATGTTTCCCTTTATAAGAGTGGCCGTGGTCATGGTGTCTCTTCACAGCAATGAAACCCTAATTAAAAAGTGTGCTATTTGTCCTTTATTAATCTGTAAGTTCTTGGAGCTATTTCACACTGGGAGGCATATTAATACTATAACATTATAACTGGTTTCCCTCAAGATCCACTGATTCTGTAATACGTATCAGAACTTCATTCCTCTTGATGAACAACAGCAACAAAATATTCCATCTCTTTTTGTTTATCCATTCATCCCTTGATGGGAAATGAGGTTATTCCCACAGTTTGTCATTGTGACTAGCTGCTTGCACTGTATCATGCAGTTGTGACTAACTCCCCTTGTATCATGCAGTATCTGCACGCACACCTTTATGAGGGTATGTTTCCATTTCTCCCTGGAGTCACACCTAAGAGTAGAATTGCTGGGAACCTCCCAGCCTGGAGTGGGTTCAAATGAGACACAGAGTAGGACTCTTGTGTGGCTTTAAACATCTGATGGTCTCCAGATGTTCTAGCTCTCTAACTACTATACTGAATGCTGATGACAACTTCTAAAACCCCCTAGGAACTTTCCTGCTAATTCTGAGGGTTAAAAGCCATTGGCTTAGGCAATTAACACCTGTAGCCTAACAGTGGGGTGGGGGTGGGGGTTAAGTAAAGTAACTTTTGTTCTATCTCAGCAGGAACTGTGTGGCTCTAACTTTCAACCTGCTAGTTGAAGTTGCTGGAAGAAAAAGGGACACTGTGAAAACTGAACTTAGCATTTATTTCTAAGTTATAAAACGTTTCCTATGAAAACTCTCTAGGACAAAGGGGAAAAGCAGAATGATCATCTCTGTCCTCAGCACTTACACATCTTTCAGAATAGGAGTCTGTATAGCATCACTACAAGACAGTACATCTTCGTAGTCCTACAGAGATCTGCTCAAAAGGGTAGGTTAATACCTAGTGATTGTTATATATGTTTAATGATAACAGGAGATGCATATTAATAGGAGGAATCTTTCCTAAAATGATTTTCTCATGGGCCTTGCTTACCAGAGTCTGTCGCAGGTTTTTAATCCAAAGTGAAGTCATCTCAAGAAGATCACCTGCTAGTTATTAGCTTTTCCTATGATGGCTCCTGACAGGAACTGATAGGAAATTTTTTCAAGGTGGCTGGACCATCTTACATCCCCACCAGCACAGTGTGGAAGTTCCAGTTCCTCCACAGGCCCCATCTACTGTTGCTATTTTCTGTTCACAGAAGCATCGCATGCTAGTGAGGATGGTACCTCCTTGTGGCTTTCATTGGTATCTCCCTGGGGATTAATGAAGTTGAGCATCTCTCATGTTTATTAGCCATGTGTATATCTTCCTTTGAGACATGTCTATTTCCATCCTTTTTCCCATTTTAAAGAAGTTATTTATGTATTTTAAAAACAAGCCCAAAACAGATATATAATTTGCAGAATTGTTTTCTATTTTGTGGGAGGTCTTTTTAATTAATACACTTTTATTTCAATTTTAAGTTTACAGAAAAAAAATGACGTGTCTTTCCACTTTCTTGGTAGAACATAAGAAGCACGGATGGTTTTTCCTTGATGTAGGCAAACAGATCTCTCTAGTTTTTCATTTATTGGGGCTTCTAGTGTGATAGTTACGAATCTATTGCCAAGTCCAACAGCCAAAACCTATGTTTTCTTCTAAGGGTGTTTGCTTTGTTTGTTGTCAGTTGCCTTTTTGAGCCAGAACCTCACTGTATAGCCCAGGATGGCTTTGAACCTGTGATCTTTCTGCCTCTTCCCACTGAGTGATGCAATTGTTGGTGTGAACTATCAGGCTCAATGTTTCTAAGACTTCCATAATGGTGCTTTCATTTAGATTCTGGTACACGTAGGATCAACTTTTGAGTACAGCCTGAGATATGATCCAGATGTAGATACCTACCTCTTCATAAATATATTCATCAGAGCAACTCATTCTCTGGACTGGGGGATGGCTCCGTGGGCAATACACTCACTGCACAAGCAAAAGGACCTGAGTTAGAATCCTCAGAGCTCATGTTTTCTAAAAAGTAGGTTCAGTAACATGCATCTATAATCCCAGCACTCCTACTGTGAGATGGAAGGTAACCAAGGAAAATCCCTGGAAGATCAAGGACCAACCATCCCCATAGACACAGCAATAAACAACCAAGAGGCACTGTCTCAAGTAAGGCAGAAGGCAGGGACTGATGCCCCAGGTTGCCCTCTGACCCACACGAGTAGCATGTGTGCATCTGTGCTCAAATATAAACATGCACACACAGAATTTGAAAAACAAAATCTCTTTTCTCCTAAGCCATAAGCTCCACTGGAAAGAAGGATTCTTCTGTGCTTTGTTCTGTCCTCAGCACCAAAGCCTGCTTGGCATTTATCGGGCACACAGAATTTACTGAATAAATGAATGATAATTAGCTCCACAAATGTTATTTACCCTCTTCATTTCTTTATACCTTCAACTCGTATGTTTTTCCAACTCCGTAGCTTGACTTTCCTAGCACTGAGCAGTCAGCCTCTCAAAGGCTTCCTTGCCTTCTCTCTTCCTGACACCATCATCCCCAATGCTCCTCCTGACCTGAAGGGTGCTCAGCTGTTATTCTCTCACTCACTGCCTCCTCTCCACCTCCTCTTCTCTTTCTGGAAATTTCCTGGCTCCTGAGTTACTCTAGAGATCTCCCACCCTTGAGAGGAAACCGCCACGCCCACTAGTGGTCTGGCATGTCTCCTAGATGCTGTCCTCTCTTGGGGATTCCCCCTCAAGTTTGCCAAAGGCCTCCCTTGAGAACTCCATGCAGCAGACCAGCCTGGTGGGAAGATCAGGATTTTAAAATGGGACCTGAGCAGGCAGAAGTGCTAGCTTAGCTGGTAAGGCATTTGCCTTGCAAGCACGAAGACCTGAGTTCCACCCTCAGAATTCACATCAAAAAAAAGCAATAATGATAATAATAACTAAGTTGGATGTGGAGGTATCTAATGGTCACCTCAGCCCTGGGGAGGTGAAGCCAAGATAGCCCTGCAGTCTGTCGGCTAGCCAATCTAGACTATTGGTCTAGCTTCACACCGATGAAAGAAATTGCCTCAAAAAGCAAAGGGGTTGGCACATGAGGATCAAAAATTGAAGCTGTCCTTTCATCTTCACATGCACAAGTACTCACATGAACATGTATCTATACATACATGTGCACCCTCATACACATGTGTGCACACACACACACAGTAGGACTGGGAAGATGACTCAGCATGGAAGAGTGTTGGCCATGCAAGCATGAAGATCCTCGTTCAAATCTCCAGAAATGATGTAAAAAGTCAGGTGTGGTTTCCAGTGTACCTTTAATTCCTGTGCTGGGGGGGAAGTAGGAGACCGGAGGATCATTGGGGCTTGCTGGCTGCCAGCCTAGCTCCAGGTTCAGTGAGAGACTCTCTAACGAGACTGAGGTAGAGGACAATGGAGCCTGACACTGGGTATGCTCCTCTCACACCTGCCACTGGAACAGGCACCCACCACCACACTGCTTACACACCACACACACACATACACACACACACACACACATGCACACACTGTGGATGTACATGCACACACATGTAGAAGTCAGAGAACAACTTTGTAGTCTCAGTTCACTCCTTCCATCTTTACACGGAGTCAAGGGGTTGAATCCAGTCTGCCTGACTTAAATGGCAAGAATTTGACCTACTAAGTCATCTCCCTTCACAATACCCCAAAACTTCTCTAAATGATATCTGTGTCCCAAAAGTCATATTTAAACTACCCAAGGGACTGAAACTTGTGACTTCACAGTGACCAGAACCCAGCTCTGCACAATGCTAGGTGGCCAGTTAAATCCTAGCAGGCTTTAAAGACACAGCCTGGACCCCAACCTCACAACCAACAGCCTGTAAATCCTGGAGTCACGTGACTCAAATTACTGGTCAGAGGAATGGGCCAAGGGTCAGATCCCTAGTCCTGGATGGAGACTGACATTCTTAAGTGCCCAGAAGGTCATTACTATCTAGAAGTCCTAACTAAATCTTACAGGATTACTGGCTAGTGGGGAGAGGTGGGAAGGGGATGTGGGGATGGAGGTGGGTGGGACATGGACAGACAGAAGGACTTTACATCTTTACATACAGTCACCACATGTGTCCAGATAGGCCTGTCAGTCACCTGAACCCAAAGCATCCTTCAATAAAAGCTGCTTGTTCTAGAGGCTACAGAGACAGTGAGTTGCGGGGGGGGGCACTTAAATGCAGAGTTGTTCTGTGATCCCTCTGCCTTCATCCGCCCTCACCCATGAGAGTGTGCTCAGCTCTGTTCTGGAATAAGCACCACCCACTTTCAATGACACTGTTCTCTTTGTGTCCTGTCTGAATTCTTTCACTGGCAAGGCTAAAGTGAAACCCAGTAACAAGAGATGTTTGCACAAGGACTCTACTGTCCCCTTTGGGAAGCCTTCCCACCTATCCAGTCCACTCCCTACGAAACTAGGCATTATTTTCACATCAGTTATTGGATAATGTGCCAGGCACATATATTATTCCCCTAATCTTCACTAGTTTCCAGGCTTGGGGGCAGGGGCGCAGTAAAGTTCCTCCAGGTTCTCCGACAGTCAGAATTCAAGCCTCAGGTTTCTAACAGTAATGCCTTTCAACTTCTTCATGTGAGATTTCTGTTGGGAACTTTCCGCATGGAAAAGCACAGCTAGTTAAAGCCAAGATTTGGCCTCATCCCTACAGTGGCAGTCTTTACACGGGGATTTCTGTACCTCTCCCTTCTGAGACTCAGACCTGAGTGGATCTAGTACGGGGTACCTCACTAGACTCACCTCTTCTTCCACACCCTCCACCCTCGCCCACCCCCACTCTGCATTTCTTCTATTACCCAAGCTAAGCCCCAGCCTAGGTCCTTCCCTCCCATCTACCTCTTCATGTCCAAGTTAGCACTCACATCAAAGGACTCTTGTGGCTTCCTTCCCTGGGCAGAGCAGAAATAACTCCTGGCAACTTCAAAAGCTCAGAACCCAAAGCCACAGCTCCTTATTTCAAACTAGCATGTCCTGTACGTCCTTTCAAATGTTCAACTGGCTCCTATTCCTCACTTCTGCATTCTTCCTTGAGCCCTACCTAGTGTGTGTGTGTGTGTGTGTGTGTGTGTGTGTGTGTGTGTGTGTGTGTAGGGAGCTCTCTCCTGATAACCCCATTCATGGGCATATTCAGAGAGGGGTGTACTTCAGAAGCACCTTGAGAGCCCTCCCTGCCAGCCCCTCCCCACAATCACAGAGCTCCACAGAAAGCCTGCTGCTGCTCTCAACAGCTGGATGTGTAACAGAGACGGATGTGTCCCTCAGGACATCACTAAAAGCAGCTCACATCAGTTAATAGTTTCTTCCCACTGCTTTCTCCAAGGTAAAGACTGAGCCGGTGAAAGGAAGAAGACATAATATATGTAGTATGTCTTTTTAAAAGAAAAAGAAATATGAATTTAAATACAATCATCAGCCTGAATCAGGTGAGAAGGGAGACGGAGTGTCCTCTGTTCATTCCTGTTTCTGATTTCATCATGCAGGGAAGGGAGGAAGGGAATGTGGAGGGGGACAGCACAGACGGACCCTCACACTTGAGGCAGGCAAAATGTCACCAGATCACAAATCACTGGCATGGCGAGTCCCTTTTTCTGTTCAACTTATTTGCATAGTCATTGCACACACATTTGAGTTAATGTGGATATGTCTCTTGGCCAGATTACATTTAGTTCTCCTTCAGCTGGCCTATGGTGCCCTATTTATTCCTCTGAATTATCTTGTCTGGTCTAATCTACTCCATAGCTTTTATCACTGTTGATTTGGCTCCCATTATAATCCTCAATGAGAGGAATTAGCATGTGCAGGAGTCAGTGCTGGGGGGAGGAGGGGGTAGGGAAAGCAATTAGTAGCCAAGACTGCAATGCAAACAGATAAAAAGGGCCATGGGCTCTGCAAGGCCAGCTCAGGATCGCACTGACAGAGAGCTCTTTCTGAGGAGTGCCAAGGGCTACTGGATTATGTTTTCTTGTGGAGTATTTGTTATGGATCATAATGGTCTATTTCTTGCTATTTTTCCCTCACCACACATGCTCTAAAAGAAAACATGGAGGAAGCCTATACCCACAACCTTCAATTTACATTTCCTTCCTCAGAGTGTGCTATTCTCTGAGACAGTGTCACACACACACACACACTCCATATACACACATAACACACACACACACATCACACCACACACTGATGTGTTGCTCTAGGCCTGTCTGAGCACTGGTACCTACTTATCTCTTCTAATTCCAGAAACAGGTTTATCCTCACAACATGACAGTTCCCCAAACCATTTTCTTTCGCTCTTAGACACACGGCTGGACTACATTTCCCAAATACCCTTGCTCCTAATTAGATGAAGCATGTTCCCAAGGTCTGCCCAGTGAGTTACAGGCCACATCCTGGCCTGGCTCATAAAACTAGAAAAATCTTTATCTTTTTTCTCTTTTTAGCTAAGTGAGAGGGATTCTGGGGAACCAAAATGGAGGGATCCTGAGAATCACAGTGGGAAGAACATAGATTAGAAGAACTATCTGGTCAACCTCGATCACATCAGACTGTTCCATAGGTAAGATGATAGCTTTTGTAAACTTAGAAGTCTAAGGCTTGGTTACAGGTCATATTGCTTGCTACAGCCCCCAGTTCATAATTACAATCAAGACTTGGAGAATTGTGCTAACTTCCCCCAAGGTCGGCTTAAGTGGCAGAGGTTGGAGTCACAGAGGAGCTTTGGATTCAAACCCTCCCTTCTGTCACCAAACCACAGCTGCTCCGTAATCATGCCTGCCGCTGCCTTCAAGGAGAGCAAAGAATCTGCTGAGACAAGCGATTACAGAAGTGCCTTTCCAGCTCATTGGTGCTGTCCTAATTAGGACGTTAATGAAGATAGCTCTGGGGAAAAGGAGCTGAAAGCAGGGAGGTAATCAAGGCCAGACCCTGGTGTGATTTGGGAATTGATGCTGCAAAGTCACCTTTGAGGACCTCAAATCAGCCTTAGTCAATGGGAGGTGGCAGGAAGCATAGAGAACAATCAACTGTTCATTAGGAAAAAAGCCCAACACTTACAGCCCCTAGAAGGAAGGAAGCCACGTATGTTAGCTTTCTGACATTATAACAAACACCTGAGATAAGTTGGGTCATAGACAAAAGAAGTATAACTGGGCTCAGTGTTTTAGAATTTCTGCTCTGAGATCAAACGCATCATGCAGGAGTCCCTGGTGGAGCCAAACCACTCACCTCTTCAGAATCCAGCAAGTAGCAAGCAAGCAAGCAGAAAGGAAGGGGAGAGGAGCTCAGGGACTGTCCATAGAAGCATGTCTCCAGGGACCCAAAGACTTCCTGGTGGGCCAGCTCTTAAAGGGACCACCTCTCAGTGACATAACCTTTGAGGGTTTCTGAGAGACTCTCAAAGCTTTCAGGAAGTCACCACACTGGGGTCAGGTGTCATCTGTTCCTACAGTCTCAGTTTGATGGATCTTGTCTGTGTCTCGAAGTCAGTCCTCTCTGTCCCCTATGTTACATTGCTGGCACAAGGCACTGCTGTTGCTCTTTCTTGCCTGCCACTGTCGTATGCTTTTCACTTCCTTCCAGCGAGCACATGACAGACGAAGCAGGAGCTCGATAGATACTTGAACGCCATGCTTGAATAAGCAGAATCCTAAAGGAAAATCACTTGAGGCAGTGGTGGTGAGCAGAATACCAAGTTCTCCAAAGATGTGCTCATCTTAATCTAGGTTATAGGGGAAATGAAACTGGAGCTGCAAACCGACTGCTCTTAAGACAGGAAGATGATAACAGATAGCCCAGATGGTCCCTGTGGGATTACTCGGAGGTTTAGAAGACGGAAGAGGGAGGCCAAATGGTGTCAAAGTGGTGGAACTAGGGAGGAACCTGGCAAGCTATAGGGACAGGAGGCAGACTCTAGAAGCTGTGGTTGTTTTTAAACCTCTCTGCCCCTTCCCCCAGAGCTCCCTAGGAAGCCACAGCTCAAGATTTGTTCTGACTCAGTTCTGTCTCCCCCAAGACCTGACACAGCTCTTCCACATAGATATTCAGTTAACCTGAAGGGCATCATCAGCAGGTGCTTCCTTTGCCATTTTAAAGCCATAGTTGAGGCAATAGGATCACCGTGAGTTCAAGGCCAGGCTACGTTATATAGTGAGCCCTAAGCCAACTTCAGCTATAGCAAAACCTCTATCTCCAGAAACACGGCCACCTTGGATTACGTTTCTATTGCTGGTGTTACAAATTCCCTTAGACAGTGGCTTGAAACAAGTTTCTTAACCTTACAGCTAAACGTACTTATATCATCTTGAAGTTGGGAGACTCAGACGCCTGAAATGGGTCCCTCTGAACTAAATCCAAAGACTTCCTTTCAGAAAACTCTAAGGAAGAATTCACTTTGTTTGCTGTTCCTCCCTTTTCCATCTTCTAGAGAAGGCACAATGGAAACATTTGGGTTTCCACAGTCTTGAGCCTCTAGACCAGAAAGTGTCTGTCTGTCCTTATTCAGTTCTGCCCAATTCCTGCTGTGTTAGGAAGCCTTCTCACACACTTCCAGCTCCATCCCTGACTCCCGTGGATCAACACCACCATTAAACTACACTCTGCCAAGTGTGAGATGAGAGAGAGAGAGAGAGAGAGAGAGAGAGAGAGAG
>NW_021620828.1:2560742-2575225 GCF_004785775.1 Grammomys surdaster
GGAGGGAGGGAGGGAAGGGAGGGAGGGAGGGAGGGAAGGGAGGGAGGGAGGGAGGGGGAGGAAGGAAGGAATGAAGGAAGGAAGAAGGGAGAGAGGGAGAAATTAGCACTGGAGGTGAGAAAGGAAGACACATAAAATTCAGAAGGAAGCAGGGCTGCATTTGTGTAGCCTTGTTGTATTTAGGCCGTATTTCCAGCAACTGTGAAGTCTCAGGTGACAGTAAGTGGTCCTTTTCCTCTTCTCTCTGACCTCTGCAGTAGGAGAGAGAGACAGTGTATATCTGCTGGCTGGGGGTGTGACTCAAGGGAACAGCCCTTGGCTAGCATGTCTGAGGAGGCCATGCCATCCACCTCCTGTAAGGAGTCAGAGAACCTCTGAAGAAAGACTGTATTTACAAGGTTCAGACAGGAAGGACAACACCCAACCTCCCTGACTCCCCATTCCTGTCCCCAGAGCCACACCTGTGGGCAGTATATTTGTCTTGGTCCTTAGTTTTCTCTGACTCATGGGTCTAACTGAACTTTCTCTGTGTCTTTTAACGCATCATTTCTCCCAGCTATAGCTGTAGATGTGACCTTGACCTGCAAATCCAGCTAGGTCCTGTTGGTAGTTCCAATCTGGGAGCATGCAAACAGACTAAAAGCCCTGATGAAATAGCACTGGATGTGAAGCCCTCATTCTCCACAGTTTTCTTTCAAAAACCTGCGAAATTCCCTCTCTATCCCTTTCCCATCTTGCAGTCTCTCTGTGTATGTTTGTCTCTGTCTCTCCATGTGCCTCTGTCCTTGTATCTCTGTCTCTGTCTCCCCACCCTCTCCTGCTCAGCTGTTTCAGGGGGGAAAAGACACACAATGGAGGCTTTCCACGTTCTACTCGAGAGAGGCCAGAGGTAGAGGCAGATCCTTGCTACAGCTCTGGTGCCAACAGCTGGCTTGGCAGAAATGCTCACAGCCAGGTTTTCAAATTCCAGTAACCATTATGAAAAGGCTCTTGCAAACATCTCTTTCTGAAGCCTCCAGCCAAGAAGAGTGGGGACCTTTGATGCTGTCTGGAGCCGAAAGGATCGGAGGATGGAACGGAGACAGACCAGGGCACTGGCCAGGCCTTCAGCCGGCTTTGTTTGTCCAGAGTCTCTGCACTTCTGAGTTTGCCAGGCTCTCCTGGGCCAGTGCCAGGGTGAGCTTGGGTTTCAGAATGGTTGCCTGTACATTGGACCACATTGCTGTCAGGGAAGGGCTGGGCTTCTCAAAGAGGCCCAGCCAGTGGCTGGCACCCTCTTCAGGAGCTCCTGTTCTTCTCATAAGAACCTCGTATCCTTGACTTTTGAATGGAAGTTGCCCTAGGTGGATGGGAGATTGGTTTCCTCTCTCCAAACTCCTCTATGCGTAAACACAATGTTTGAGGGAAATCAAGATATCGAGAGGTCTGCCGTGGTGGCCAAGGAGTCTCACTTGGAGAGCAGTGGATGATGGGTAGCTTTGTTCAAACTGCTTCCCGCACAGGCTCTAGATAGAACCCAGTTGTGCTTCTCCCTTCCCCATCCCCCAACTCTCTCCTCTTCCTTCCTTGGCCTCAGAGTTCACACTGAAGCAGGTAAGCAGACAAGATGCCTTCGCTGTTTAGGGATGTTTCTCATACAGGGCATTCAGGACCCCTCCCTGTTCACAGAGGGTTGAAGTGGGCCGTGCTTCCTTCATTAAACTTGCCTCAAGATGAGGGCCCACACCTGTGGCTCACTGGAGAGGATGCCCTGGATGCACCCCCTCCTTCTGTTGCTCCATCCTGACAGATGCAGATGCTGACTCCCTCTGATCTGATTATCCCACTGACTTGTGTTCAGCAACACCTGCTCCTCGGGAGCAGAGCTAATCCTATGTACACAGGCCCCGACATCTGGGGATGGACAGAGGCCAGGAAAACTGCAGGGAAAACTGCAGGCACACTGATAGAGCCATTGAAGCTCTCCTTGGGGGGGAAGGGGGGAGTGGTGACCACCAAGGACAACAGCTTCTTCCTGGCTCTCTCAAAACTGACCCTGTCCGAATAGCCAAGCTTGGCTGTAGACATCTGTACTATGAACAGGTCCCCGCCTCTGCCAGAACTTCTTCAGGGTGTCTCGGGACCGATGAATCCTGCTGCAACACTAATTGGTACAGGCAGCGTCTGCTGTTTCCAGACACACAGACTGTCTCTGGCACCGCCGGTTCCCACATGGCTCTACCTGCAGTCACCCACACTTCTGTCCTCAAGCCCACAGCAGCTTCACACTGGCCAGCGTGGTCTTGAAACCGGTGTTTCTTTGTCCCCCTCTGCTAACCTCTTCTGAAGCCTAAGCCATACCAGACAGCTCAGGAGAAAAGTGCCTTTCTTTAGGCTAGACCAGGCAGTCTCCCATCCTCAGAGCAACAGCCTAGTAAAGGACCAGAATACCAACCCTCTTCTCTGGGACTGAGGAAGTGTCTGCCCCTGACTGTGGAAGAGAGATAAGATCAGGAAGGCAGAGCTAAGAAGAGAGGAGTGCATGAATCAACGGCTTCTGTACCCCCAACTCAAGACCAGCTGCCTGGAACAAGCAGCAGGCGGGGACATGTGACTAGTGTTTACACTAGCGAGGGACACCGGATCAGTGCCTGTACCAGCCTGCACCAGCCAGCTGCATCAGCCCTGTGCTGCACAGCCTGACACCTTTCCTGTTTTCACCAGCCAGGGACACCTGTTCTATACCTATGCCAGACTGAGACACTTGTCCTGTGCCTGCATCAGCTTGTGACACCTGCTCTGATTCGGCACCAGTCTATGACGACTGACCTGCACCTGCTCTAGCCTGTGCCTATACCAGCTTGTGACACGTTCCCTGAACCTGCGCCAGCCTGTGACACCTGACCTATAACTGCAACAGCCTGTGTCAGCTGTTCCATACCTCTTTTGGACTGAGATTCCTGCTCTGTCCCTGCAATAGCCTGCGGCACTCTCCTGCACCTGCGCTGACCTGACATCTGCTTTGTACCTGTGGCAGTCTGTGATACCAGCCCTATGTCTGTAACACCATAGAACAGTTGCCAACGACCACGACATCTGCTCTGCACCTGCACACGCCTGTGAAACTTCTGCTGTATGTATGACAGCAATGACACTTGCTGGGCTCCTGCCCCAACCTGTGACACCTGCCTTGAGCCTACAATAGCGTGTTAACACTTGCCAGCAACTCTAATGGCCTTTGATACTTGCAATTCACCTGCACTCTCCAGGAAGCCCTGCCCTGTGCTTGGTCCATACTATATAGCACCTGTCTTGTGTCTGCCCCAGCCTGTGACACTGACGGTGAACCTTTATCTGGATGCTACATCTGCAACAGCCAGTGTTACCAATGCTGAGGTATACCTGCACCCACCTGGTCCTCTGGCCCTCTGGAGAATGCATTCTGGAAGGGAGGGGGGAATACTATCAAGAAGGTAGGCATGGGGTGTAAGCAGAATTGGATCCCAAAGACTCACTGATATTGGAGTGTTTGGGGCTATGTTTTGTTGCCTGTGTCAAAGTGAATCCCAGACCTACTCCTACACCCCGGGTAGCTAGCTGTGGTACTACACTCCATCTTTAGCAAAAGACCCCTGCCTGGTGTAAAGATCCTAAAGATTAAGAAGTTCTTAGGCTTTGCTGTAGAGACAGTCCCCATGTTTAGAACTGCTTGAATCAGCAAGAGCCACCCTACCCTGTTGCAGGGTGTGGGTTACCCAGACCCACCTGTAATGGTAGCCACAGCCTATTTACCCTGACAAGAAGAGTGCTAAACACTTTCCCAAAGCATTAAAAATGATTATTTTAAAAAGAAGACGGGTGACCAGGCGGTGGTGGTGCACGCCTTTAATCCCAGCACTTGGGAGGCAGAGGCAGGCAGATTTCTGAGGATTTCTGAGTTCGAGGCCAGCTTGGTCTACAGAGTGAGTCCCAGGACAGCCAGGGCTACACAGAGAAACCCTGTCTCGAAAAAAAAAAAAAAAAAAAAACAGGGGCTGGAGAGATGGTTCATTGGGTAAAGTGATTGTCATACAAGTGTGAGGACCAGAGTTCGAATCCCCAACACCAAGTAAATGCTGGTAACCCCAGCACTTAGGAGGCAGCTGCAGGAGATTCCTGGAACAAACCTGACTAGCTATACTAGTCATATTGGTGCATTCTGGCTTCAAGTAAGAGATGTTGCCTCAGTATATAAGGTGAAAAGCAATCAAGAAAGACACCCAATGCCAACCTCCTCTCTCTCTCACTCTCTCTCTCTCTCTCACACACACACACACACATACACACACATACACACACACACATGCACAGACACACATGCACAGATGCCTACACACACCAATCTGAACACAAACACACACCAATATACACATCACATGTACACATATACACACACAATAAAGGATAAAAAGCCACAATATTTTTTTATATTTGCTCTTTTTAAAATTAACTTCAGGTTAGCATACAAAGACTGAGTTTCACTGTGGCTTTTTCAGACATGTGCGTCACTATACTTCATTCTTGTTGTGTTTCCTCTTCTGTCTCTGTCTTCTGTAGGTCCCTACCCAACTCAGTTCCCCCTTCCATTCCCTATCACCCCATTTCCCATCTCCTTGAAGCTCTCCTCTTCCTCCTCTTCTTCTTCTTCCTCTTCCTCTTGTTCCTCCTCCTTTTCCTCCCCATCCTTCTCCTCCTCTTCCTCCTCTCTCCTGATCTCTTTCGATTTGTTAAGTGAATTGAGAACCCGAGTAAGGAATCAGGGAGGTTGGCTGTAGGCTTACTCAAGGTCAAGGGTAGCTTTCCTACCAGATTCTGAATGATGCAGGAGTGAACGGTCAGGGTTCTGAAAGATCTTGACATCATCAATTACTCCTTAAGCATTTCTAATGGTAATTATGACAGTCACTTATGCAGAAGTGAAAATGCTGATAATTACACCACAGATATTGAATTTAAGCTGGACACGGTAACCCATACCTGTGATTTCAACACTCAGGCGGATGAGACAGGAGAGCTGAGAGCTCAACGCCAGCTTGGATACATGGCAAGACCTAGTCTCAAAAACTACAATGTTAAAATTAGTAATTTCACAAAACTGTAGTTTATAGCATTTAAGATCTGGGAAATGTCCACAAACATTGCTGTGTGTGTTCAAATAATGTAATATTCAGATTTGTTTAAAGAAGTCAGCAGAATGAATGACAGGTGGAAAATTCCAATTTAAGCACGTAGTTTGCTTTCAAAAATCTGTTACTTTTGAGAACATCATTCATAAGAATTTGTGTGGTTTTCTATGAAACGCTGTAAACTCAATGTGGAAAATTTTCTCTGCCTAAACCCTACTGAGTGGAATTTTCTTTGCAACAGTCACTATGGTGTGTGATGGGGGTGGGGGGTAGATGACCGCACACATATGCATCATGGGAGTGCTGCATACACAGCTGACACAGCTGACAGGAGAACAGCTGACGACAGCCATCGTGTTGCTCCTGTCCTGGATTCTGAAAATATCGACCTTAATTTTGGAGTGTGTCTGTTTCCTGCTCCCAGGTGCCATTCGACCAACACACTGACTTCTTTCAAAACTTCAATGTATCTTCACACGGATGAACTTCTAATTCTCGAGAAGAAACAGTACAAATCTTTTTCCTGTTTTCTCAACTATTCTCCACTGATTTTTCTTGGACTTTGGGACTGAGAAAAACAGGAATTTCCTGTGCATTCTGGGAAGGAATTTTCTAATGGAGAGATAAGACTAATCCAGCCCAGAGAGGTATGTGGGGTAGGCTCTGGACGGGGAAAAACAGCCGCGATATCAGCAGAACAACAGGATTGGATCCCAGGTCCCAACCCCTGGAAATGGAAAAACATGAGACCCCATGCCAGCAACTTAGAAGGCCATGACAGAAGGATCACGAGGGCAAGGTCTGATGGACTACAAAGGGAGTAAGAGGCCAGTTTGGACTGGAAAGAGGAGATGAGCCTGCGACCTGTATCTTTTAAGACTGTAGTTCCGAAGTGTTGGGCGGGGCTTCACCAGGGAACCCAGGAAGGATTCAATCAGGGACAGCATCAGAAGACCCAGAGGTGAGACATGATGAGAAGAAAACCCGCATTTCCAGACACTTCCTGGATGTCACTTCCGGGTCGTCTTGGAGGGCACGGCAGCGCTACAGCTGCAGAAACCCAAGGAAAAACCCTAGGATTCTTTCTCTGTTAGGGTTTTGAGACCCTTTTAATTCTGGGTCAGCAATGGTTAGCCTGTCATGTTTGCTGCTGCTGACAAGGTAAAGCTCCAGCATCCCCAAAACTCAGGAAGAGAAGAATCTGAATAATCAACGCAGGCGGACTGAAGTCAGCCACTGAGAAGACCTTCGAGTCTCCTGACAAATGAGGTTGGAAGTAGACTGCAGCCGCTGCAGTGGGGCCCTCTGAAGAAACTCTGCAATGCCAAGTGAGGTAGCCCAGGGAGAGAAGCTAGTCACCACCCTGCCCTGAAGATCAGAGCTGCAGGGGAAAGCCAGAGCCTGTGAAGCCCTTTATCACACTAGGTATGCCCACGGGAGAACTGCACATTTCCTCTTACCAGTAAAGGACACCAACAGGTTCAGATGCTATTAACATAACACAGCTGAGCGAGAAGAAACAGTCATAGACAGGTTCCTAAGAGCTGTGGCTTGTACCAAACCCTATATGCTGTAGGGGGCAGTGCTAATTCCCTAATTGTTTCTTGATTTGGTCAATAAAGAAGGCAGAAGGCAATTGCTGGGCAAAGGGTAAGGGTGTGACTTCTAGGTCCCAGGAAGAGGGGAGACGCAGGAAAAGAGAGCTTTTTGCAGCCATGCATTGGAAGGAGAAGAAAGCAGGAGTCATGTAAGGCCTTGGGGCACCTAGGAACGGCAATTGGGGGACTGAGGAGGTTGGCCGGAGCTAACTGATAATTGGTAAGATCAGAGCTGAAGATTCAGTGCCCAGGAATTGTGCTATCTAGCTAGTTTTAAAATAATAAAGCTATCTAGTGTTTCTCATCCTTGGAGCTAGGGTGGGCAGAGAAAGGGTGCATCCAGGATGGTAGCTGGAGGCTTTCGGGAGCTAAGCTGGGAGGAATGGGTGAATGGGGAGTGAGGCTGGTGGCAGCCCATCTCAGAGCTAAGCTGGGAGGCCAGGGTCCTGAGCAAATGTGGGAGTGTGTTTTAAAATTACACGCAACAATATGCTCCCGTTTTTGGTGGTGATAAAGTTTAATTTTTAAATTAGAAATAGAATCAATAACTACTTCTTTAGTTCTATTATGTTTAGTTTGTTATACAGAAAAATCTATAATAAAATGGAGAAATTACAAGAGCAAACTTGATGGTTGATTTTCCTATTATTATTTTTTTTCCTATCTCTCTGTCTCTTCCTTCACCCTGTTTCTCCTGTGCGTGTGTGTGTGCATGTGTGTGTGCATGTGTGTGTGCATGTGTGTGCATGTATGTATGTGCTTGTGTGCAGGTGTGTGTGCATGTGTGTGCCTGTGTGTATGCATATGTGTGTGCATGTGTGTACGAATGCGTATGCATATGTATGTGTGTGCATATGCACATGTATGTATGATATATGAAAGTATGCATGTTCATGAGGGAACAGGTAGACTCCAGAGATTATAACGTCTTTCTCTATTGCTGTCCACCTTATTTTTTGAGACAGATTCTCTCCGTGAATCTGGAGCTCTCCATTTTGGCTGACCAAGGAGCTCCCAGGATGTTTTTCTCTTCCCCTAAGCTCTGGGATTACAAGCATGCCATTCCTGACTTTTTACATGAGTTCTGAGGATCCAAACACAGGTCCTCATGAGCCATTTCCTCAGGCCCAACTCTTGTTTAATGTTTCTGTTATTCTTCGGTACTTTTCTACAATAGATGTTGATCATATTTTCCCTTTCCCCAGCTCCTCCAAGATCCTACCCTATGGCCCTAACCATTCAACTTTGCGTTCTTTCTCTCTCTTAAAACAAACAAACATACAAACAAAATGCCTACAAAAAACATCAACCAAAAAAATGGCATCTGATTGTGTTGACCAAATACAATGGAGCCTGCCCTGGGATATTCCTACCCATTGTCAGTCCACTGAAGAGAACTGATGTTCCCCATCCCAAAGCTATCCGTTGTGAATAGACTAAGGGTGATTTTGTTCCCACTTCCCCTCCTCTGTGCTGGGATTTCATCTAGCTTGCACTGGTGCCGGTCTTGAACATGCGGTCTTAAACATCTCTGTGGGTTCATGTGTGTATCTGCCCTGTTAGATCTGGGAAATGCTGTTTCCTTGAAGTCTCCTACCACCGCTGGCTCCTACAGTCTTTTACCCTCCTCTCTCTGAGCCTTAAAAGAGGGATGTGATCCCACTTGGGGCCAAGTACTCCAAAGTCTCCTTGTCTCTGCTTGTTCTCTACTTGTGGGTCTCTGTGTTAATTGCCATCTTCTGCAAGAAGACAGCATCTCGAGCACATATTGCAGGCGGATCATGATTATGGCTTTCAGGCCAACTTACTTAAAATTGTGAACTAATTTCTAAAATTTTCCATCTAATGCTTTTGAACCATTTGACCTCAAGAAACCAAATATGTCAAACAATAAAACCACAGAGAAGGAATGACTAACTACATGGGGTAATTTGTTTTTTAATTTGTTAAAATATTTTTATTTTGAAACAATTTCAGGCATAAAGAAAAGTCACAAAGAGAGCACAAAGAATTCTTGTACTGCCTTTACCATCCATCCATGCTGTCTTATTACCTTTGTCTTCCTTACCATTTTTAGATCTATCTACCTATCAGTCTAGCTACGGTTTGTCCCCACACATAAAAACCTCAGAGATAATGTCCAATCCCCCAGTACAGTCAGTGAATACTTCATACAATCAAGGACTCTGTCTTTTATAGACGAGGACCACATTCAGACCAGGAAGAGTGTAGATTCAGCACTACCATCTAAGCAACAAGCCCCATTCAAAGGCCACCAGTCACCCGCTGCTGTTCTAGGTAAAGGGAAAGCTCCCTCTTAGTTTAAGGTCTTGTCTAGGGCCACTGGGCGCATCATGGTGTCTTTAGTCTATTTTAATATGGACAGTTCTCCAGTCTTCATGGTGTTTGGGAGTTCTTGCTTTGTCTTGTCTTTTATTGTTTTGTTTTGAGATATGGTCTTATCATGTCACACCAACATGTATCACCAACTGGCCTCCAACTCAATCCTGCCTCTTGAGTGTGGGATTACATACGTGTGCCCCCATATCAGACCAGACTTCCTTAGACAACATCCTCTATTGTGGTTTAATTAATGTTTCTCAAGATTCCAGCGTGAGGCTCTGTATTCCCGGTCCCTGCTGCTGGGAGGCATATGATACCCACCTGTCCAACAACTGCTTGTGTGAGCACTGGTTACTTAGTTAAAGGTCTGCCAGGTTTCTCAGTATTTCCTACCTGAGGTTAATGGGCATCTTCTGGGAAGTTACTTCGTCATCATATGTGTGTCCTGTTAGCATGCCCATTGATAATGATCCTTGCCTGAGACAATTTCAACCACAGTGGGTAACAGATGGCACTTTCTAATTCACAGTCATTTCAATATTAATTAGCTGCCACTGCTCATCCTTCCTTGAGCAATTTTTTACTTTCAGGACAGGGATGTGTCCCAGCACCAGCCAAATGTTAGCAACATCCCCCAAGGAGCACCAACTCCATAGTTCCTCTTATTGGAAAAAATAATTAGAAACTATATCTAAACTGGGGGTGGTGGTCTACACCTGGAATTCTAGTACTTGGGAGGGTCAAGCAGGAGGATCAGTCATTTAAGGTCAGCCTAGAGTACATGAGCCTTTGTCTCAAAACAACAAATACACACACACACACACACACACACACACAAAATGATAAAAAAGAAAAGATCTGTATGCTGGATTTTAAGCATTCAGAATGCTAGAGACACCAAGACAGAACATAGAAGTATAGTTAGTTAGGCACTGGGAATGGGGGCTTGTGCTTTTAATCCTACCATTGCCATAAAGTTCAAGGCTAGCCTGAGCTATGTAGTAGGACCATGGGGTGGCTCAGTGGGTAAAAGCACTTTCCTTGCAAGCCTGACAACCTGAGCTCCATCCCAGAAAGCCACTTAAAGGTGGAAGGAGAGAACCGTCTCCACGGAGTTGTCCTCTGACCTCCATACACGTACTGTGGCATGCACATGTGCACACACACACACACACACACACACACACACGTAAATACTAGTAAAGTTAAACAAACAACGATAAATTAGAAATTTGAGATTCACTTTTTGGTTTTGGTCCATTTGAGGGTTTTTGTCTCTGGTTTTATGTAATTTAATTTTGGAAATTTAATTTTGAAACATTACTCTAAATGTCAAAGCTACATGAAAATGTATAGTTAGAGGAATGTCGCCTCTGGACACACATTCCTTCCATCCTGCTTTTCACCCGAGCTTTACACCGTATTTACAGCCACCATTACACCATATTGTTGGGGATTAGTTCTAATGCTTTGTCTTAATTTGGCTACCAAAAGCTGAGCTTCCAGATGCTGATGGTCCCTGCCCCTAGCTGGCTTCAATTGGTAATAAAGAACTGCCATACAGCCAATGGCTAGGCAGGGAGACGGAGGCGGGACTTTTAGATTACACAGACAAGGGACCCAGGAGGAAGAACAGACAGAATCACCATAATAGACCTGCCAACATGTAAGATTCCAGGAAGATGGCCCTAGGGGCCATTCCCCCGGTTGGGTCTGGGGTACCAGAAATATAGATTTTAAAAGGTGTTAAATTAGGAATACTGGAATGGAGTGTGTGCTAGCCCCAGGGAGGTTTAGAAGTGCCCAGCCATTGAGAAGGTCAAGGCATATCAAAATTAGCTGGTGTGAGTGTCTTTCATTCGTGAATCCAGAGCTCTTGGGTGGGTACAGCGCATCTGTGACCCACCGGGAGCCAAAGCGGGTTAACTAATTCACTGCTACACCATGTTTCATTAGTTTCTCCTTTAGATTTACTTAGTTTTACTTAGTTTGTTTTTTGTTGTTTTTTTTCCCATGTCCTGTTCTTTTTAATACAAGATCTTGTTGCATAGCTCAAACTGGCTTCAGATTCACAATCCTCCTGCCTCACCCTTTCAGGTGCTAGGATGACATTTATGAGCCTCCACATCCAGCTTTAGCCTTTTCTTGTTTTCTTTTTCTTGTGTAGAAATGAACGTTACACGTATACATTCCTTTTGTTTACCAAAAGATGGCTGCAAGACACACACTTTCTTCTTCTTCTGAACTAAACGAAAAACACTGTTCCCTTCCCCCACACACATACACCAGACACAGATGTTGCTTGCTGCTGGCTTTTACAGCTGGACAGGCAGCCCTGTGTGGACGTCTCTGACTAACCTAACACTAATGCACATAATTCACCCCAATTATTTTTCACTTAGAATCAATATGCAAAGGCTTGCTTTGTGCATGAGTGTTTCTTACTTTTTTCTCTTTTCCCTTTGTTTGTTTTTATATCTCAAGTGTGTCTGCTGTATCTAGTGTAGTGTGTGTGTGTGTGTGTGTGTGTGTGTATGGGTCAGAGGTCAGTATGAGTGAATCAGTTCTTTCCTTCCGCTGTGCAGCTTCCTGGGATCAAACTCGGGTTGTCAGGCAAAACAGTAAAAGCCTTTACCCTCTCAACCATCTTGGCAGCCCATTTACTTAATTTTTGGAGGTAAATTTCTAGAGGTGGAATTCTTGGCACATTGAGAAAACACACATACCTTATTTTTAAATACTGCCAATTAGCCCACCAGGAAGCTGACACGAGCTTGAGTCCCTGTCAGGGATGTGTGAAATGACCTGTTTCCCACATCCCTGCCCACAGAAATGTGCTGTGTACTATTTGTCATTCACCAAGTTGGGTGGAAAGTTACCTTTGAGCACCTCCAGTTGATTTCTCACTGGGAATGAAGTCAGATGTTTTTCCATGCATCTGAGGATATTATGTCTTTGGCCACTCTGCAGGAGACCCCAGGAGCTTACAGCCCCCACACAGGATCCTCCTTCTTCTCCCACCTATGTGACCACTCCACCATAGGAGAGGCTGGCCATCCAAAGTCACCTACGGGAGGACTGTGGTACTGGGATTTGAGAACGTCATTGTATGTCTGTTGCCTCATTCGAGACAGTCCAGACGGGGGGGGGGGGGGGAATTGAGGCCACCTGGGTAGCTGTCGAGCGTCTGGAATGAAGAGGATCCAGCCTGTCACGTGGCCCAGCCCCAGACAGTCTGGGGTGATGAACAGATGAGCAAGGAGGAGGTGTGGGGCAGTGGTGATAGTAGTTGTCAGGAATGAAGGCTAAACAGCGTCGGTGGAAATCAAAGATAAACTTTCATCCTGTGTGCTGTCTCTGCAGCACAGCCAGATGATGCTGGCTATTTCGAGAAGTTTCCCAGAATGGAACTTGATGCCTATCACGATTTCCCAAGGCAAGCTGGGGACGAAGCCTCTGAGTTTCCACCGCTCTCCCCTGCAGACTCTCTGACATATACCCAAGCCTCACCTCTGTGAGGCATGCTGAAGTTACACTTACCTGACACTCACCCTCTCCCGGTTTGAGCAGCCACGTATCTAGTTGCCATTTCCGCTGTAGGAACTGCCTCCTGCACATACCAAATCCAAGTTCCGTGGTGCTCACTGGCTATTAGTGGACCCATTTCTGCCTATATGCTGCATGGTCCATATTTGTTGGGTACCATTCTCCAACACAAGCCTGTAGGGACCTGAGAGGTCCATCCTGATCTCCAGACACCATTCGGTAGTGTGGATTTTCCCTGGATGGGAGAGACAAAGGCAAGGTGTTGACAAGTCCTCCTAGGCAGTATATCCTCTAGCTCCACGGGAAGGTCAGACTTACCTTGCAGGGTTCCTCAGTGCACGCCCAGAGGCGAAAGAGAAGCAAAGAGTAGAGTTAGTCTGCCCTGCTGCATGTAGTCAACTGTAGCCTCGCAGGAGTCAAAGGCCAGCTCTGCACTTAGCTGGAAATCATGGCTGCATACTACCCGGCTTCCCTCTGCCTATTGCCTTCCTTTGAACTTCTCCACCCTTGAGTCCACAAAACCCTCCAGGACCATTCTTCCTGTTGTCTCCCTCCATCTTTAAAAGAGGGAGAGACAGATCAGAACCACACAGGAATCTCAGCCCACTGACCTCACCATTCTGAGCGGCACCCCTCCCCGTCACTGTCTGTTGGGCTTCACTGCAGAACTGAGGAGTCCTCACCACCCATATACATACCACGGGACCTCAGGCAACGTTTATAGCCTCTCCCAGTCTGATTTCTATGTCTCTGGAATGGGTTTAGAAGTCATGTGGCTGGAATTGAGGCCTCTGTTCCTTGAGTCTCCTGTGCCACATACAAGGAAGTTGTATGATGGCTCTAAGTCCAACTCTGTGTACTCTCTCCATGTTCTATCTGTGAGAGAGAGAAAAGAGGGGGAACAAACAGAGGGAGGGAGGGAGGGTGGGAGGGAGGGAGGGAGGGAGGGAAACTGATCCTTCTTTTTCTCCTACAGCCTGCTCAGTTCCTTTTTCTCTACCCTGCTCAGTTCCTTCCTTCTTTTGATCACACCTGAGCAGCGGGTAACCTTGCAGTCTGTGCACACTATCTGCTCTCTGGACCTGGAAACCTTGCAGTCTGTATGTACTATCTGCTCCTGAACCCTACCTTTGCTGCTGGCCCTCTTTCCTCTCCTCTCTCACACCTAGCACCCAGTCTCTCCCAGCATTTAGCTAGTGCCTGGGCCAGGTGATTTTCTCTTTCTCTTCTCCCCATTACTGATATCAGCTCTCACAACAGCACTGTGTGGTCTAGCCAGCAACCCTGGCCACACCACTGCCCTCTTACCGCACCACCATGCTGCTGCTATCCTCTTAAGGAATCTATTCAGTGTATGTCATGTGGAACTACCCTCTGGGTTCTAGATCGCCATCTCTGCTGCCCCACGCTCCCTTTTCCCACAGACCATAAAGATCCACCCACAGCAGCCAGGCTCAAAGAGTACCTGCAGAAGCCTTGCTTCTAGGAAGCCCGCCTCTGCCTCTCAGGGTTTCTGTTATTATTCTGTCTAAACTCCACCTCCACAGTTATCTGACAACAGTCAGGTATGCTCCTCTCCACAGTTACCTGGCAACAGCCAGGTAGGCCTGCCCACTATAAAAGGGGCTGCTTGCCTCCTCCTCTCTCTCTTACTCTCCTGCCTCTAGCTTCTCTCTGTCCCCTCGCCCCTCTCCCTTCCTTTCTCCCTCTCTCCACGTGGTCATGGCTGGCCTCTACTCCTCTTCTTCCTCTCCTCTCTTCTTCCATCTTCTTCCTCTACTTCTCCCCCCCCCCACCCTTGCCCCATCTCCTGACACTCCCCCCGCCCCACCCCCCGGCCAACCGTTTGGTC
>NW_021620828.1:2575325-2604512 GCF_004785775.1 Grammomys surdaster
CTCTACTCCTCTTCTTCCTCCCTTTCTTTTTTCCTACTCTTTGTCCAACTACTCCCCCTCCCCCCTTTGCCCTATCTCCTGAATAACGCCCCCCCCCGAACCGTTTGGTCTGGTGTTGCCTGTTCTAAGCTGCGCACGGACGTCTAACAGTTACCCCACTGCACCTGCAGAACACTCCATCCCAACTACATCTCCAATCCTAGGCACTTAACTGACTGTCCAGCTCATCCTTCTGTTTCATCTCTGTCTTCACAGAACAGCTACCCACCTTCCTCCAGATGCTGCCCTGAGGACACTCTCAAAGGAGCTGCCCCGTCTCTCACCCATCAGCAGTCCCTCTACGCTCTGTCCAGCTACAACTGGTACTAAAGAACATTCTTCCACTTGTCTAACATTTACGTTCCTTTGTATTCTCTGTCTCTCTGTTTGTGTCTCTGTCTTTCTGTCTTTTTCTGTGTCTCTGTTTCTTTCTGTCTATCTCTGTCTGTCTCTGTTTCTCTCTCTCTTTCTCCTCCCCCACTTCTACTACTACTTTTAAATATAGCTGTCTTAGGGTTTTACTGCTATGAACAGACACCATGACAATGGCAACTCTTACAAAGGAAAACATTTAATTGGTCTGGTTTACAGTTTCACAGGTTTAGTCCATTATCATCATGGCAGGAGGCATGTCAGTGTGCAAGCAGACATGGTCCTGGAGAAGTTGCTGAGAATTCTGCATCCAATCAGCAGGCAGCAGGAAGAGACTAAGATACACTTCCTCACCAAAGCACACCTCCCAATAGTGCCACTCCCTGTGCGCCTATGGGGGACATTTTTATTCAGTTGGTGCTCCCCACTCCTTCTGCCACCTCAGAGGCCCTCTCTGGGTCTCTGCTGTCACTGTCACCTTTATTCAGCATCCCCAGCTTCACTCTAGATGCAGACCCCTCACATGAGTGTCCCCATATCTGGAGACCTGGCCTCTCCTGGCCCATTCTCAGCCACTGACACTGGCTCCCTTGAGTCCCTGAGAGGTCACAGCCTCCTCAAGACTCCGAATCATGAGAGTAGAAATGAACAGGGGGATGTCTAACCACATCCGACTCTCAGTTCTTCGGAAACTTTTTAGCAGAACAATTTGTAAGTTGAACCTTAAAAAGTAGAGTATAGTAGGGACTGAGCATCCAATCAAATACCATTTTCATATCTGAATGGTTCGGCTTCTAGGATGTAATGTAAATAGGAAAGGACTGGAGAGGAAAAAATTGACTCAAATTAACCTAACGTTAGGCAATATACCAGGAGCCACCCAATCACCTTCTTGTCCTAGAGGTATAAAAACAGACCTGGCTTCAGCCTCTGAGTGGCAGACAGATTGTCCTGTTGTCCTGTAGGACAGGGCACCCACTCTGATAAAAGCATCTCTTCTTTCATCAACCTCAGTAACTGAGTAGGTGGCAGAGATGACTCATCTCTCCATCCACCAGATATCCATGTGTTTGGAATCACCTAGGAGACACACCCTTGAGTATTTTCAGAGAAGTTAACTGAAGAAGGCAGACCTATCCTAAATTCAGGTGCCAGTATCCTATGAGTCAGGACCAGAGACTGAATAAATAAGAAAAGGGGAAGAAAGCAGAAGTCATAACCTCCCTATTACTGTGTCTTCCCCACCATGGTGGATGGTATCCCCTCAAACCATGAGCCAAAATACACCCTTCCTCTCTTAAGTCAAATCTGTCAGGTATTTTATCACAACACAAAAGTTACTAACATAGCCGTTTTCCAAAATTCCCTTGGGAAGACTGATTTCCAAGTGTTCAAATAATTATCTCTTTGGTGCAGAGTATCCTTAATTCCAGGAGCTTTACTATAAAATATGGCATTAAGGGCAACATACATATGTCCCCCAAAGATTCTATATCTATTTGCTACCAGGAGGAATGTGTCCTGTTTAAGAAAAGTCAGCATCTTACTAGTTAACCTTGTAAGGCCAATTTCAAGATGTGTCCTTGAACAATTAAATTTGTGACTTCACATTGAGGTTGTACTTTGTAAACACTTAGAAGATTAGAGATCATTACATTTCAAGTTAAATACTAGGAGTGATTGATGAATGTAGTCTTCAGGGGGTAAGGAAACTCAATTTATTAAACCATAAAAAGACCTGATGAAATCAATGGTTCAGCAACAAGTCCACTAAGAGTTTAAAAACCCATTTGTGCCCCAGTCCTGCCAGATGCTGGGCCTACCATTAACTATCTAAGTCAAGGCAGTATAAGCCAGCCTGGACTTACAGGGCAGCTAAAACCACTGGGTTTTGAGGAAGTCTTTCCCTGCTCCTATATTTCACCCATGATCTTAGAACCACTTCCCCAGAAACTCTTCAATATCACTAGGGTCTAGAATATCCCTCAGGGGTTTGTGTGTTAAAGCCTTGTTCTTCCGTGAGTCATTTTTGGGAGATGGTAGAACTAGTCAGAGGTCTTCCAGTTACTGGGAAGTGACCTCAAAGGGGACTAGGTGAGCCTAAGCCCCTCCCCTTTCTCTTCTGCACCTTGATTCACAATCTGAGTGTGTTCTGATTTGCCATGTGTTGTGTTCCCATTGTGAAGACAATTGATCAGGAACTAGACTGAACCAAAATACATATTCTCCTTTTATGAATCATGTCAGTACTTCATGTAATGATGCAGAGTTGCTAAGATTCGTCTGCGTAGTCTGCATAGTCCTTTCTCCTAGTTCACCTCTCCAAGCTGATTCCCCAAGTGGGCCAATCTTTCACCCACTTGTCAAAAGCCTGCCGTGTTCCAGAGGTTGTCAGACCATGAAAACAGACATAATCCAGGCAGGCCCTGGTCTTACAGGTTGCAGCTCCATGGTAGAAAGAGGCAGGTGAGGAGGCTAGCTATGGTAGTGCATGCCCATAATCCCAGCATTCTAGAGGCTAAGGATTGTATATTCCAAGTCCACAGGGTGAGATAATATCTTTAAAAAAGCAAAGTTCGAGTAAACCTTGCTCAAGAGTAAGACAAGGACTAAAGGAACCCTCAGTGTTCAGAAGCACCGCCCACTCCTGTGGGTAGCACCGCCCACTCTCGTGGGTAGAACCGCCCACTCCTGTGGGTAGCACCGCCCACTCCCGTGGATCACGGAAGGACTCAAGGAAAGGAAGGACCTCCTGGAAAACCTGTCTGGACCCAGAGGAACACCGTCTGGTCCTGGGGAAGAGGGAGTGGGAAGGACAATGCCTGCACGGGGCATAAGAGAATTTGGCCACTCAGTGTTATCAGAGCTGAGTGTGTTCCTCTGCCACACCCATTCTTTTTGTTTCCAAGCCCCCTCCTTCCTTTTCTCTCCCTCCTCCTCATAATCAATATTATCTCGTTCAGGGATACTGTAAAACCTCTGAACCTGTTCTGCACATATTTTTTCCTGAGGGGTTCTCCATAGCCAGAAGAAAATTCTTAAGAATAAAACAAAGCAATGAAAAACAAACAAACAAACAAACAAACTCTTTGCCTTTACTCTGTCATTTGAGGAGCTGGGGGGATGGCTCGGCATTTAAGAGCACTCTCTGATTTTTGCAGAGATCGAGTTTGGTTCCCAACACCTCTATTGGGCAGTTCACAGCCACTTGTTACCTCCGCTCCAGATGATCTGGCATTTATTAATAAATTAAAATAAAATAAATAAACAGTTTTTAAAAGTCATTTGCTAGCTGGACATGGAGGTTGGTGCACATCACCCCAGCTCTCAGGACGCTCTGGCAGAAGGATCTTGAGTTCTGGGCCAGCCTCAACTATAGAATGAGAATATCTAAATTAAAAAAAAAAAGCCAATTGCCTATGATTCTGGAAATATAGCCCCCAAGCCCTAACACAAGTAGGTAGGTATTCCGAGACAGGGTCACAGGCAGCTTGACATCTCCCCAACAGGATAGTGTGGTCCCACCCGAGTGGCCTAAGACACAAGTCTTTGAAGCAGCCAAAACTAGAGAAAACTCACACAGAGACCCCAGTCAGGGATGGTCCTCACGCTACTCTCACAGGACTTCCATCGAGTTTTCTCTGCCCTGTTCTGGTCAAAGGAGGAGCTTTGTTTGTTCTTGAAGATGAAGTCCCACTGTGCGGCCCTTGGCTGGCATAGAAATCACCATACAGACCAAGCTGGCCTTGAGCTTTTGGCAATCCTCCTGTGTGTCTCCTGAGTGCTAGGGTTATAAGTGTGAACCGCTCCATTCAGCTCAAGGCAGGCTTTTACATATTTCCACCCATTGTCCCCAAGTCTGATATTTATTACTAATAAAATTAATCAAATGTATTGGCTGCTCCTGTGTTGGGCATGGGCCACATGCTTGTCACATGCTGTCTCATTTAATCCCATAATGTAGATAATTAAATTGTCTCCATTTTATATATAAGGAAACCTAGCAAGAGAAGGCAGGGAACTTTCTAAAGGTGACTAGGCCAGGGTCTGAGCCCAGACTCTTTGGAACCACAGCAGTCTAAAGTATTTTTCTCTTTTAACCACTCTTCCATATTCAGGAGACCCAACTTTACAGCCAGCTCCACTGATACAATATAATCCTGTTGTTTTAAGAAAGGACCACTGTCGTGCAACCTTTGTGAAGCATCACTCTGATGCATCAGAAAATATCAACCATGCGGCAACAATACACAGCAAAACCTGATAGAAGGGTTTTGCATTTATTGGTGTGTGTGAGTGTTTGTGTAGTTTCCCTACACACTGATATAGAAATTCATTTTTGTACAGCGCTACAGATTACACCCAAACCTGACCCTCTCATGCTATATTTGTATAGCTGAACTTTCAAACCTGAGCGACTCACCTGCTGAAAATCCCAGTAGACGTGCTGTCCGCTGTCCACTCCCTCAGACTACAGCTCCAATGTCGGCTTCTCCTCACTGCCAGGGTCTGTCAGGCAAGACTGTTCATGGATGTTTTCTTTTGCAATTATTTCCCCCATGAAGAATTCCCCAGAGAGGAGGTAGTATACATTCTACAAAAGGGCAAGGAAACCATGCTGGGCCCAGTCAGCAGAGAGGCCTCAGCTACTAAACTGTGCACTAGGAAACCCAGCTACAGAGAGGGCCAAGAGCATTCTAAAGCTACAGAGAGTGGTCTAAAAAATGACTAGGATAGGAGCTGAGCTCAAGCCCCCTGGGGCTACAGCATTCTTAAGTATTTTTTCCTTCTCAACCACCCTTCTCTGTTCAAGAGACCCAGCCTTCACAGCCAGTTCCAAGGTGCAGTTTCCTCCCGATATGCTGCCATAGAAAGTCCAGGATTCGAAGAAGACACAAAGGTGGGTGTCCTAGGCATGGGAAAAGCGTGAACATCGGGACACTGCCTTTCTCATCAGCCCTAGCACATTCTAACACGAAGGCCAGATACAAGAAGGGACATGGCCCCACCCTCCTACCTACAAAGCTCTATGATGGCTTGGAAACAGCATGTCCCCTGGTCTTAGCTCCGTGTCACTCTCTGGTGCCCCTTTAATACTCAAACCATATATTTTATATTTTTCCTTTCTAAGTTTGCTCTGCTTATTCAAAACACACTACATGAGACTTAACCAGAGAACAAAGTCTATGATGGTGTTTCTGAGACTTCCTTTGTCAACACAGTTAATCTGAGTCTCTTCACCTTAGCCTCAGGCAGATTCTTCAGACAAGGGCAAAAGCCAGCCACATCCTTCACCAAAATACTACAAAAAAATGTCTCTAGGCCACATACTGAAGTTCTTCTTCACTGAAACCTCTTGGGCCAGGTCTGCACAGTTCAAATCACTGACAGCAACAAAGTCTTCCATATTTCTACTACGATAGCTCATTAAGCCCCACGTAAAACATTCTATGACTTTCCAAATCCAAAGTCCCCAAATCTACATTCTTCCAAACAAAAACATGGTTATGCCTACCAGAGCAATGTCCCAACTTCTGGTACCAATTTCTGTCTTAGTTTGGGTTTTACTGCTGTGAACAGACACCATGACCAAGGCAACTCTTATCATCAAGGAGGGAACATGGCAGCATCCAGGTAGGCATGGTTCTGGAGGAGCTGAGAGTTCTACCTCTTCATTTGAAGGCCGCTAGCAGAATACTGACTTCCAGGCAGCTAGGGTGAGGGTCTCAAAGCCCACACCCACAATGACACACCTACTCCAACATGGCCACACCTCCTGATAGTGCCATTTCCTGGGCCAAGCATATAGAAACCATCATTCACCCACAAAGGCTCATAGGTTGGATGCTTGGTAACTAGCTGGTAAATTCAGTCAGAGTTGGTTGAGTGCGCAAACACAGTAGATTCACCTCCATGGTGGATTCATAATTTGATAATATTGATGGGGGGGTTGACTAGTTGGAAGAGGCCACCAGGAACATCTTCTTAGGGCTTGCATTTTGTCCCTGGTCTCTTCCCCACCCCTCTTGTGTACACCCCAGCTAGCAACTTTGCTATGGTGCTCTGCCTCACCATAAGTCACAACAACGGAGACACACATCCATGGGGTGAAACCTCAGCCAAAAGAAAGCTTTGATCCTAAGTTGTTGGTGACAGGTGTTCTGCTATGGCAGTGAATAGGTAGTTAACGCAGTCTAAAAGAATCCCTGCTTTCGTGAATGATGGCTGGAACTTATCTTTGAAGAATTCTCTCAATGGAAGCTAAGAGACCATCAACCTGATCTAGCCCTTCAGTGGATTTGGATGAGTCTTTGTGGTTCAGGTTCCCAAGTGTTCTGTGGCTATTACCTCTAGCAGGTAACCCCTAAAACTTCTCTGCAAGAGCAGTATATAAGTAAAAAGATGATAGCGATGGTACTCATGGAGGAAGTGCTTGCCTGGCATGCAGGAAGCTGGTATTTCATAACCCAGTGATTGGCATTCACCTGTAGGCTGAATTGGAAGGAGGCTGACGGAAGAGCTGGGGTGGCAACGCTGGGGAGATGGCTCAGCAGTTAGGAGCACTGACTGCTCTTGCAGAGGACCCGGGTTCCATTCCCAGCACCCACATAGTGGTTCACAACCATCTGTAACTACAGGGATCCTATGCCCTCTACTGACCTCTGGGCACCAGGCACTCATGCAGTGCACCTACATGTATGTAGGCAAAACACTCATACACGTGGAATAAATATATCTTTAAATACATTTATAAAAAGCAAAGTAAGGACTCTTGCCTGCTCTTGGGACCCTTTTCCTCCTACTTGGTTGCCTCATCCAGCCTTAATATGAGGTTTGGAGCCTAGTCTTACTGTGTGTTGTTATGCCATGTTTGGTTGATACCCCTGGGAGGTCTACTGGTATTTTTGAAGGGAAGCAGAGGATCAGTGGATCTGGGGGGAACAGTGCAGGGGAAGCTGGGAGGAGTGAAAGGAGGGGAACTGCAGTAAAGATGTAATGTAGGAAAGAAGAATAGTTTTTAAAGCAAGGTAAGATAATATATGTCTGTATTCCCAAGACAAAATCTCACAAGAACAAGCTCCACGTGGTGTCGTATCTCTTCCAACCCATGCAGGGACGGGCCTTCTCTCTCTCTTTGCTGGAGCATAGATGGTCTTGTATGTCCAGTTTCCAAGGCACACATCAGCAGAATGAATGGTATAGCCACACGTTTCAAAGCAAAGAAGTGATGTAGTGGGGTGACAGTCAATAAAATTGTCACCTGGAGAATGAATGTCGTGAAGCAGAGCCTTCCTGCCTGTCCTCCCTCCCCTGTGGGCCTGTCTGTCACTATTGTACTTTTTAAATGAACAATACATGTTTGCACATCACCCAGAATGCTCGCTTCCTGCCTTCCTCCATCCTCTAGTAAGTAAACTCTAGCCTGTGGCCCTGGTTCTCAGGACTTGGAGAAGGATGCTGGTGGGCGGGAGATATCTGTACCCTGAACTCACCGCAAGATTCCATTTTGGGAGAATTGTCTGGCACAGGTCCTCGGTCCAGGCAAACACTTTCACCCAATGAATTTTTCATCGAAAGGAGAAAACACAGCCATACTATTGGAAAGAAGTTCTAGAAAGAAGATACCCTGGGGCCCTGTATTTTGGGGGTTTAGTTTTGATTATACCAAAGAATAACAGAAAACAGAACCAGCAGAGGGCGATCTGATCCTGCCTAGTTCAGAGGAATGAAGCCAAACCTGGGATGAGGAGCTAAGGGCGGCAAGCAAGGGCAGCAGTTTGCAAAGGGAACAGAGGTGGAGAGGAAAAAGAACAAAAAGCTGGGAAGCAAGAGAAGAAAGGTAACCTCAGGACCAGAGCTGAAGTAAAAGGAGAGGAAGGAAGGGCTTGGGCGGGGGCGGGGCCTGTGCAGGGGCGGGGCTTGTGCAAGAAGGGGGCTTGGGCGGGGGCGGGGCTTGGGCAGAATGGCTTGGGATAATCCCTCAGCTGCCTTGGGTCTCTAGCCTTGCCATTTCACAATGAAGCATTTCAAATCTGAACTGTGGTTTACTCTTCCATAGCGGACAACATTGGAAATTGGCTTCAGGAGTGAGTATATTTTTCAGGTACCAGTCAAAAGTTTTGCATTTCATTTTCTCCCTGAGTTCCTTTCTGGAAGAAATGTCTCCATAGTGAGATCATATTTCAAAGCCAAAAGTAAAACGAAGCCTAAGACTATAACTCAGTGTAATGACTCCCAGTACTTAATGAAAGAGAAGAAAGAGTGCATATTACTCTAAGATACGTGACTGGGCTAATATTGCCACACAATGATAGACAACTAACTTAGGCGATTCTTTCCCATTTATCCCTGACTTGTGATCTGTGAATATTCTTCCAGCCAACCTGATGGAGCACCAACTCATTCTCTAATATATGTATTCATATTTGGCCTCAGAAATACACGTTTTTAGAGATTTTATTTTTTTAAGTGTGTGTGTTGGGAGGGAGGTGTACATGTGAGTACAGGTGCCCAATGGAGCTGGCAAAAGGCATCAGTACCTCTGGAGATGAAACTCAAGGTAGTCGTGAGCTGCCTGCAGTGGGTGCTGGGAATCGAACTCTGGCTGTCTATAACTGCACTACACACTCTTAACTAGTGAGTCATTTCTCCAGTCCCACAAAAATATGGTTTTGGCGACAAAAAGAAAAAAAAAGAAAAAAAAGAAATTAAAAAAAAAGTCTCACCCTACTGTGGGCTGGGATAGTATTTCCTGTGTCTTCTCTTCATGGTGACCTCAAGGGATGGTAATTTCTGGGAGTGAGTTGCTCCAATCTAGGCTGGCAACCTCCTGTACCCTTCCCCGTAGGAGCCTGGCCCATGAGCTGCTGTCGTCCCTGTTGATTCAGTTAGCACAACAGAAGTGTATCTACCTAAGGAATTTGACTTATCGAGTGACATTCAAAATCGGTGAGACTCCTCCCCTACTCTAGTTCTTGACCCACGGAGTTTCCTACCTCAGCAAACAGGCTTGGAGTCAGACTGGCTTGTGTTCACATCCTGACTCCACCTTTGCCCGTCTGGCTGGTTAGACAAAACACCACCTTCCCTGAGCCTCAGCTTACTTACCCACAGAAAAGACCAGTTACCACCCGGGCGACTGGGAAGACTCAAAACCATAGCAAGTTCGGAGCCAGTGGATACTACGTGGTAACAAAACACATCTTTTCTTCCAGGTCCTCTGTCTCCCTTCCTGAGTCTGTAGATCCTACAGACATTGTATTGTATCTAATTTGTTTCTGGTTTTGCTTTTACCACTCCCGCGTTTAAAACTTCAAATTCAAATTATGTGGCACCTGGAGAGATGGCTCAGTGTTCTAGCAAACTGGTCTTATCCCAGATGACCCTAGGTTAGACTCCAGGTATCACAAGAGTGCTCACAACTATCTGTAACTCCACTTCCAGGGGGGATCTGATGCCCTCTTCTAGCTTCCAATGGTACTACATATATGTGGTACACACAGGCAAAACACCCAGATGCATAAAATAATTTTTTTAAAAATTCAGACACAAGCTAGAGTATGCTAGCTCATGATTATAAGCCCAGGACAGGGGACACTCAGGTAGATAAGTACGAGTGCAAGGCCAGCTTAGACAAAAAGCAAGACCCTGTTCAAAATCAAAACAAAACAGAAAATTTAGCCTTTATTTCAGTTTTCCCAGTTGATGGAATTTTCTAATTCATGTAAACTTAGGGAAGGAAAAAAATATAACAGTTGGCATTTGAGCCTTTGCTTTCGAATTAAAAATAAAAATTGCTTATAAAATAATAAATTTTATCAATTTTTCTTGCTGAACAATTTCCAACTTTGCTATTTCAGTTTATTTACTTGTTATTTATTTTTAATTAAAATTTATTTATAAGTGTTGTGCTTGCACACGTGTTTCTATGGATGTGTATGCTTGTGGAGATTCAAGGTTGATACTTGGGGTCTTTCCAGGGTCTCTCCTTGAGCCTGAAGCTCGCCCACTTTGCTAAGCTGGCTGACCTTTGAGTTTCCACCCCCTTTGGATCAACCTCACCTGCCTTCCCAAGACTGGGGTCACAGGCATGCGCCATAGTGCTGTGCCAGGATTCTTACATGACTTTTAGAGATCCTAACTCAGATTCTCGCGCTTGATTATTTGATTCTATCATATTATTTCATTCTTTGAGAATGAGGGTCTCACTCTATAGCCCAGGCTGGCCCTGAACTTACAGTAATCCTGTCTGAGCCTCTGTGCTGGAATTACAGGCACAAACCACATCTGGCTTTAATATTTCTAATTTGCTCTTCAATCTCTCTCTCTCTCTCTCTCTCTCTCTCTCTCTCTCTCTCTCTCTCTTTCTCTCTCTTCCCCCTCATGAAGTTTCTGCTCACTATACCTATCCTAATAGTTCTTGTGAATTTAACTTTCGCCAGACAGAACACACATTTAATAAAGTGTTTATGCTTGTCATGGGCATGTGACAGAGCTGGATTCTGAACCCAGCAGTCCATGTGCTAATCCCTGGCATGGTGCCTGAAATGCAAGTGCTATGTGAATCCTGGTTTCTTCCCTACCCATCATTCCTATCCACATGCATCCATGGGCACCACTAAAACAATTCCTGTCAGAACAAAAGCACTCATACTGCTCTGGTAGGCTTCAGATTCTGCGATTCAAGAAAAGGCAGATCAGATGGTGGTGGCACGTGCCTTTAATCTCAGCATTCATAGCAGAGACAGATGGATGTCTGTGAGCCTGAGGCCATCCTAGTCGACAGAGCTAGTTCCAGGACAACCAGGGAAACACAAAGAAACCCTGTTTCAAAAAACCAAAACAAACAAACAAATTAAATTAGCCAGGCCCAGGACTCATGAGGTAGAGCCAGATGGATCTCTGTGAGTTTGAGGCCAGCCTGGTCTACAGAGCTAGTTCCAGAGAGCCAACACACACACACACACACACACACACACAACCTGTCTCAAAAAATTAAATTAAATTAAATTAAATTAAATTAAATTAAATTAAATTAAATTAGTCAGGCAGTGGTGGCACACACCCAGCAATTGGCAGACAGATCTCTGAGTTCAAGACTAGCCTGGTCTACAGAGCAAGTTCTAGAACAGCTAAGGCTACACAGAGAAACCCTGTCTCAAAAACCCAAGGAAGGAAGGCAGGCAGGTGGGAGGGGTGGGTAGGTAGGAGGGAGGAAGGGAAGGAGGGAGGGACGCAGGGAAAGAAACAAACAAGCAGACAAACAAAGTTCCTCACAAATGGTTAGAGGGCAAGCTGGGCACACTGCCCATCCGGAAAATGAAAAATCAAAACCACGATGATGTCACCTCTTCCTGTTAGAATACCTGCTACAAAAGGACAAACCCAGCAAATGCTGGCAGGGACCTGAAGAAAATGGAATTCTTAGACACCGGGATAGGAATGTAAGATAATAGAACCGTGATAGAAAGCAATATGCAGGCTCCTCAAAACAGACCCAGAACTACCATGTGAGCCAACATCCTCACCCCTTGGTGTAAATCTGAAAGGAAATGAATGCTCGCCCTCAGTGTCCCACCCTCCCACCATAGCACATTACACCACACACACATGCACACACACACACACACACACACACACACGGGCATGCATGTACACACACACACACACACAAGCACACACAGGAAAACCATTTAGACATTAAAAGAGCATGAGAGGGATGGATCTCACACACAAAGGCAAATGCCCAGTGATCTCATTCATATGTGAAACCTAACAAGGTTGCTCTCCTAGAATCTGAGTAGAGCAGTGCTTACGAGAGGCTGGGGGGACTAAGGGGATGGGCTTAGGAGCTGGCCAGTGGATAGATGCTAGAATTCGGAGGAGAGCTAAGTTCAAGCCCAGCAGGATGAATATAATTATCAGTATCCACTGAAATCCCAAAATAGCTAGAAGAGAGGATTTGGATGGTCTCCTATGAGGGGATGATGAAATCTGTTGGGTCGCCAATCATCCTGATTACCTCAACACACAATGAACCCACAGAGCACACTGCCCTGCACAGATGTAGACAGTCACTATGTAAAAACTAAAAGGCAAAAGTAACAGACAAAATCTGCCATAAAAAGGAAACCACAAAAAAACAAAGCAAAGAGCTGCGCTTGCAAACCAGGCCACCTGGACATCAGGGACACCATCATCAAAGCAAAGGAAGAGTGAAACGCCTTCCCAGTCTCTCCTCATATTTTCAACAAGGTTGATTTTTAAAATCCCACACCCAGGCCAGGCATAGCTCTGGGTGCAGTCGATGTCCAGCATGAGGCCCAGAACTGCTAAAAATCCACCATCACCCAGCATGGTGCCCTACAACTGTAGCCCCAGCACTCAAGACAGGCAGAGGAAAGAGGATTGCCATGGGTTCAGGGCCAGCCTGATCTACATAATCAGCCTAGGTCACCTAGGAATATAGATGATCCTGACTTTTAAAAAATGGGGGTCTGCCGGGCAGTAGTGGCACATGCCTTTAATCCCAGCACGTGGGAGGCAGAAGCAGAAGCAGATTTCTGAGTTCAAGGCCAGCCTGGTCTACAGAGTGAGTTTCAGGACAGCCAGGGCTACACAGAGAAACCCTGTCTCGAAAAACCAAAAAAAAATTTTTTTAAATTTAAAAATAGATGCCTGTAATCCCGGCATATTGGGAGGGTGAGGCAGGAGGATTACTGTGAACTCGGGGCTAGTGTTATCTGCATAGTGAGTTCTAGGACAACCTAGACTACAGAAATGGAGTAAGATCCCATTTCCAAAACAAATTTTAATTAAAATACAGATCCCACATGATTAAGTAAATCAGATTTCTTATAGAAACTGAAAGAGCAAAGCTACAGCTACAGCACTGGAAAATGGAAACAGAGCCGACATATAGAAAGGCAAGCATGCCACAACTAACTAAGAAACAGTGGGGGCTTTGGGTTCAAAGTTGGGGGATTTGGTTGAGCTGGCACATGACCATGGCTGAAGTTCACAGTTCCTTGACACCTTTGCTTATAGGAGTGACCATGTGTGTGACTGGGTAGCAGTGAGAGAGACATAAAAGAAACAGTGTAAGTGACTTTCAGGCGTGGTTTAAGAGGAAAAGAAACCTCTCTCTCTCTCTCTCTCTTTCTCTCTCTCTCTCTCTCTCTCTCCTTCTCCCTTTCTCTTCCTAAAGACCTCACAGATATGGTATTGAGTGTGGCAAAGCTACACTGTGAAAAGCCATGGTCCCCACCATCGTACTGCGGACCTGAAATCCTTGTGATATTAAGCTCTGCTGTTTCAACCCTGGTCACCTAAGATGAACGAGCATTCTGAACCATCATCCTTATAGGATGTAGTCAACAAAATGTTTTCCTTCCACAAACGGGAAAAATGACCAAGACCGAGAGGTAAAAAGGACTTAGCTTTCTCTGCTGAAGAATGATTGTAGGGTGAGGTACAAACCAGACAAGGCTAACAGAAATTTGGGGTCCTGCTTGGAACCTAATTGGGCATGATAGCTGTAGCATCATTGTTGCAGGATATTTGATCACATTGTGAACCCCGAGACTGTGTTATTTACTGGGCGAAAAAATAATCCTGTTTTTAGTTGTGTGGCTCAGCCTTAGCACACACGTTTAAATCCAAGAGTTTCTGCTTATTGTAAACAAGATTAAACGAAGTCAACCATAGGTCAAGAGGTGGAGGAAGCAACCAGTTGACAGGATGTGAACCTAGGATTATTAAGAAAAAACCATAGGGAATAAGAGGGAGTAGGAGGACGAATAGAGAGGCACACAGGAAGTAGAAAGGAGAGACATCGAGTTTGAAGGAGGTTCTTTAAGATGGCATGAGAGAGGAGCGTCGCTGGTGGGATGTCAGCTGAGGAGGAAGGTCAGCTGCCTCTCTGAGGTAGCAGGCTTTCACCCCAAAAGGAGCATCTGTCTCCCAAGTCTTCATTGTTAAATCAAGCAATTGAGGTTTTGTTAAAAAAAAAAAAATCATCTGTCTCAATGAGAAAGAAGAGAGTAGAGCCGAGGAAACGACACAAGGCGTTGCTCTGGGCCTCTGCTCTTCTGTGTACACCACAGTGGCCTGGGGATCACTCACCTTAGCTACAGAACATCAGCTAGGAACGGGAAAGGACACTTTGTAGAAGCAAGTTACCAGAGCATGGCTTAGAACCCAGGCCTGGTGTTTTTTATGAAGCTCACTGTCATTTTTATCATTTGCTATTATGAAGAGCAAACCATGCAGCAAGCACTCCACGTTCAAGGTACTTGATACAGCAGGCCAGGCCTTAAGAACCTGTATGTTGCCTTCTGCTGACCTTTGACCTTGTCTCTTCTTCCCTTACACCTTGATGATGGCACCCAGACTCAAGCTTTTAAAAGCCGTTCATATGCTGACATCCCAAAATGACATATCTAAAACCTTCTGAGGTTTGCTTCACCTGTGGTGAGGCAGGATGGGACCCGGGCTGTTATGTGTACACACACACACATACACACACAAATAAAGAGATGTAATAAAGGCTTTTTTTAGCTATCTTATTTAAAAATATATATATAAAAATCAATCCCTAAAGTTCCTGTTGGGGAGTCTGACTCGGAAGCTAAGGCAGGAAGGTGATGACTTCAAATTCAGCCTGTCTCAAAACTAAAGAAGCTTAGACTGCACCTCAGTGGTAGGGTGCTTGTCCATCAAGTCTTAGGACTTGCCTTCCCCAGAGATGGTGTACTCCAGAAAATGCATTTGAAATGCCAGGAACCCTCTGGAGAGAAAGAAACCTTTCACAACCTCAGCTCCACCGCTGACCACCACAGCTCTCGGATCACGTGACTCAGGCCTGCGCTAGCTCCAGAGTCCTGTTGCCTACGACTTGCTTTTCACCCTAGGGACTGGAAATGTGACTGTCTGTTCATCTCTTGAGCAAAACGGCTCAGCCTGAGTTCTAGGATTCCAGAATTCTTATGACTTTCCATGACGTTCCCCCTCTGCTTTGTCCCATGGAGAGGATGGAAAGTACTCACCCTTAGGCTAAGTTCCACATTCTGTCCTCCACAGAGCAGCCTCCCACCATCCAGAGCCCTGACCTCTGCCGAGAAGATCCTGTTGGCGCCCAAGATGCCCATGATGGAAGGACTCCTGCAGAGCACATGGCAAGAGCATCACTAATCTCTCTCCAAGAGACAGGGAAGCCCCACAGTGGCCTCCAGAATTCTACCTAAGCCTTCTCTTACCCTGAAGGCTTTGTGGAAACATTCACTGTGCTATGACCAGCCTTCACAAATGATGGTGGAATGTCATCTTTCTTCATAGGCTGATAATGTTAAAAGATCTCAAGTGCTTTCTAAAATGCTAAATACCTTTGGGGTTTTTTTGTTGTTGTTGTTTTGTTTTGTTTTTGTTTTTTATCTTCTCTAAAATCCCAGATAATGCCAAATGACTATGATTTTTAATCTGGGGTACGGCCTTTTATGTTTTTTACCATTATTATCATTGTTGTATGTTTTTCTTATCCCATCTCTGCTTTACAGCCGTTACAGTCATCAAAGACAGACAAGCCCTACACAATCCATTCTGATTAAGTTCCCTCAGCATGCCCATACTTACTTCAGTGGAACAGTGACATCACCCAGATCAATCCAGGCTTGTGGGATAGGACACAGCATCCAGCCAAACCCATCTGCTGCCAGTTCATACTTTTCCAGTTCAAATGTATTGAAATTAATATTGTCAAACACAAGAGACACGACCACGGTGTGTTCCTCCTGAATCAGAGCCAAAGTGGGATCAGTCCTAAAAGAGGACACAATAAGGTAAGCAGGATGGCACCACCGTGTGCTGGAGCAGAGAGAGAGAGACACTCTATGAACCTCGCTGTGATGTGGACGGTGTTCTTACTTAAGTCAGCAGGAACTAAAAAGGATGCTCAAGAGTCTGGAGAATGCCTTATGTTCTAGATTCTACCTAAGCAGAATAGCTGGGACTCCTAGCAATTGAGCCAGGTCAAGAGCAGATTTGAAATTGGTGTCCAACTGCCACACCCAGGCCATTGTGAATGAGGATAGTCAGTATTCCACCCTGAGTTTACATTATCCATATTTCCAACTGGTGTCTCTCTCTTGTATGACTCTCTATACCATTCAAGTCATCTTTGTTCTGTGTCATTTAAGAGCGAGAGAAACTGGAGGAATTACCAGTGATCACATTTTGTGTTTTAAAGAGAAATATGAAAATGTCTAGCTTAAGTAGCTATTCAAAGTCACAAAATGAACAAAGTCAGGGTCTGGTTGTCAGTATTCCAAGCCCCCACCCCACCTCTTTCAAATATGCATCCAGTGTAGCCTAGGTTAGCCTTTATTTCATGACTCTCCTGCCTGCCTCTACATCCTGAGTCATGAGATTATGGGCTTATACCACCATGCCTGGCTTATACCATCTCCCTTATCCACCAAGACCCCTGCAATGAAAGCTTCACAGCGCCTCTTAGCTCAAGGACTGGTGTCAGTATTCCTTGTCTTGATGACATCCTGACTTGGCATACACAATAGCTTAGTTCTGTCTTTTCCTGAAAACAGCAGCCTTCCAGAACCTACCATCCAGTGTTCACTTCACCGTGAGCATCCAAGATGGCAACCACATCAGCTACCACAGCTTCCAGGTCAGTGTTTCGGGCTTGTGCAGGACCTCTTCTCTTTATGTGCCTTATAAGTAAGTTTCAGTAGGATTGGATAGTTCTGGTTGTAAAGCTTAAAATTCTCATCCAGTTGTGCCGGTTGACGCACAACCGTGGCAATACTGAGTGCAAGAATGAATGTGATGCAGGGATTTTACACCGTCCTGCAATAGCTTGCGGGTGATGCCACTGTATAGCAAACAGCTCCAGAACGTTGACTGAGGGTCTAGAGAGCATTTTCCCAGTGCCTTCCCCCAAGACATTCAGTATCATTCCTGGTTTCCTTTCCCCATCCTTGAATCCCTCTGCTGGGGAGATGTGAATCACTGACTATGAATACATCATCATCATTAATTTACTTTACATTCTTATCACAGCATCCTGTCCCTTCTCTCTTCCCAGTCCCTCCCTCTCACCCCCCCTCCCTCATTCACTCCTCCTCCCTTCTCAGAAAAGGGGAGGCCTCCCATAGATTTTAACCACCCTTGGCATATTAGGTTGCAGTAAGACTCTTACAGGATTCCCCAAGCTCCATCTAATGTTTGGCTGTGGGTCTCTCCATCAGTTCTGTTAGGTGCTGGTGAAGTCTCTCAGATGATGATAGACTCCTGTCTGCAAGTATAGCAGAATATCATTAGCCGTGTCAGGGGTGGGTTCCTGTTCATGACCTGGGTCTCAAGCTGGGCCAGCTATTAGTTGGCCCTTCCCTCAAATTCTGCTCCATCTGCACATCTTTTAGGAAAGAAAAAAAAATGTGGGTCTAAGGTTTTGTGGCTGGGTTGGTGTCCCCAGCCCTCCATTGGAAGTCTTGCCTGGTTACAGGAGATGCCAGTTCAGGATCCATGTCCACCATTGCTAGGAGTCTTAACTAGGTCACCCTCATAGATTTATGAGAGTTTCTCATCTATGTACTGAAACACTCTAGGTAAAGAAGCAAGGCAGGCCCAGCTTGGTAAGCTTAGGCTGTAGCCCTGATGTGTAGAGTGAAAAATTATAGATACTGGGTATATAGAATCCTTTTTAGACATATAAAGTATTCTTTAGACTTTCTTTATAAGGACATGGAAATTTTTCTGAGAAACTAAGCCATGAAGCAAGTTAGGAATGTGGAAAGACCAGTCACCATCTGGCCTATCATAAAGAGAAAGGAAAGAATGCAAGTGAACTAAGTGGAACCAAGCAGAGAACCAAGCTGGGAACCAAGCTGGGAACCAAGCTGGGAACCGCAGTGACAGGGCAAGGCCAAAGTAACAGGGCAGGACCACATTCTTGAGAAAGATTAGCTACAGAGAGTTTTCACCTGACCCTGACTCATGTAGGTTGGGTTCCTTTAGAATGTTCCACTATTTTTATGTTATGCCACCCTAACAACTCCTCATCCCCCTCCCCATTCCTTGGTTTGTGGTTTTTCCCCTTAAAAACCCCTCTCAAACTGGCTGTCGGGGTCAATTCAGCTCCTGCGTGGGCATACGAATTGACCGGCAGCTAGTTGTCACATGCCCTAATAAACCTCGCTATTGCTCCGGTACGCGATGTCTCGAGCAGATTACTGGGTGGTCGCGACTTTCTGAGACTTGAGTGAGGGTCTCCCCTCTGCGGAGGTCTTCAGATGGATGAGTTTGCAGAGTCAGCCTGGGGAATCTCCTGGGCTTAACTACCAGGCTTCCTAGAGAACCTGAGTCAGCAGCTTCGCTTTGTTTTACCCATCCCCTACTGTTCTCCTTAAGTCACAATGGAACAAATGCTGAGACCAATCTTCTCTGCCAGCATCTGGCTGAATCTAGCTGAAGAGTGTACTCTCAATATTATGCAAGCACGACTCCCTCTTCCCAGACTGTTTACGAGGGTTTTCCTCCCCCTCCCCTTCCTTTGTGTAAAGCCTGTCTCCAGCCTTTGTTAACTCAAGCTACCAGTTGCCTCCTTTGCATATCTGAGAGTGGCGTCAGCTTTCCTACAAATTGCTAAGTAGTATGCAAAACAGCTAACCAAGTAACTGAGTTATCCACTGATGATGGTTTTTGGCTTGGCTGGTTTTTGAGACAGACTGTAACCTAGACTAGCCTCAACCTAAAGTAATTCTTCTGCCTTCATCTCCCAAAGGCTGGTATTACAGGCATCACTGATAATATTAATTCACCTAATCATTTCTAGAACCCTATGAATGATAGTAGTAAAGTATTTCCAATTTGCAGAAAAAGGGAAACTGAGGCATGGGATGAGTAAGCCACTTTCCAATTCACACATCCAGTCAGTGGCACAGCCATACTGTATTTACTCACACACTGGCTCAAGAGCCATGTGCACAGCTGCTCGGTTTTATTAAATTCCCCGTGCCGTCTCCTCTCTGCTTACATCCAAGGGATAAAATTCTTGTTGTTTACACTCTCAAGAAATGAATATATTTGTAAAACCTGGAGTAGCCAGCTCCTAAAATCAGCACTTACATGGCTATGGCACTAAAATTTGCCTGGTTTTATTTTTATTATTTATTTATTTATTTATTTACCTACCTATTTATTCTATGGTGGAGATGTGCACAGACCACAGCTCGCACGTGGAAGACAGGGGAAGCCCATGGGAGCCAGTTCTCTCTTCCACTGTGTGGTTTCCTGGGGAGCGAACTCATGTCCTCCAGCTTGAAGGCAAACGACTTTATCCACTGAGCCCGGCCCTTGACCCATTTTACAGCATTTCCTCCATATGTGCACAGTGGCATGTGCAAGCCCACAGATCCTCCTGCCACCATAACTGTAACTAGAATAAGTTAGCAAAGATGTAATTTGACTCCAGGCCCAAGTGAGAATGATACTCGGTCACATGACAGTGGCAGTGGTCAGTGGGGAGCTTTGTCTGGCTTTTCTTCATGTATCTGCTGTTCTCGGAAGTGATCTTCCGTGTACTTTCAACGTTATTGTCCCACTATAGAGAGTCTTGAATTAAGGTTTACTGACCCACCAGGGGGCCTAAGATTATAGAACTATTATAGGGGTGAGGAGATCGTTTGAGGTCTCCCATCTCAAGCCTTGCCTTGCATCAGTTCCATAAAGAAGCTGAGTCCTAGAGAAGTGAAAGGTCTCAACTAAGGTCCCCTCAGACAGGACCAAGTGGCGCCTGGGTCTTTAGGTATCTAGAGTACATGTCTAGGTCTCCCTTTTCTTACCAGCAGAACCAGGGTGCAAGTTGAGACCCATCTCCACGACCAGAAATGAATGGAACTAGTTCTCATTCATGTTTCCAGGTGCAAGTTGAGACCCATCTCCATGACCAAAAATGAGTGGAACTAGTTCTCATTCATGTTTCCAGGGAATTTTTTTCTATAAAATTTGTTCTCCTTTCTCATTGAATTGATTACATTGTTAGACTGGAGATGGGTGTAAATGAAGAGAAGTATTTTCTCAGTGGCTGAGTTTTTGGCTTTGCCCCCTTCCTTTGTCTCTCCTCTGTGATCTCAAGTTCAAAAACCCTTCCCATCTTCCTCATCCTTAAAGACGCCCACTGAGGGGACAGAGGTCTACCATTTCAAAAGTCTGCACAATCTAAACTCCATCCTCATCATTAGCCCACATCTCTGGCTCTGTAATTCAATGCTGGTTTCTTTTTATTTGCTACCCAAAATTGGTAGCACTAAGAAATCATATTGACTGTCCTTCTTAGCACAGTTAGGATAATCAACAGCCACATTTTGCATGTTAAAAAAAAAGTCTTGAAGATCTAACAATTCTTATGGATCTACCTTTTAGGGGAGGAAGCTGGGCTTGTGAATTTAGAAGGTAAACCCTCAGGCTCATCATGGTGGTACACCCCAGAGGCGAAGCTGAAGAGAAAAGATGGGCCATCTAAGCAAGGTCGTCTAGCATGCAGGAAACCACAAGTTCCATCCTCAACGTTCTCTGAACTGGATATGGTGGTGCATATCTGTCACCTCAGCACTAGAGAGCTGGGGACAGGTTGACCAAGGTCACCCTTGACTGCATAGTGAGCTTTACACCAACATGGGCTACATGAGGCCCTGTCTCAAAAATTGGGGAAAAATTGAAAAGGGAAGCAAACATCAAGTCTACAATCTGCCTCTTCCTCAAGTATTTGAGGCAAGACTTATGGCCACTGTGAGTAATCCCAGAATCCCAGCCTTCTTTCCTCCAGGTCTCTTTACCTGAGAAATGTGGTCCTTGCCTTAAAAGGAGAGGCTCTGAATCTCTTCTTGGAGTCTGAGGACCTGCTTGGGTCTCAACCCCCAGGTTTCTATCACAGTGCATTATCAGGGCAGAGGTGACTTGGGCATCACATGGTTCTGGGCCTGACCCCCAATCCACACTGACCTACCATGCATACACTTTGTTTGGACACACTGTGCTTTTCTGTGACTTTGCTTCCTTCCTTGCACAACTGAGAGGATGAACTGTACTCCTGTACTTCTGGGTTCCTGAAGTGTAAATGTGCCCAGCACAGAGAGAGCCTCACTAAATTATCCTTTACCTTTCCCTCTGGGAGACACTCACCATGTCCCAAACTCCTAAGTGCCAACCCCATGGCCAGTGGAAATCATGCCTTCTCATCCTTCCCTCAGGATCCTCACCGTGGAAGCCAAAGCCACCCACCAGGATGCCCTTCTTCAGCAGCTGGGGTAGGGTTGGTTGATGACCTTGTCAAGGATGGATCAAGCTTCCTTCATGAAGATGAGGATGACCCTGTGACCCTGAGTGATGGGAGCCAGGCAGGATGTGTCTTTTGAAGGCACCTGTAAGACACCATCCTTTGTAACACATTATTCTTTATGATTTAAACACTGCTATCCGGTCTCCTCCACTCACTAAACCTCAAATTCAGTGGGTGAGGGGAAAAAGAAAAAAACTCAGGACTTTATCCAAGAAGCAAAAACTTGTTTTGTATCTGTTTTTTCAAAATCTTCTGCTCAGATAGAGGCAACCCACCGCTTTTTATTCACCTACAGATGTTATGTTGCAAAGCAGATGCCTAGGATTTAGTATCTGTGTTACTAAGGCCTCAGATCTATTGATTGATTAAGAACATGATTATTGAGAAATAAGTTACATGCAATAAAATTCACCTGTTTAAAAGCATGGAATCCCCTAGGTTTGTGAGTCAGAGAGTCGAGTAACTGTTAGCATTAGTTACGCAGAGGTCAGAGGTCAGAGGTCAAGTGCCTTCCTCAATTGCTTTCAACCTTACTTTGTCCGATACAGGAGTTCTAATTAAACAGGAAGCTTTTCAGTGAGGCTAAGCTTGTTGGCCAATGGGAATCCATCTGTTGGCCAATGGGAATCTGTCTGCAGCCACCCGTCACGGTTGCTGGGGCTCTGAATTCAGGTCCTCAAGCTTATAAGCAAGCACGTTACCCACCAAGCCATCTCCCCAGCCTCTAATTTTAGAAAATCTCATCACATATAAAGAAAGTCTAAAACATTACCAGTCCATTTGCTATTCTTCCCAGCCCATTCCGTCCATGTCCCCCTCAGCCATAGACACAGACTAATGATTTCCTGTTTTACAGACTTGCCTACTCTGGAGCTTTTGTATAAATGGAAACAAGTTATATATTCTACCGGTCATCATCAGAGATGCATTAGGTACCAAGAACTTTCCTTGTGTGGTCAAATAACATTGCGTTGATGAGATCTAACATAAGCTGTTTAACCATTTGCCAGCCGATGGGTTTTGAGTATATCGAGGGTATTTTTCCTTTGGGGCAATTATGAACAACTATTAGAGAAATATACTTAAGCAAGCTTCTTTTTTTAAAAAGTATTTATTTTCATTTTATGTGTATGAGTGTTTACCTGCATATAGGTATGTATGTACACCATATCCATGCAGTACCTGCAGGGGCCAGAAGAGGGCATCAGATCCCCTGGAAATGTAATTACAGATGGCTGTGAATCTCAGTGTAGATGCTGATAACAAAATCTGGGTCCTTTGCAAGAGCAGCAAGTGCTCTTAACTGCTGAGCCATCTCTCCAGCCCTTGAGCAAACTTCTTTACTGGAATGTTCTCGTTTCTCTTATATAAAGTCATATAAAGCCACATGGAAGTGTTTCAGTCTATGAGAGACCACATAAACAAACATGATTTCATAACATTGTGTCACCCAATGATGTCTCCACTGTCTTAGTTTATGTAAACACACTTTGTGTTTGTACTATGACAAAAATGTCTTAATATTACCTTCCCCAGAACTCAGCCTTATCATTAAGTGACATCTGACTTTAATTAGCGTCTCCAAAGCAAATCAGGAATGCAAAGGTTGGAACGGTGAGTGTGAAGATTTTTAAAAGCACAATCTGAAGAAATTATGGCACATGGCTTTACTCTTTTAAGCTTAGCACCCTAGAAGTTGACCTGGATCAGAGTGGCTTACTGTTTACACTGTTCAGAAGTTGGGATAATGGCTTCTGCTGCCCTTTGATGGGTCTGTATGTAGGCTGAAGAATGGCTGTCAATCTTTCTCTCATGCTCATCTGTTTGCTCCTGAGTGGGTCCAGGCCAGTTGCTAACATACCAGCATGGCTGGTCAACCCAGGCAGGAGTGTGATACCATGGGGTTCTTCGTGTCTGTGTCTTCCCAGCTTCTGTTAAATGTCTGAATGTTCCATCATCGTGCAGGTTACTAGCTATATCATGAGCTATGAGCTTCCTCTTAAATTCTCCACCAAGAACGCATGGTTAGCTGGGAATAGTAGCACACACCTTTAATCCCAGCCCTAGGGAGCCAGAGACCAGTGGATCTCTGTGAGTTCCCAGAAGCCCCTGCCTACACAGAGAGTAGACAGCCAGAGCTACAGAGTGATTTAAAAACTGTTCCAAATAAGGTCAGTTCATTAGAAAGAGCAGGGAAGTTTTCCACCCTGAATTCCATCCTGGACAGAGCGTCTGCGTCAGTACCCAGGGGACAAGGGGACTATAGGGAGCAGCTCATTTTTTCCTGAGCTAGAGTGACATATGATTCTGTCAGCAGACACAAAGGACAGGAAGGTGGGAGGTAGGAAGCAGAGCCTCTGGGGTCAAAGCATCCCTGGGTAGAACTTCCTCTGTGTAAGCAATCCGGGGAGAGACAGCTGCAACCTGGGATTCTTGGTCTGGTGCAGTTGGAGTTGAAACTCTACCCTCAGAGCAGGTGTGAGGTGGAGGGCATCAGGGAATGGAGGACGAGATGGAGGTGAGGAGGGCGGGAGTCACAGCTGCTTCTGCTGCCTCCCCAGGTAGAGGACTCAAATCTCGATGATGGGCATGGGGAAGGTGTCTGTTTGCTGTTGGCTTGCCCTTCCCAGGGGTGAAACCACAGCACTGTGGGAAGTGCAGTGGCAAGAGCCCCCTTGAACACTCCTACCCAGAGTTGAGAACTTGGCATAGAGAATCATTCTCTAGAACTGGGGGTGGGGTACACAGAGAAAACAGCGGCTCATATGCCATAGACTCCCACTGAGCCTCACTGAGATTTAGAAAATGTTCTTGCCAGGATGATTCTCCATTTGCTGACAATTTGAGACAATTTCTGAAAATGTTGCCTGGTGTATCATTTTCTCCAGTCAGATGGTTGTTCTGTTCAGGAAGAGGGGGAGGGGGAGGGGATGCTTCAGCATTCTGCCAGTCTGGAAAGAAATCTCAAACCACACTTAAAAATTAAAGTGGTCGTCGATTTTCTTCGTAAATCTCCACCTTTGTGGAGCCTCTGGTTGTATTACAAACTTTTCTCACTGTTGTGACAAGCTGTCCAGCAGACGTGGCTTAAGGGAAGCCAGGTTCATTTGTGCTCAGGGTCCAGGAGGTTTCGCTCCATCGTGGCAGGGCACAGCAGTGGTCGTGACAGCAGGGACAAGTGACTGGGATTCCCACATCACCACAGATCAGGAAGTAGAGCAGGGGCTGCTGGATCCTACAGCCTTTCTCCCCCCCACCCCCAGGTTTTTGCTCAGTCCTGGAAACCAACTCAAGGAGGGAGGGGGAATGAGGGAAGAAAGGAAGGAAGGGAGGAAGGAAGGGAGGGAGGGAGGGAGGGGGGGGGGGGGGGGGGGAGGCAGGGAGGAAGTTAGTTGCAATTCAATAATAATAATAATAAAAGAAAATGTCCAAATAGATACTCCTGAAAGAAAAAAAAAGACATGCAAATGGTAATGAGCACATAAAAAGATATTCAACAACATGAGGCCTGAAATTCTAAATAAAATTAAAAAACACAATGAGATTTATCTCATGACCAATAGGTTAACAGCTCAAACACAAAAACAATGACATGTGTTGGCAAATATGTAGACAAATTCCAGGAGTCTGGGATTACCCTTCATTGGTGGCATGCTTTTAAACATTCACAAGGCCCTGGGTTCAACCCCAACACCAGACCTAGCTTCTGCCAGGCAGGGTGGTCCATCCCTGTAGTCCCAACTCTTGGGAGACAGAGATCTATGTAGGTCAGAACTCAAAGTCCTTGAATTCCTGGTCCTCCTTCAAAAACAAAAGACGAGCAACAAGAATTTGCTCAACATTTCTGGATAGAATGTAAACTAATTATGCAGCCCCATTTAGGAAACAGGCAGGCAGGCCCTCAAAAGGTTAAACACAGAGTATGGTAATATGGCTCAGCAACTCTGCTACAGGGGTCTACAAAATGAAGACCTTCGTTTGTTCTCATACAGACATGTACAGGAAACAACCCTCCTTGAGGAGACCACCCTCATGCTTTGGAGTATGTCTCCCTTCCTTCTGATTGCCTTTCCCCCCCTTAACCTTCATGTCTGTATATTGACACATGTGGATCAAACCCTAACTCTGCTTCATTAAAAAGGGAAGCATGACAATGTAATTCACAGTAGTAGCCCAGACCTGGAAACTATGGACCAGCCATCTGCTGGTCATGACTAAAAGGTAATTGCCACATACCAATACAAAAGGGAGTGTTGATGCACACGCTACTAGCTATTATATGGATAGTACTTTGGACACACTATAGAAAATGAAACACACACACTACACAACTTCATCCTAAGACAAGCCCAGAGCAGGCAAATCCACAGGGACAAGGAAGCTGTGGGTAACATGGGGCATGGCTTTGGCAGAGTACAGGGTTTCTTTATGAGATTATCAAAATGTCTTAATATTGTGTGGCTCGAGCATAACTCTGAACATGCTAAGACCCTTTTGCTGGGCATAGTGGCTCAGACTTGTAATACCAGCACACTAGTGGTAGGAGACCTCCAAAAGTCGGAGCTCAACCTTCACTACATATTTATTATGTTTCAATTAATTTATTAGTTGTAATAAAAGCCATTCATTTCATATCTTAAATGGATAGCATTGTGGTATCTATCAACAAAAGTGAAGCCAAGAATAGTGGCGGTGTATTCCTGTAATCTCAATGCATAGAGGGCTGAAATGGGAAGACCAGGAGTTCAAAGTCATCCTCAGATTTGGGGGTCAACCCAGGCTACATAAGTCCATGTGTCACAAAACAAACAGACAAAAATCAAAAAAGCTTGAGTGGGTTTTTTTTTTTATTTGATTGTTTTTAATTGTGGAACGAAAGTGTGCACGGGAGGTAGGGGCAGAAAGAGAGTAGTAGAGAGGAAATCTGGAGAGAGGGAGGGCTGCATCCAGGAAAGACTCTACATTTGAGATTCAGCAAGGAACAGGATCCAAGCAGAGAGCTGAGGAAAAGCCAGAGCAGAAAGCAGCCTGCTGAATGAGATGGCAGGTTGCTTGCCCTGCTAATCCTCATCTGGAAGAGGATTAGCCCCATTGTATAGGAATCCTCAGAGATCTCTTCCTGTGTGGCCTCACCTTCTCTCTAGCGAGCTAGCAGTATTTGAGTTAGTCCTTTATCTTCTCTGATATGCCATCATCAAACGAATTAAAACCAAGAACTTTCAAGGCACAAGGCATGGTGGTAGTGCACGCTGCAGTCCCACCACTTGGAAAGCAGAGGCCAGAAGATCTCTAGTTTGAGGCCAGCCTGGGCTACATGGCAAGAACTTACTTCAAAACAACAAAAACAAAAACAAATACATCAATAAACAAGACTGCTCATCCCCTTCCGAACAGTCCCCTGCTCTGCTCTGCTCCCCTCACCCCTCTGTCTATCCTTTTGTTTGCATGGCTTCCAGAGTTCATAAACCAAATTACACAGAGGTCCAGCGCACCAGGCATCATGGGCGTCAGGGATGTTGCGGTTATAGGGCCACTGGTTGCTGAGAAGCACGTTGTGACCAAACTCCGGGAGCAAGTTCTGGTCTGGGCCTCTCACTGATGAGCCTCTGAGAGCCCCTTGCTCCATTGCTGGAAGATCTTCGAGTTTGGGAAGGGTTTCCTGGGCGCCAACCTGGCTTTCACTCTCTTCCAACTAGGGCAGACTAGGGCGGACGGAATTCAGCGTTTCCCCATTTCAGTGTGTGTCCCTGTTGCTTCACAGTCAATTTCATGCTTTTTTTTTTTTCAAATAAAGAGGATGGAGGTGGTGTGAAAACATATCAGCCAGTCCTTAGAAAGCTGGGCACTGCTTTCCATCCTAACTTCCCCCAGATCGTTTTCTCTCTGCTACAGTTTGCATTTTAAATGTCACCACAAGAGGCTTGGGTTCCAAGACTTAGTCCTCTTCCGGAGCGCCATTTTGGAGAGGGTGGAGACTAGGAGAAAGGGCCCTGTTGGAAGCTCCAATCGCATGAGGGCTGTCCTTCAAAGGGAACACTGGGGACCTGGCCTGTGTTTTTGCTTCTCATTTCCACGCAGTGATCAGCATCCTCCACCTGCACCACAAGGTAGTATACTGCCTCATCTCAAGGTCAAAGCAATAGGGCCAACCAATACTGCCAGTCAACCATGAGCGACACTTCCAAAGTGTTGAACGCATATAAACTTTCCTTTTTATGAACAGATCAGCTCAGGAATCGGTTACACTATGGAAAACTGATAAGCACACTCTCCAATCTTTAGGCCTTACAAGCTCTTGTCCCAAAGAAGATGATGGGTAAAGGGACCTTGTCAGAGCCGCGCAAGGCTGCTCGTGAAAGCCTGTGTAAGCCCAACCCTCGACCTAAGGCTCCTCTGTTAGGAGCTAATTTTGGTCTGAGAAATGATTCATAGTAAGATAATGTTTTTCAGAATGAAGCCCAAGAGTCACATAAGAAATGTCAGTAACGGGGTTTTATTGTTGTTGTTATTGGTGGTGGTGGTTGGATTTGGTTTGGGTTTGGGTTTGGGTTTTGGTTTTTAATGTTGATATCCCCGAAATCTACCAGATTAGAATCTCAGTGTCACGTGACAGAAGAAAGTACCGTGATCTTTGTTGCATAAAAATCACACTAATAGTAACTATAAAGATATTTTAGAGTGCCTCACCGGCCACCCTTCCCACCTCACATGGTTGATATACCAGGCATTTTGTTTTTTAATTTTTAAAAAAAGGTTTATTTATTTGATGTATTATAACCACTCTATCTGCATGTACACCTGCCCAGATCCCATTACAGATGGTTGTGAACCACGATGTGGTTGCTTGGAATTGAACTCAAGACCTCAGGAAGAGCAGCCAGTGAGCCATCTCTCCAGCCCTATACCAGGAATTTTTAAGTTAGGGACAAGCCAGGCCTACATTTTCAGTTTGTTTGATTATAAGACTGTCTTCGGGAGCACATAGAAAATGCAGGATCCCAGTCCTTCCCTGGATACTCTGAGCCCACAGTTCTGGGGTAGAGTATAGAAACTGTTTAATTGGTTTAGTTTGTTTTTGTTTTTGTTTTCTTCCACAGTTGCTCCTGACAGCTAATAGCCACATTCTTCTAGGAAACATGACCATAACCCAAAACAATACCTAGATAGTGACAGATAAAGGTGGGGGATTGCCCATGCAGAGGAGGCCTAACGGGTCCAGTAGACCAATACTAGCAATGATGTACATTCAGAAAGTGATCTACAGACCTCACCACTCCCCATACCTGAATCAACTTCTCCTTGAAAACACTCCTGTAAGATTTATGCTGCAAAGTGGAGAGTCTTTACATAGGCACTTTGAAGGCTCTCAAACTTCAGAGAGAGAGAGAGAGAGAGAGAGAGAGAGAGAGAGAGAGAGAGAGAGA
>NW_021620828.1:2604912-2636021 GCF_004785775.1 Grammomys surdaster
AGGGGAGGGGAGGGGAGGAGAGAGTAGACCAGAATCTCCTATCCAGCAAAAATATTATTCAGAAATGGAAGGGAAATCAAACCACCCTTAAACAAGAAAACTCATCACCCTGAAAAGAAAATGAATACAAAAGTTTCCTCCAAATGATGTAACAACAAAAGAAGGGCTCTATAAAAACTAGGAAGAAGAAATGGACACAAAGGAAGTGAACATGTGAGCCAATAAAAAAGGCCTATCTTCCCTTGTGTAACTTTTCTAAGTTAACTCTGATGTACTGTGACTTGAAGGCAGGAAAATCAGGTGTTCAAGGTCACCTTTAGCCACATAATGAGTTCAAGGCCTGCCTGAACTAGATGAGACCATGCCTTAAAATAGATACATAGATAGACGGACAAACAAATAAATAAATAGATAACAAATAAATAATATTTAAAATAAACATTTTTGTTTATATTTATATTTATATAGGGAGTGAAAATTATCAACATTGTCTGGTATGGCTCTCAAACTATGCAGATGAACTATTTAGGGCAATTAAACACCGATTGGGTAGGTTAACTTAAAATAAGGTTTCTACTTGTCACCTGAATTGGGAAATCGAAGAAGCCCAAGTAAGTGACAGATTATGTGCATCTGGTGATGATCAAACCATGAACTATCTTGGTTGCAGTATTGGTCACTGCAGTCTATAGGTGATAAAATGGCATAGAAGCATATACACACAATACCTGTGTCAGTGTTAATAATTGTAAAAATAGATTCACTGGGTTGGCAAAATTGCTCAGCCAGGAAAGGGGCTTTGCCACCAAACCAGATAAAGCCAAAATGGATTCTTGGAACCTACTGGGTGGAAGGAGAGGATCGTTTCTCACAGGATGTCTTCTGACCTCCCTATACATATTGGAAAGTGGGGGAGTTTGGATATGACTTCTTTGGATATGATTCCTAAGCTCTCTAAAGAGGAGACCTAAATACTGTCATGGGCCACTTACAGCCCAAAACACAGGGCATTTTTAAAAATACTGCATTAAGGTAGCTGTTACAGAATCCACACTGTGCAAGATCTCCTTAAGCATTTCTAAGAGTCCCTACAGGTATCTCAGAGTTAGCCCATATAGGTCCCACACAGCATCATAGACTATGACTCTACCCACATCCCCACATGAAAGGTCTGTCCACTAAGCACTGTGTCATCATAGTATGGCCACTTGGTCCTGTGGAAAACCTGGGCCTGATGCTTCTCGAATGTGCTCAATGGATTCTTTGGGGTTTTGCCTTTTGATACCAGGTAGCCTGGGCTGGCCGTGATCTTGATATGTAGTAGAAGCTGATCTGGAGTTATATCCGCATCTACTTTTCTAGGGCTGGAATTATAGGTGTGAACCATCATTCCCAGCTCTGAAGGTTTGTGTTTTGTATTTTGTTTGGGGTTTTCATTTCGTTTAGACTTACAGCTGCCTTGGAACTCACCTGTGACCCAAGCTGGCCTCAACTTTCTGACAGTCCCCTTGCCTTAGTCTCCCAAGTCCTGAGGTCATTTCCATTTTAATCATGCTTCTTTGCTCTGTGGTTTGGGGTTTAGTGCAGATAGCCTGCAGTCCAGTTTTCCTGTATCCCAGACATAACTTTCCTGTTTGTCTGGATTACTTGTAGCTAAGTATCATAGTGTTGAATTCTGTGTATGACACAGACACAGTGTTTTGATGGTAGCTTCAGCCAGGAGAAGCGACACCAAACGGTACAACCCAAGAAGAAATCCTAAGTTAAGTATGATTGCCGATAAGAGAATTTTCAGGTTCAACTCAGCATAAGGATGCTCCCTCCCACAAAAGCCAAGGGGCTCAGCCACATCCCTCTACCACGGCAACAAAAAAAGAATCTTTGTTCAGAACTACACTGTATCCTAACCAGATGTATTTGTAGACACTGTGCAAACTAAGGAACGCAATGGCACACTCACTATGGTTGATAGGCATTTAATCTTGGAAAGAGGCAAAGTCAGAGAACTCTGCAAATAATGTATCAGCACTGAGTGACTGTAAGAGGAGAACCTGGCACAAAGGAAAGCATTCTCCTGGACGTCAGATCAATATAGACTACAGAATAAGGTAACAGAAGAGAAGAGAACTAAAAGGTGGGTTTTCACACATTTGTCTCTTCTGATCTCATTGAGTATGCTGGTTGGGAGTTTCATGGGGAAACTACCACCATCTGAGCTGCTCCAGCACATACAGCTGTTTATGATCACGTGACTCACTTGTGTAAGCCTTCCAACTCAGTCCTCAGGTGTGATTGGGTGAGTGAGTTACAGTAACTTGAAAGATTGCCTTGCCCACCACCCGTCAGTGGACAGCTTAGCATCCATATCATTCCAGTGAGACTTTAAATAATTTAAGGAGAAACTATGAGTCTGTATGAACATGAACACTGAATGATGCACTTAGAACAAGACACTGTGGGCTTTCAGGCAGGTGAAGGCTAGACCAATGAGTTAGAGAGAAGGCTATCCCTGTGCTATATCGAATTGAATCAGTGAGCACTTAGGAAGAATCAATGCTGTACTTATTTTTTTTCTTTTTTAATGATCTGGAGTCATCTTCTGCTTCCAGCTATAGTTGAGACTAGATTGGTCCTCCTCTCAAAGGCATCTGCAAAACTGCACAAAATAGGTAACTGTTTTCAGGGCAGCAAAGGCATAGGGTCTCTGAGAGGTAGGGAGCAGGGCGCTCTGTCATTTCCTGGGGGTGGGGGGTAGGGGTGGGGGTGGGGAATTCCACAGTCATGACTTAGGATGGCAAGTCTCAAGGAGGGAGGAGAGAGGGAGTAAGGGAGGGGAGGAAAGGAAGGAGAGGGGAGAAGGGGAGGGGGAGAGACCCACTGAGCAGAGGCATAGAGGAGTCACGTTTGTGAGCCACTGAAACATAGCTTGCAGCAGAGGGTACCAAAGTGAACAGAGCTGCACAGAAGGAAGGGGCCCGGATCCTTCCAGATTCCTGGTCAACCGGCAGGCTGAGTGTGTCCTGGTAGAAACTACACAGTGTAGCTTAAAGTAAGCACTACAGGGTTGAAAGAAAAAGGCAACAGTAGAGGTCTTAGAGCCCCTAACTGTGATCTCCAGTGAGTCCAGTGCTGTTGACTCATGTGTTTCAGTGCTGTGTTATTAGGTACACATATGCTGAGTTTGCTGTGTCTTCCTAAAGTATGGACTCTTTGAGAAATATGGTAATGTAGTGTTACAGGACACAGATTCATGACCTCAAATTCCTGCATTCTAGGAAAAAAAATTAGGAAACAGAAACTAGAGAAAGGAATGGATTTATTTGCAGTTTGATCAAACAAGGGGGAAAGAGTCTAATTTCTCTCTCCTGTGCTGTGTTAGTCTTACAACTATAGGAATCTGTGAGCTAAAGGCCAGAAGACAGGTAGGTTCGGTTGTGAGATCAGTTCACTGACTTGTGGGGAAGGTGACTGGCCTTAAACTGTCTCCAACGCCTCTGCTCTCAGCCTGGAGAGTCTGTTACATTCTATAAGTTATGCTGTCATAGATTTTTATTTAAATCCAGGCTTGAGAAAAATGGGGTAGACATCCCATTTTAAAGATGCCCCCACTCCATCCTCTAATTTTCAAAGGAGAGAGCTAAAGGAACCTTACGGGTCATGAGAGAGGACAGGCCATCTGTTTGTCTGCACGCCTAGCAGAGCTGTCTACCAATCCATCCTTCGATACGTGAGTGTAGGGCAGAAACCTTGAAAAAATTTCCTCAGCACCCAGCTTCAAGCTCCAATTCCTGTCTACCTGTTCAACATGCAGTAGTCTGGTAGCAAGAGGAGGGGACGCATGCACCTCTTAGCACTGAGAGTAGCTGGCCTCCCTGTCTGGCCAAGAAGTCAGCCCATTTTCCCCCAACAAGACATCAGCTAACAGTAGCAGTGTAAAGTACAAAGCTAAGCTCTCCACATGTGGCTGTGGTGGTAAAGAATGCCTGTAATCCAGCTAACTGGGAGGATGAGGCAGGGCAATGGCAAGTTTGAAGTCACACCCATATATTCAGGCCTAAAGCCTGATTTGTGGCTATTTTAACATTCTTTTCTTTGAAAATATTTCTCTATAGAAAGATGGTCATAAGCCTTCACATTCCCCTCAGCCTAAGCCAACCCTAATAACCTCCCAAATCCCCTTTAGAAGATCAGCAATTACAACCTCCCTTTCTGCCCCTTTGAGAAGACAGAATTCTCCTCTCTGCCTCCTGCCAGCTTTACAAGGGAGCAGAACCTGGGAGCCATCTTTTAAGTGTTATCCTCAAAGGAGACAGAAGCCCTCCCCTGGCTTCTGATGGTAGGGAAGATACTCCCAGAGGCAGACACTCCCCTGCCACACAAACAGATCTAGTTGTCCTTTGAACAAGCATGTCTATAGCCCTGCACACAACCCAGGTGGCCTCACACACTTGAAAGCTTCCCTCCCGGCCTGCCCCAACCTTCCGCTGAGTGGTGTAGAGTCCAGACTTCGCTCTGCTCGCTCCTTTACCAAACAGTCCCCTGTCCTCCCCTGCAGCATCTTTCCAGGTAAAAGCCTTGGCTTACTATGTCTGGAATGTTTCTCTTAAATGCCCTCCACCTTCCTAACTGACAATTCTCATCCTCTTGGACCTCTTCTTTTGCAGGGGAGGGTTCCTCAAATACACTTTGTGCTCCACCACGCCTCCTGTGCACTCCGTAGCCTTCTAGGATGTAAACCTGACAGGCTTTGTCCATGCGTCCTTCACTTTCCCCTGGAACAAGCCACTGGTGTCACAGAGATTCATCAGCTACATACGGAGCTACATTTTAGTCCTTGTTATCATTCCTCCCCTCTCCCTCTCCCTCTCCCTCTCCCTCTCCCTCTCCCTCTCCCTCCCCCCTCTTTCTTTCTCTCTCCCTCTCTCCCTTTCAGAAACAGCAGCTGCCAGTTTGTTCTTGTAGTTCTGCTTACGGGACCTAAGCTTTGCACAACTAGATAAGAACTCCACCACCCCAAACCCTTTACATTTTGTTTTATGTTTAAGTGTTAAGTGACCACGTGGGTGCTGGAGTGTGAGCCAGGGTCCTCTTCACGAACAGCATGCACTTGTAACCACAAAGCCATCTCTCCACCACCATCCCAGCTCTTTTTAGATTTTAGCTTAAAACGGGGTCTCAATCAGTGGCCAAGCTGGTGCTGAGCTTGAAATCTTCCTGTGTCAGTCTCCCAAGGCCTGAAGCATCACACCCAGCACAGTGCCTGTTTTGTTAAGTCAGGAAACAATTCTAAGGACAGTACTCACTACTGAAAGAACTAAAGCTCACGCTGACCTAAGGCTTCTCTGACCAAGGTTTAGAGTGCACTAATATATGGGTATAACAGAAATGTATAGAAGGCAGTTAGACAAAATGAGCACTTAACATAAAACAGTAGTAGGTTCCCCACCAGGGCCTCTGATTCACCCATGAACTTCTAAACAGGTTACAGTATTAGGCATGAATCCTGTCCTGCAGACTAGGCCTCAAACCCAACTAGAAACTAGTTGGTTACCACCTTAACAGCCATGCCACTACTGGACCAGAGGATTTATCGTTTCTAGCAGGCTGGTATTAGAGCATGCAGGGTCTAGCACTGGGTAAGACCACTGATCTTTCCCCCCCTGGAAGCTGCATAGCACCTTCGAGCACTATGAATACTAACCTGTAGGGAAGACGCTTCTCTGTCAGTTAAAGACTGACTTTCATACTCCTATAACCAGTGTCTGGTGTCTTCAGCAGTAAGATCTTATCATCTAGTTATGTGGGTAACCAAGCAACTGTAGCATTTCAAATGCATTATCTCGTTCAGTTCCGCATCAGGATGTAGTTACTGTATTTGCCCCATTTTACAGACAAGGAAATCAAGGCTGGGAAAGAAAGACTGGTGGACTTGTCCAATTTTTACAGCAAGGGTGCACTAAAATTCATACTTTTCTACATTAAAATTTAATATACAAAATGATGGACTTCATCGGAAAACTCTCACATGGATCCTTTATCTTCCTCCCTTTCACTCTCCCCGCCTCCCCCGCCCTCCGCCCTGCGGGTCTGCTTCTGTGTACCTTGCCCCCACCCCTAATAGCAGCTCATACTTGTAATCTTAGCACCGAGGACGCTGTGGCAGGAAAACTGCTCCAAGTTCAAGGCTAGCCTGGTCTACGCAGTGAATTCCAGGCCATCCTAAGCTATAGAGTGAGACTCTGCACACAAAAAAGGCCCGGTAACTTGATGTAGCAGTAAAGGAGCTTGCTGCTAAGACACATATCTGACCTGAGTTTGATCTCGAGATCGACACGGTGGAAAAAAAAGAACCAATTTCTGCATATTGTTCTCTAATCTCTACATGCATTGACACATACACATACACACACACACACACACACACACACTCACACTGAAATCTAGATTTGACATGAGATAAACTGTAATATTGTTTTTATCTGCCCCCATTGTCTTTCTTATTCCCTCCCTCCTTCCTCCTTTCCTATCCCACTGTCTATTTATTCACCACACATGGCACCTCATCTCCCATTTCCTGGTTAGACCCAACACTCAACTTAAAAATTCATCTTCTACAGGTATTTTCCTGCTCTGTCAGAGACAGACCCTTCCTTTTTTGTTCAAGCTCCTTGCGTACATGACAGTACTTGTTTGCTATTAGGATACAGTAGGAGGGGTGGTCTTAGGTCCTAACAAGGTTGAGACCTATGAGAAGGACTCTGGATAAACATGAGAGGCATTCAGAGTAACAACAGAGGGTGGATTTGTTGAATTATGCAGGTTGGATGAGAAGTATAAATGATTAATGAACATGAAATGATACTGGGGGAGAGTCTTCCAGGCTCAAGCCGGCTTCCAGGCTTAGGAAATAAGTAACTGGAAGCCAGCGACTACACGCTTTCAGTTCACCTCCAGGAGAGCCCGCTCAAGCCCCCTCAGTCCCCATCTAAGGAAACTGACTCCACTCTTCCTCATAAAAACAACTATGTGTCTCACAGGCCACGCACAGTCCCTGGATGTGCATCTGCACTCCCTGGGAGAATGCCAACGGGATGTAAAACTGTCTTCTTAATTGATGCTGTGGTTTGAAATGTGTGTATCCCTCCAAAGTTCATATGGACGCTTACTCCCAGCATAGTAGAAGCCCTGGCTTGGTTTAGCTGACCAGATCTTCAGAGGTCTGTTGTCATGAGTGACCACTGTTGTCACAAAAGAGGTTGAGGGGAAGGGTGTGGCTCAGTGGTAGAAAGCTGGCTTTAAACATACAAGACCCTGGGTTCGATGCCCAGCACTGCATAAAAGAAAATAAAAAAAGAAGACTGAGTTCCCTGCTTCCTTCTACCCCTTTGTCCCTTTCTACCATTAGATGACACAACATTCATCCCACCACGTGAGAACAGCCCAATCTTTAATAACGTTAAACCCACGTTATGTGTGAGTTCAGATCAGTTGCAGTGTGTATGTGCTCATTTACACCAAATGCTTCTAGACACCATGCGCCCGAGATTATAACATTATTTTCACTTTGAGGACAGGGCCTTGGTCTGAGAATTCCAAACTCTCTAACATTTCAGAGAACAGTTGTGTGTGTCAATATTATATATAGTTATTTAAAAGAAAACTCGGCTCTGTTCTGAATGGCTGTGACTTCTTCTCTGATCAATCAAGAAAGACACTTGCAGTAGACCGAAATCCCCGGATATTTAATAGAGTGACTCTTTTACTGCGGATAAGACCCTCTAGAGAGCACAGGCGACTGGTGACACTAATAGTTGACTGTCTTGGCAGGCTTGGTCTCCTCGATCTCAGACGACAGCCAGCGGTAAGTGCGGTGCCGCCGTAGCACCTCGATGGACTTCAGCTCCAGTGGTGTGGGCTTAACGCCAAGATCTTCCAGGCCAGGCAGGTCGGTCGCCATCACATCTGAGATATGTATCTGTGACAAAGGGCCACAGAAAATGCTGAAACAGAGTGCCACCCCTCAGACCCCCACAGCCCCAAGCTGGCTTATCATTATCGCTGAGGCAAGCGCCGTCAGAGACCCCACGACAGTCTTTGATTCTGGAACTCAGAAAAGGAGAACAAACAGAGAGGATCATCCGAGGCCTGAGGCAGGTCTGCATACCCCCAGGAGCACAGACAGCGACCCTGGCAGAGCAGCCCCACAGGCACATGTACACAGAGCTGAGCCTAGCGTTGGGGGCAGGAGCTCTCTCTCCATTGAGAGATCCAGAGAAGAGCTAAGACAAGAGTCCACCTCTGCACCCCAGTTTCTCCTTATGCTGGGTCCCTGGGCTCCAGCTCTCCACTTGAGTTTTAACTTTTTGGTCTGGTTTGGTTTAGGGACTTTGACACAGTGTCTCCTAGGAACCCATTATGTAAACCAGGCTAACCTCAAACTTGTAGTAATGCTTCTGTCCCAGCCTCCCTTGAGAGTTGAGACTGCAGGTTATAACATCACACCTGGCCCCATTAGCCTTTTCTGCTCCAATTATACTCAATATGGTTTAAGTTATGCTCACTATAAAGCCTGAAGCCAAACCAATCTTGTTTGAACAAGACAGCCCTACTCATCAAAAAGCACCAAAGCGGATCCCTGTGTACATGGAACTGAAGCAGGTCCCACCCTGTGACCCCCACAACAAACAACACAGAGAGGACCCCAGTGTGTTCACTGAGTGCTCTAGGGCATTCTGCAAACCAAACCCAAAGCCTGTCTGCTACTATTCATACTTTCTCAGTCACCGAGGTAAGAGCAAGTGTCAGTTCATGGCCACAGAAAGGACAGCATGAAAATGTCTCTGCTTTTTAGGCAGTCCGTTAGAGGGAGGCTGTTTCCTGGGACTGTTAGCAAGTCTTTGGCTAACAAAGTGTTGGCTCTTAGGGGTCAGTGTGGCTGCATCTCCTCTCTAGTCTCAGGCTGAGATGCTGTCGTGTTTACTTGGTATCTTCCCAGTGAGGTCTGAGTATGCAGGAAGCAGGTAATCAATGAGTCAGACAAGCATAGCCGACTTGAGGAAGAAGAGCCAGGGCTTTAGAGCTTAGCATACGGCAGGCAGACAAGACTGGCAGCAAGAGGCTCACTGAGAGAGGAAAGAGGACTGTTGCCTGGGTAACAGTAGGCAGAGGAGAGATAGTGTTGCTTTACTACATAGCAAAGTTCCAATATTACTAGAAGCACGTTCCTAATGATGAACAGGCAGGCAGGAATTAGGAGTGGCCCAACTTGGCATCTACTGAGAGTTGCTGAGGGTCTAGCCCTCTACCATCTAACACAGAAGCCACTTAGTCAAGCATAATTCAAATCTCACGTTCAGTGAACTAACATTATGTATAGCTCAGATGTCTGCAGTCATGGTAGCCATGTACCAAGTCCTCCGAATCGCACACTGCTCCTGGTACAGACCACCTTGAGCACTGCAGGAAGTCCTGTGGGGGCAATGCTGGCTTAGGAGCCAAAACTGCAGGGAATCACTAGATGCCTTATACGGACAGCACAGAAAGGGCCGTCACTTAGCGAGAGTTCAAGGACAGGACACAAGCTTGCAAGAGTAGGACATGGCACAGGCCTGTGATCCCCACACGGGGGAGGCTGAGTAAAGATTAGGAAGATCAGCACACATGCAATGTCAGCTGGGGCTGTACAGTGGACATAGCAAGACCCCATCTCAAAATAAAACAGAAAAACACTTGGTAAGATTTAAAAAAAAAAGCTTGCAGTTCTATTTATAGCGTGTTACTATGTCTGCATAGTTCAACATAAAACAATTCATGACAGGAGAAAGACTGCAGCATGGCCTCCAGCAGCAGCAGCTGGGATGAATATAACTTACAAACAGAAGTGAGAGTGGCTGAGGCTGTGACCCCGGTCAGAACAGACAGCAACCAGGAGGAGAGGGCAGCAGGAACGGGGCCTCTAGCACAGCCCAATTCGAGAAGGGAAAGGCAGAAAACACGGCCTGGGTCAGGCACAGGTGCAAAGACAGCATTCCAAAAAGAAGAAATGGGGCTCCAACCAAATGCTGTTCACAGTAGGATCGAGATAAGATCAGAAAACTGTCTGAGAGGTGGCAGCATGGGGTCATGAGTAGCCCTGGAAAGTGCAGTTCCAGGGCAGAGGAGGACACAATGTGATTGAAATGGATGAAAGAAAGGAGGCAAGAATCTATTGGGAACAGGTACAGACAGCTCTTCGGCTGTTAGCGTATGAAGGGAAAAGCAGGCATGGCCGCACACACTGTAACCCTAGCACTTAGAAGCAGAGGCAAACGGATCAGGAATCCACGGCACCTTCACCTATACAGTGAGTCTGCAGCCACCCTGGCCTAGAGACCGTCTTAAAATAACAACAGAACCCAAAATGGTTGTAAGGGAACACAACAAATATCAAAATGGCCAGAGGGACCTGGGAAGGAGAGTCTGGCCTTCAGCAAGGAAAGGGGGACTATTATGCAGGTTTGAATGCTGACAAGAATGACCTCACAGGAAGAATAAACTAGGACGGTGAAACAGTATGAAAATGAACATATGTGAGCCAAAAACAGAACAGAAGGGCTAGCCTCGGCTAGGAGGACCACCAAAACATAGAAGCTCTGCAACTACCCAAGCCAGCCAACCAAACTAATCTGACTTCTCCTCCTCTGCAGCGTTCTGCCTGGTGAGAAATTTGCTATGCACAAACTTACCCGCTCCACCTTGTCCTTCGTTGTCCAGGGCTCAAATGGACTCAGTCCAAAGAGTCTGCCAATCCAGCTGCAATGGAAGTATATACCGCACGTGTGAGAGGCATCTGTGCTGGGTTTCAGCCTACTGGACCCCCCAGGAAAAGAGGGACTGCTGTACACAAGAACTCACTAAGTTTGTCACTGTTTTCTGAGAAAATAACAACCTCCAGGCTCTACTAACTGTTGTGGGGACAGATCTAACTCACCCTCCCCAACTCCCTTTCCTGGATTTTTAAGTCAAGGACTCATGTACATCAAGCTAGTGTCAGAATCACTACTAGGTGGCTGACAATGACTTACTCCTAATCCTTCTGCCTCAGCCTCTCACAAGCTAGCATGTGCCACCATGCCTACCAAAATCTACAGCTTTTGGGACAGGGGAGGATGCTAGGAAAAAACTAAGGCCCTCACAGTGCTAGGCAAGTGCTCTCCCACTGAGCGGCACTACCACAACCCTCTACGTAAAGCTTTTTTAAAAACAGATAGATTTATTTATTTATTTATTTATTTATTTAATGTATATGAGTACAAGGTAGCTGTCTTCAGACACACCAGAAGAGGGCATCAGATCCCATTACAGATGGCCATGAGCCATCATGCAGTTGCTGGGAATTGAACTCAGGACCTCTGGAAGAGCAAGCAGTCAGTGCTCTTAACTGCTGAGCCATCTCTCCAGCCCCAACCTACAGTTTTCAAAAGCCTGAAAGAACATTCTTATTGCTAAAATAAATCCATGTCAAAGGAAGCTGTAAGCGTGCTCAGAATTTCTGTAACAACATATGAACTGCTGATTACAGGCAAGCCTCCTGCAAGCAGCTCCTGGGCTTTGGGTACAGCATCTGGACTATGCAGCATCCTCATTGGGCTGTGCCACCAGTGTCTGCCAACCCTGCCCTAACTCCCACCCCCATGTGCAATATGACAGTGCCTCCCTGCCTCCTGGTTTCTAGCCCTCCACCATACTAAAGCTGGTGTCGCAGACAACTCCATGGCTTCTGTTCTTTACATCAGCTGACTTTACATTAGGGTGCCAGTGCACAAATATTAGTGGACGGGCCTTCTGTGCACCAGGCATGACAGCAAGCAGACAAGCTTGGGAAATAGCTCAGTAACCTCAGACTCTAACTGGATTTGGGTTATACCTGCCCCTTCTCATAATGCACGTGGCAGCCTAGCTCCTTTACCTGGATGTACTACGTATGCACAAACATCTCCAAACACTGGTCATAGCAACTTTGCACCCCCGCCTCCATGTGACTATCCACATACTCCTCTCTGAATGGAACTAAGTTTCTCCTTCCCTAATGACCCTCAACTTGGGTCAGTGTCTTTTCAAATATATTTCCAATGCACTTTGGTACAAAGAATGAAAACTGTGAACCAGCCTGAACTGGTTTAGGTGCACATACAGTAAGGTGAAATTGTGTCAAGTAAACTTTTAAGAAGAACCCACTTACCATTTTATATCTATGTAAAAGTGGGCTTACATGTGACTGAAATCACTTGCATATGGCAATAAACTTATAGAAAAATGATTACATGAACTAATCTGTTAATCAAAATAAAGAACTACCCTAGCTAACGCTCCTCAGCAACCAAACTCCTCCTTCTCTTGAGCCTCATAAAAGGAATCCCAAAACAATAACTGGTATCCCCAAGGACCTTCCCTGATGTGACAGCTACCTATATCAACAGCATACCCCCTCTAATGAGTGCTACTGCTTCGCTTAGAGTAGTTTTGTTGCTACTTTTGCAAAGTGAGCCCTCATTTTTGACTCTTTGGATAGGAGGCCAAGAAACACCTATCCTGATTCCTCTGTAACAGTTCTAGATACTGGATACAGGGGTATGAACAGAAGAGTAGCATTCTCCTCTTCAGATATGCATGTTTATGTCTCCCCTTCCTAGGAGAGGACTATAGCTCAGCAATGGAATGTTTGGCTCAGGGTCTGGTCCAGCACCACAAACAAACAGAATCTGTAATGAGGTCAGGTGCAGTGGTCCACACCTGTGATTTCAGAATGGGTAGGGGCGGAGGAGTGACAGGAGTATTATTTTAAATGCAAAGACACAGAAAGTTCCAAGCTAGCATGGTACATGGCAGCCAGTTCCAGGCCAGTTGGGGCTTCTCAGAGTAAAACACACAAAACTACTTCTTTTCCTCTCTACCTCTCCCAGTGTCTTGAAAGCCCTGCACTTAGCAGTCCTCATCTCCGGCTCATCCCTTGCGTGGGGGCAGTCTTCTGGCTTCCAGAGCCTTCTCTGCTGCTCCTCTGTGCACACTCTGTCCCTGTCTATTATGTAAGTCACAGGGAGTGTTAAACGAGTGAAAGAAAGGCCACTGAAGGAGAGCGCTCTCAACAAACAACCTCTACCTGCTATGGGTTTTGTTGTTTAAGAGGCTTTTTTTGTCTTGTTTTGTTTTGGGTGCTGGGGATTGAAGGTGGAGCTTTGAGTGTGCTAAGCACACATAACAACTGAGCTATACACCTACAGCCTACAGACCACAAGCTACAGACATGTTTGCTCTAATAGCTTAGATGCCTAGAGCACTGCCTGAGAAATGGAAGGCAGCTGATAATGGGGACTAAGCTTAGGACTTCACACTTCCCAGGCAAGGGTTTTGCCACTGAGCTACTATCCCCAGGAAGTAGAGAAGTTTGGCCCCCAAAGGGAAGACGTGGAGGGATGGAGGGAAGGATGGAGGGAGGAAGGGAGGAAAGAAGGAAAGAAGGAAGGGGGAGGGAGGGAGAGAGGGAGGAAGGGATGAAAGAAAGAGAGAGAGAGAAAGATGGGAGAGGGAGGGAGGGAGAGAAAAAGGGAGGGAGAGAGGGAGAAAGGAAAGAGCAAGAGAGAGCGAGAGAGAGAGCAAGAGAGAGAGAGAGAGAGAGAAAGAGAGAGAGAGAAAGAGATGGAAGGGAGGGAGGAAGGAAGGGAGGGAGGGAAGAAGGGAGGAAGACACAAGGCCAGGTCGAGGTCTGGGTCAGCTTCTTCCTCCCCAACTACACCAAAGACTGCCTTAACAAAAGAAGGGCACCTTGTCCCATGGTGGGCAGCTGGAAAGAAACAAAAGGGGAGCTGACTGTCCCTCACACCAGCTTCCAAGCAAGACACTTCCCCAAATTAAAACCCGCGGTATTTACTGTTGCTTACTTCTTCAAGATGCTGAGGACCAAACCCAGAGCCTCACACTGACCAAATGCCCTGCCTCTGACACAGACCCCCAACCTAAGCCTAGGGTTTTAAATTCAATCTAAGAGTCACTTAAGAAAGACCTTAGAAAGACCTAAGAAGACAGTTTAGGTCATCCTTGCTCATTAAGGCCATCTCCAGTTCCTTTCTTGGCCAGCATTATAGCATCAGGAGTAGCCTGATCAGAAGTGTCAAGACTGGCCTTCTCTAAAGGAAGTATTCCTGCTAACTGGGAAGGAAATCGGAATGGTATCTCCAATCAGCCCTCTGGTGGGTAGGCACGAACAGCACCGTACTTACTTATACACAAACTGTGGCAAGGGGTAAGGGATGAAGGTCCTATGGGTCATGCCAAAGATGTACTTCACCAAGTGGAAGAGCAGGTACCGATTGGGCCTGGAAACCAAAACACAGTTCTTCACATTATTTGCCCCCTACCTTTTATTTTTAAATAATGAATATTTTTCTTATGAAAAAGGAAACCCACTGTTTACAAACAGAGATAAACAAAGAAAAACCACCTGTTAACAAACTGCCAGAGAGACCCTGTTTTCCACCCTCCTCACCTTATTACATGTGTTTATAATGTACCCTACTCATTCATCTTTTTGTTCCTTTCGAGAAGGCTCTCTCTCACTCTAGTACGGGCTGGCCTCAAACACTTGCCTCAGCCTGAGTCACCACACCTGGCTTAATAAGCATTTCTTTAATACATGGTGTTAGTTTTTCTTCATGTGTTTTTGGTCATTTACAACTTTCTTCCCTCTGATAGTTTCTGTCCCTTACAATGACAAACACCAACCCCATCTTCTGAACGGTGATCCTTTCCACTTAGACAGTCTCCATTTATCTAGGCCCAGGCCTTAATAATTAAGCATCACTTATATTCCAACATCTATCCACCATTTTCCTAATGCCATTTGTCTCAGAAAGATCTGCAACTGAGAGCATAATGAAGATAATTCACTATAAACCTCATTATTTAAACATTTTACAAACAAAAACACAACCAAAGACCCACTGTTCAAATGGAAATGTTGGTATCAGCTAGTGGAAATATCACAGAAACTGCCTCAAACTGCCTTTTAATCCCCAAAGGGTTTTCAAGGATGTCTGGTTTGTACAAGGGCAACACTAGACTAAGCTACCTGTGTGCAAGGTCCCTCCTTAAAAGGCTCCACAGCAACACATCCCAATAAGTGTGGCCAGACAAGCCAAGCCCTTGATCACAGAGAAAGGGCCACTGAAGACTACATCCTTCCCAGCCTGCATTTCATGGTTCACTGTTAAGAATCACTGTCAACAGACACCCTCAGCAAGCCTGCCTCTGAGACTTTCTGGATCCACTATGCTTGTCAGCCATATCCCTACATAGGTTAAAGTAAATATCTGCCTTCTCCAGAGAAACAAACAACAATAAGGACTAAAAACCCCACACCAGCAAGAGAGAAAACTCCTGAGCTAACCCACCTCCCTTCTCTGCTCAGTGATCTCAAATGATACTCCCAGGTCTGCTTGCCCATCCTTTTACGCTCTTTGAATTCTCCCAGGGAACTAACTGAACTGTCTTCTCTGACCTCAAAGTTTCCACCTGCTTTTCTGTGGCAAGTCACCCTTCCTGCTGGCTGATATTCTGCTCATGTTCCAGTGAAAAGACACCCTGGTGTCTCATGGCTGACCAGATCTGGACATACCTCAGCTCGCCTGCACGGTGGCTAAACCTTCTGCTTACACTCTCTCACAACTCTTCTCCACTTCTAAAGACTGCACTCCTCTGACTACTCTGTCCCTGTGAATATTAACAGTCATCTCTTCATGCTCAGAACAACATACAGGACACTGTTATCATCTAAACCTTGGTGGGACCTCTCCTGCTGTGGAGTCACCTCCCAGAACCACCCCCTTAATATGTATCTCGTCACAATGCATGTCACAGTGAGCATGGGGGTCAGGACAAACTGCAAGAGTCAAGTATCTCTTTCCACCAAACGGTTTCAAGCCAAACTCAGGCAGTAGGGCTTGGTGGCACGTGCCCTTACCCTGTAAGCCATCTGGCCAGCCCCACCACCTTCTCCTAACCACTTTTTCATTACTTCTCCTTAGAGCTGGCTACTCATTGCCTCCACGCCCCATCCTTCCAGTGAGATTCCACCACAGGCCAACACTGGCCCTTGTCTCAAAGGTTATTAAGGTCCAGAGAGACCAGAGGTCACCATGCTGTTACTCTCCTTCTGCAGCATCCAGTGTCACTGTCCCTCCCCTCTCCTCCAGGGTCTGCTTCACTGGACTTTGCTTATAGGGAATTTATGCTATGTAGCTTTATTATACATGGGTGTCAAAACTAATCTATCAGCTCCACAAAAACAGAAACCTTGTCTGTATCATTCAGTATTGTGGAATATTTTATATGCTATAAAGTTCACCCATTTCAAGTTATAATTCAGTGATTTAATTTATAAAGTTGTGCACCCATCAGCATAATCTAGCCTTACCCCCGCTTTCATTCCCATGATGTTAACCTGGTTTTGTAAAGGCTGTCTTTGAGCTTGATTCTCCTGCCTTAGTCTCTAGAGTGCCAGCATTATAGGTACAGCTCTATGCCTACCTTACATTTGCACCAGCACCATATGCAAACTTTCCTATTCTTTACACACTGTCACGATCATTTGTCATTATCTTTCTGTGATGTGCTCCCTCTGTGTAACTTACATTTTCCCTAGTAACTATAAAGACTTCAACTTTCTTAGTATGTCCTTTAACATTCACATTACCCTCCTCACTGAAATTCCTGTTTTTAATATACTGTGTCCTTGCCGGCGTGTATATCTGCACACCACGCGCATGCCTGCTGCGGAGACGCCAGAAGAGGATATGGATCCACTGGGACTGGAGTTAGAGATGGCTGCGAGCCACCATGTAAGTGCTAGAAAGCAAACTCAGGCTGTGGGGAAGAATGTGCTCTTGCCCACTGAGCCATCTATCCAGCCCTGGTCATTTCGGTTTTAAATGGTATCATTTGAAATGCAAAAGTTTCAAATTCTGAGTTGAACTTAATTTTTTTCCTTTTATGAATTATACTTCTGATGATATATAGCTAAAAACACTGTGTTAAACCCAGGTCTAGCATTGTTCCACTCCAAGAATTTATAATTCAAAGCTTACATCTATTTCTTTTCTTCACATAGAGCAGGGGGTAGAAGTTCATGTTCCTATCTTCCAAAGGGTTGCGTGTTGAAAAGACTGCCCTCTGCTCTCAGGTGCCACCTTTGTTAACAGTCAATCATATCCATAATTATGTCTGGAGCTGGGCACAGTGGAGAGTTAGAATTCCAGCAAGAGCAGAGGATGAGTATAGTATCCTTGATTACACAATGGGGCCTAGAGCAGCCTAAGCTACCTAGGTGGCAAGACCCTGTCACAAACAAGCAAACAAAGGTTTGTTTCTGGACTGCTGGTTCTGGTTAATTGATCTATTAATTCAGCACAAAATTGTCTTGTTCATCAGAGCTTCAGAGTAGGCTTTATAATTGGGAGAAGGGTTTGCGCTATTACCATTTTATATTGTCTTTGTAATACCATTTAAATTTAGAGTTTGTCAATCTCTACGAAAGGCTGCTGGGATTTTGACAAGATTCAATCTACAGACCAATTTAAGGACAATTGCCACTTTAACAATATTGACACTTCCAATTCATGAATCTGGAAGGTCTTATGTATTCCTTACTTTGCTTTCACGGTGCTTTTAGGGCACATGTCTTACTAAATTTAGCTAAGTATTCTATTTTGTAAGCTACTGTGGACATGACTTCCTTTGGTGCGTGTACAGCGTCGGTAGATGCACGTGTGTGTCAGTGCAGCCCGCAGTACACATGTGGACACCTAGTTTTTCGAAGCAGAGTCTGTCACTGAACCTGGAGCTCATGGACTGAGCCAGGCTGGCTGCCTAATGAGCCCAGGGATCCTCCTGACTCACTCTCCCGTCACAGGCCTACTTGGCTTTTTCTTTTTCCTTGTGTGTTTGGAGATCAATTCAGGTCCCGTTGCTTGCTAGCAAACACTTAACGGGCTGAGCCTTTTCCTCAGCCTATAACATCTGCTTAATTCTATCTGCATATTGCTTACTCGATAGTATATAAAAATTGATTTTTATATAGACCTACTTTGTGTCTTTACTGAACTTGTTTATTAACTTTCAATTATGTATACTTGAGTGTGTGTGTGTGTGTGTGTGTGTGTGTGTGTTTTATAGGTCCTAAACTGATGGATGACAAAATAAAGCAACATGATTAATACTACCAGATACCTGGGAGAAGTGGGGGAGCTGGCTCAGTTGGTATAGTGTCTGCTGCATAAGCATGACCTGAAAATAGATCCCAGCACCCACATAAAATAAGAAGCTGGCACAGCAGAACACACCTGAGATGCTGGGAGGTAGAGATGGGCAGATCGCTGGGGCTTGTTGTCCAGACTGTCTCACTCAATCAGTGAGCTTAGGAGTTTAAAAAAAAGGCACATCTTCAGTGCAGACACATTCTCCTACCGTGGTTTTGCTTTATTTTTAAGGCAGGGTCTTACTACATGCTCAGGGTACCCTTAAACTCACTATGTACCTCACAGTGGTACCTTAAGGTTGGCCTTCAATGTGTGGTGATCCTTCTGTCTCAGCCTCCCAAGTGCTAGCATCACAGGTATGAGTCACCACACCTGGATTCCTTGAATATTTCATCAAAAAGTGGAATCCACAGACAGGAACTCACAGACCAAGCACTGACTGCTTTTGTAGTAGTCTAGGGCAGTGGTTCTCAGACTGCTAACAGAAGCATGAATACTCAGGCCGGTCCTGAGTCCCCTCAACTGCTGACTGTGAGTGCCAGCTGTTTCAGGTCCATGAATAAGCTCCTCAGGAAGAACTGGTGCTATAAGCTACCATCTTCTTTCCACGAAAAGCAACTCCAGGCACTTACCCGGTGAAGGCAAAGGTTTTTCCTATGGCATCTGGATCTTTAGTCGCGTTAACAATCCCTTTGGAAACATCTGCAACCTATACAAATCATGATACATGTTTAGGCAGTTCTTGAACTAGGGCATCAGACCTGGAGAACAAGGCCTGTAACATCAGTTACCTAGGCAGAAAGATTTAAGCAAAGGTTGTCTGGGTTACACCCTGAGTTCAAGGCTAGCTTGAGTAACTCAATACAACCTGTCTTGATTTCTTTAAATCGGGGTGGTGGTACTGAGGTGAGAATGTAGCCTAGAGATAGAGTGTTTGCCTGACATTCATGTTGTGCTGGGTTCAACCCCAGGACCAATCACAAACAGACAAACACAAACATTTAAAGAGAGAGGGAAAGGGAGGAAGAGAAAGGGAGGAAGGAAACAGGTGCCTGTCACAGAGGATGTAACAGAAAAACAATGGCATCAACTCTTCTCAGACTCTGGCAGGCGTTCACACAATCCGGTTCAAGGCTCAGCCAGGTACTGTCCTAGTCAGAAGTCTTGTCTAGTCATCCCAAGGCCGTGACCTGGCCAGGCCATCAGCTCTCCCATGCCATCTCTGACACTCTTGCCCACACTGTCCTACGCCACCAGAGCCTGGAAACTGAACCATGCCGAGCTGCTGATGCTCTGCCGCTCTGACTGCCACAGCAGGAACTGCACACAGGTTTAGATCAAGGGACACAGAAACCACAACCAGAGTCATTTATGGTTCTAGGAAACATCTAACAACTGCATGGAAATTAGTTGTCGTGGAGGGGCAGGGTGTGGCTGTCTCTGGTACCTCCTGACTAAAGGATAGAGTGGCTGTTGATACCCCACAATGAAGAACTGAAGAATTATCTGGTCTCAAACATCAGTAGTCTCACTACTAGAAGACTGCTAGTTTCTACGTCAACTTGACACAAGGTAGACTCATCTGGAAAGAAGGAATTAAGAAATGTCTCCATAAACTGGTCTGTAGACAAATCTGTAAGGCATTTTCTTGAATAAAGATTGATATGAAAAGGCTCAGTCCACTCTGGGTGGTGCCACCAGTGGCCAGGTGGTCCTGAGGTGTATGTAAAAGCAGACTAGGGCAAGCCATAGAACATGCCAGAAAGCAGCACCGCTCCATGAACTCTGCATCAGCTCCTGACTACAGACCCCTGCCTGAGCTTCCCTAAGTGATAAACTTATACGCTGTAAGTAAAATAAACCCTTTCTTTCCTAGCTTTCTTCTGGTCATGGTGTTTTGTCACAGCAATAGAAATCTTAACTAAGCCAGAAACACTGGTCTAACCCAGCCCACCCAGTATAGACCCAAACCTTCTCCTTCACCTCTGGGACCTAGTATGTACCATCAGCTCTATGTGAACAGAGCCCATGTCTACCAACCAATTCTGAACCACCCATAGCTGGATTTCGTGCCCTCTGAGATGATGACTTAAAATTCTCTCCCTCTCCCAGCACTTACCACATTGAATAATAATTGTCATTTACTGAAAAGAACTTGAGGACAAAAATGTCTGATTGGTTATCCTCTACATATTCCCAGTAACACAGTGTCAGAACACTGTGCACATCCTGAGACGTGCTTAAGCATTTATTGAGTTAAGGCATCAGACCACGGGAACAGGCTGGTAACCGTGGTTTCCTTGGAAGATAGGGCCTGAAGTGTCAAGTTGAAGGTCTTGCTGGGCTACACACTGAGTTCAAGGCTTACTTGGGCAACTCAGTAAACCTGCCTCAGTTAAGCTTTCGTAAGTGGATGGACAACTAAAGACACTGAGAAGCCATGTACCTCTTGGGTAAACTAAGGCAACTAGTTGAAGCAAGTTGACAAAGAAAGAATGAAGTCTGTAGGTGAGAATGAAAGCAGAAAACTGAACCAAACCCGAATCCAGCTACACCCCTTCCTAAGCCTCCATGCAAGGTACTTACATACACTGGTTGTTTCACTGTCTTAAAGCCCAAAGAAACGAGAGGCACAGCAAGAAACCAACGATAATCTGGAAGAAGAAATAAGGACCTGTTCTGAGAATGTCTACATAATGTTTACAATAAAAATAATATAACAAATACAGCAGATTCTGGGGGTTCTGGACTCAATAAATAAGTAAGTAAAAAGGGGGCTGGGTTGAAATGGCTCATAAATCAACAGAAGACAGACAGACAGACAAAAGGGTCTGGGTTGTGATGCTCATAAATAAATAGCTAGGTAGGGGGCTGGGTTGTAATGGCACACACTTTGATCCCAGCACTTGAGAAGCAGAGACAGAATGTCTGAGTTCCAGGCAGCCTGGTCCACACAGTCTTACCTCACCTGCTTCAGCAGAGGGTTTGGGGGTGCTTCCTGAGTACGGATGCAAAGTGACAGCTGCCTCACCTTCCTACTGCCATGCCTTCCCTACCACAGTGAGCTGTAGTTCCACAAAATGCCAGACACAATAACCCCTCCTCCCCGAGGCGCTTCCTGCCAGGTATTCAGTCCCAGCAGTGAGGCCTGCAGCACACAGCTCTTCCTGTCCACATGTCTCTGGTGCCCTCCAAGCTCTTCTCGCCTACCCACTGCCCAGTCCAGTGCTGTCTCTACCTCCTCTGGTACTAGGTCAGCATTCTACCTCTCCAGACACAGGTCTGTCTCAGTCTGTTCAGCTTGTCACAATAAAATACCAGACTCGATGGCTTAAAATCCCAAATTGTCTTTTCTCACAGTTCTGGTGGCTGGAAAACCAAAAGCCATGTGTCAGCAGGCTGCAGGGAGCCTCTCTTTCTGGCTTGTAGGTGGGCATCTTCTTCCTGTGCCTACTTCAGTGTGTGCACACAAAGACTTCCTCTCCTTGTAAGGCCACCAACCCTACCAACTAGTTCCTAACCCTTACAAGGTCATGTAGCCTCGGTGACCTCCAAATCCCTTTGTCCATACATCAGCGGTTAAAGCTTCAACATAAGAAGAAACTAGCAGGTGATACATTTTATATTATATACTGCATATCATAATTTTAAAAACAATGTGGAAATTAATACAGATTTCTAGATGGCACAATCAAGAGGAGATACAGGGAAACACCAAAACTGCATAACAAATGACAGCTAAACAAGGGAATACTATTCAGCTCTACGAGGGAACAAATCCCTAAGAGTCAGGGACGAATCCTGAATGCATTTAAGGGAAAGAAGTCAATTTTGAAAATGATACAATTACCAAGCCAATAAAAAGATCAGTGACTTGCAGGTGTCCAGGCTGGGGATAGGAAGGATTTGTAGAACTCAAGGGACTTGCTAGTATCCTGCCAAGTTCACTGAATTACTGCAGATTTACTATGGTTTAAACTTGAAGTCTCTGGCCCTGAAGTACATGCTCTGGGAAAAGCATGATCACTGCCTTCAGCAGCTGCAGGGAAATAAAACTGTACAGCCTCCCTCCAAATCCCTGCCACAACATTTAACTAGACCTTCATCTCTCAAAAGCAGAAAGGACTCTTGCTGGTGATGAAACTAAAACCCTAAAGGGGAGAGCAACTGAACAGGAAAGAGGACTCTGTCTGGGAGCTCCCAGGGCACTGCCCACGGCCTCTGGGTTAAGCCACCAGGAGGCCTCTCTTCCGGGAAGAAAGATACATACTTGCAAAGTGATTGAGGAACCTGTCCTCCCTTCCAAACATGTCAGACGGCCGTATGATGATGGCTTCAGGAAACACACTTCTCACTTCCTTCTCTCCCACTGCCTAAACCACCAAAAAGAAAAGCATTTTAAGTTCCACAGCAAGTGCACAGAGTTTCCCCTCCACCCCCACCAGACACTGCTTACATCGCCAAGGCCCTATTTTCATTAGGAAACCATAATTTTGGAAAATAATCATTTTAGTCATAAAACACACACAGACACACACACACAAACAAACACATATATGAGAAAAACCACCCCACATGCAGAACTTCTGTTGAGGTTCTTTGTTGCAGGATATTTGATCACACTAATAACCCCAAGATTATATACTGGAAAAACCTGTCTCTAGTTGTGGTGTGGCTAAGCCTTAGTACACTCCTTTAACCTACATAAGAGCTTTCTGTTTATTGTAAACATGATTAAATAAAGTAAACCATACAAGAGGTGGAGCACGCAACCAGTTGACAGGAAGTGAACATAGGAAGACCATAGACATTGGGAGGAAGTCAGGAGGATGGATAGAGATACACAGGAAGTATATTTCTGGAGAGACATTCAGTTTGAAGGGTTATTAAGACAGTGTGGAGAAGGAGAAGGAGCTCTTTCCTTCTGGGACGATGGCTGAGGAAGGTCAGCTGGGGGTTTCACTCCAGCATCTGGCTCCCCAGTCTTCATTTAGTAAAATGGAACGACTGAGATTTTGTTTTAAAAACAATAGTTCTTCCTATTCTTATGCTAGAGAATCTCATAATGAAGGGGCAACTGGAGTATGGTTTTTCTTCCTCCTATTTACAGATTCTCTGCTCTATGTCAGTGACCTAGCTAGCGGCCGATGTGGTGGCAGTGGCAGTGGCCTCCTTCACTGTCTACAGAATCTGCCTCCTCCTTTTCACCAACTCCTTCTTTCAGTGTAAACAAGGTAGAGCCTCCACCCTATAAAAGACTTCAGCTTCACTAAAAACTCTTCCCACTCCTGCGTCCTCTCACCCTTCCCCTAGGAGGGCCACGCTAGATAAAACTCGGCCCAGCAAGTGTCCGCTCACATTTCACTCACTTTGACTCTGGATTCTGTTTCAACAACTACAATATCTGATCTGAAACTATTTTTTGTAAGATCACTGAATCAACAGATCTGACACTCAGTTTTCTTGACTGTTCAAAAACATAATATCTTGTCCTACTCCTGATGCTGGATTCTATAACCCTGAACTCTTCCAGCTTCCTGTCTACCATATGAATCCACCACTGCTCAGTCCTGGCTAGCTTTGGCATCTTCAAGTATCTCTCCTCTGCCACACTGGAAGCATTTGCATGCCTCTGTCCCATTCAGAGGTCTCCTCTCAGTCAGCCTGTTTAGTCCCTAGGCCGTCCATACCTTCCTGTTCTTCCGAGTAACAGATTCTGTTGACTCTCAACTTCTATCTCCAGCATAGATCTCTCTTCTGAGCTCCAGAGTCATCAACCCTGGACAACTGGGACAATACTGAAACCCAAGTTCAAAACTGGACCACCTTGCATTCTCTCAAGTAAAACAATGCCTCTTAATCTGTGCTCAGTTTGAAATAGCCTAAAGAGAGCAGAATGAACATAACATTGGCAAATTATCCTGTGCTCTTAAGCCTTCTAAGAAGCTGGCTCTAAAGCAGGGCTGACCTCTGCCCACTGAGACACAAGAGGGTTGATGTCAAGTTTCTTTCAAAAGCCCCATTCAGCATCAGGCTAGACCCTTGGTTCTCTAATGGGAGATGCTAAAGGTTTTGTAAAATCATTGAGTCCTTAAGACCAGCTGGAGAATAAAGTATTTCCCAGAGAGATTACTTCTGTTCTTCTCATGGTATAAAAATGCCCTGCAGCAGGACAGAGAACTCTCTGCTCCGGCTGAACTCCACTGGGACCTGGCAAGGCTCCCCAGGCATTTCTGCTGGAGAGCATGAGATCTCAACAATGATGCTATCTGCAGCTGTTTGTCCTTGTACTTAAAAGCCTTCTCTGAGGGATGTTCTGCTCCATCGGGACTCCAGTGTGATCAGGAATCCCGGCTGTCTCCCCAGGGTGCCCTAGTTTGATGTTATTCTTGCTTCCCTTCTCCTTTGCGCTGCCCCACTCATCCTGGCTGGACTCTGAGCACCTGACCGGAAGACACCTGCTGCTTCCTCCTGTCGACTAACTGCTGTTTGCTCTTGTACTTTTGCTTCTGTGTGCTTAATAAACTCAATCATTCAAAGAAAAAGCACAGCTTTCCTCTAGATCATACACAAAAATAATTTAAAAAAATATTGACACCCAAATTCTACCCTCAAGGATTCTACTTGATTTAGTCTAGGGTACAGACAGTCTCAGTGATTCTAATGTGTAAGTAAGGCTGAGAGTCACTGGCCGAAGGCCTAGCCCCACTCAAGTATCTTACCCAACAGTACCACCACCCAACAGTACACACACACACACACACGAAAACACACAACACACACACATACACACATACATACACACACACATATACACACACATATACACACGCACGCACACGCACACGCACACACAGACAGCTTAAAGAGAAGGGCTGGCCAGCTTTGCTATCTCTCCTCCTCAACCCAACATGCCTGCCCCCTTACAGCAACCATGCCATCCAGTCCTGAGACTATGGGAGGAAGTCAGAGCTGAGAAAAGTCCCTGAAACAAGCTATAGGCTTGACAAATGTTGGCACCAATCATAGCTAAGATTCCCTAGGGCTGGTTTTAGATATGAGCCTATACATTTCCCATTTCCTTTGTTTACATCCAATTTCCCTTTTTAAAAAAAAAAAATGTATTACTTAAAATTCTGTGTATATGTGTGTGTTTAGAGTCAGGGATTATACAAATGAGAGCAGTGCCCAGGGAAGCCAGAAGATGGTATCAGACCCCTTTGGAACTGGAGCTACAGGCGGTGGTGAGCCGTCAAATGGGAACTCAGATCCTCTGCAAGTACAGCACATGCTTGTAACTGCCTGGCAATCCCTACAACCCCTTACAGTTTTCTGATGGTAGCAGTTAAAGGTTACTAGCTACAAGGACGGCTCACTTCCACCACCCCATTATTTCCCTGCTCTTTCAGACATTTTGCTCCTCTGCAATGCTTCATGGAGCTGGGATCATTTTCCCTGGCAGACTAGAAACTTAATGCAGGCTAGGATAAATAACTGTAAGCTCGGTATCTAACACAATTTACAACATACAACTAGTGCTTAATAGTTTTCGCAATAAACATATACAAGGGGTCAAAAACCAGAAGTCATTATCAGGAACTCTGTAGTCCTTGTCAGGATGACTCAAGACAGGTTCATTGTGGCAGAAGACAAATGCTGATGAGTATGTAGACCCAGACACTAATGAGCCTGGACAAAGACACTTCAGGTCCTAGAAGGACTCTGAGCCACAGTGGCCAATCCCAGACTCCAGTCAAGTTTGCAGGAACTGAAAAAGATGAACTATGCAAAGGGCATTTTACTAGCTCTTCCTACCATTCCCAGCCTTCACGTTGCCCAGGTGGGACTGGCAGAAGCCTGTGACTACAGATGGCTTGAGAAGGAAAGAGGGCCCTATAATCACGGTAGGTGACACAGGCACGTCTCCTTTGGCAGAAACCAAGCTCTACGTTTCCTGGTATTTCCTGTGTACCTCTTATCACATCTCCCCACAACCTTAAACATCTGGAGGTGAGTAATATTGATCTATCCATATTTGAGACCCTTCAACAGACCACTCAAACAGAATGTCCCAACACGTGTGCAGAGGCTGGACGCTTGGTTCAGGGACAAAGCTCTTGCCTATGAAGGCAAAAGCCTTGTGTTCAGTTCCCAATAGCAAAAACCAAACAAACCAAATCCACAACACCAGTACACCTGTTCTGGAAGGACAACAAAAAACCATCTGACTGCTCAACACACAGTGGAGAAAAGCTTCTCAAACCTGTCAAGTTCTAAGGAGCTTCCCCAGCCCCGTGGAGCGCCTGCTGAGTCCCTTACACTAACCCTGCTCCCCCAGCCCCATGGAGCACCTGCTGAGTCCCTGATGTTAACCCTGCTCCCCTGGCCCCGTGGAGAACCTTCTGAGTCCCTGATGCTAACCCTGCTCCCCCAGCCCTGTGGAGCACCTGCTGAGTCCCTGATGCTAACCCTGCTCCCCCAGCCCTGTGCAGCACCTGCTGAGTCCCTGATGCTAACCCTGCTCCCCCAGCCCTGTGGAGAACCTTCTGAGTCCCTGGTACAAACCTTGCTTCTCAAGGACTTAGACAAACTCTTCATACTGGCATTTAGGTGTGAGACATGAATGAATCTCTCAACCCCAGCTTCCTTGGATGCCTGCGCTATTGCTCGAGGAATATTCACAAAAACATCCTCAAAATCAAAGTTTCTGAAAGAAAAAGGGGGTGGGAGGAAAGCAGAAAAGAATTCAGGAAGATTCACGATTTCAGAGTGTTCTATACTATTTTGGTTTTCATGACAGTACCAGAATTTATAATAGTTAACTTTTTAAATACTAATGCCTTAACTCTAAGCCAAAAGTAATTTTTCCTAAGGCTTCCAGGCCTGCTCATTGTTAATTCACTTAGCTAAAGACTTACTCCAAGTTATAAAACCAGCATAAAAAGCACTTTATGTTCTCAAGGAATCTTGTGACCAAGGCACTTCAAGAAAACCTGACTATTCTGGCTACAGGGAAGCAGGGAAGTATTGGGGCTGGAAAGGGATTCATGGAACTTTGTTTCCCTAAAGAGAGAGAGAGAGAAAAAAAAAAAAAAAGATCAGTTACAGCATGGCCTGGTGGCATAGACCTATAATGCTGGCTACTTGGGAAGCTGAGACAGGGGGCTCACAAGTTCAAAGCTAGCCTGGGCTACAGAGTGAGCTCAAGACCAACTGTGCAAATGGGCAACTTAGTGAGACCTTAGCTCAAAATGAAGAAAAGCAGGACCAGAGATAGAGCTCAGTGGCAGAACACATGCTTGACATGAGTAAGGCCCTAAGTTCAGTCCTTAGAATGGGAAAGAAGAAAGAAAGGAGAGAGAGAGGAAGGGAGGGAGGGAGAGAGGGAGGGAGGGAAGGAAGGAAGGAGGGAGGGAAGATAGAAGGGAGGGAGGGAAGGTAAAAGGGAGGGAGGGAGAGAAGATAAAAGGGAGGGAGGGAAGGAGGATAGAAGGGAGGGAAGGTAGGAGGGAGGGAGGGAAAGGAGGGAGGGAGGGAGGGAAAGGAGGGAGGGAGGGAGCTAAGCCACAGTTCAAGTCTAACATTAGCTAAATGATTACTCTGCACAAGCCACTGTTAGTCCCTACAGGAGATATAAAGCTGAAAAGGACCCTGTAAGTTATCAAAGATTTTAAACTATTTAATGAAACAGAGGTACTAAAATGAGTCTACGTCAGACATTTAATAAACGCTGAAGGGGGAAGGTGTAAACAATGGGCTGTGCAAATAGAAGCTTAAACACCATTTCTTTAGGTCAGTGTGGCAGCACATGCCTGTGATTACAGCACTTGCAAGGTGGAGGCAGGAGAACTGTAAGCCTAACAGGGTCACCCTGGGATACATAGGACCTGATCTCAAAAGATAATAATAAAAACCTTAAAAATAACAATAAATCATTATTTATTAATAATCCCCATAAAAACTAAACAACACTCAAATCAGTACTTACATTGTCTTCAATTAGCTATGCGGAGAGGCGATACAAAACACTAGTGAACAGTGGGACAAGCAAATCCTACGTCCTAGCTCCACCGCACGTGACAGAGTCAACCCTGGTCACTGTCAAATCCACAGCACCAACACACTGACATGACGTATCATACCACCAACATCCAGCACACTGTGCCAATGACCCTACTCACCCATTACTTGGGACTGACTAAATGACACTGACACTTAACCCCTAGCGCCAGAAGATCCCTGTAACTGTCTTGGAACTCTAGGACTCAGCAGAAAAGACGGAGACTGGGACTTACCTGGTCTCCCACTCCCGCCCAATGAGGTTGATGACCACGTTACTGTGCTGCACGGCTTTCCTGATAGAATCTTTGTCTCGAGCGTCCCATTCCTACAGCAGCAGAGACCAACAGTAACATACGGCACGTCTCAGCACTTACAGCACCTTTCAGAACAGTCATCTGCGGTAGCTCAAACACGGGCCCATTTCACAGACTCCACTCACTTAACAAATGAAGCTGACTGCTCACCCTCCCTGCTCACTCCCCCACTCTTCCGAGACAAGGAAGTACATGTCACTCATGATATCAAACACTAGGAAAGAGGCAGGTCATGTATAATGGTATATATTTAGTGGGCCATCCTCGGTCTTCTGGCACCCAAGCTGACATCCATCTTACTAAGTAGCCACTGATGGAAGTGCAATAATTCTGTCTCCAGTGTATAAAGAAGCAAGCATGACATGGGAGGTGAGCAAGGCTTTCGCGCAGCCACCAGCGGAGACAACTAAAAGGAGCAGCATTCCACTAGGGAGCCCAGGGCTAGCTCCTGACTTCTCTTCAACAATTCCCTTATTTATTTATTTACATTAATTGTAGCACTGGGACTCTAATCCGGGGTCTTCAAGCATGAATGACAAGCATGTTAGTAACTGTACTACATCTCCGGGCCCTAATACTCTACAATATCAGCTCTGTTTTAAAGACACTAAACCAAGAACTGAAGATACGCAGAGATGAAAACTTCCAGGTCTTGTTGTTAATGTTGCTTTCCATAGGGGCTCACATAGCCAGGCTAACCCTGAAGGCTTCCACCTGTCCGTTGCTAGGAACTACAAGTGTGTGTCACCATGCCTGGCTCCTGTTTGTTAAGGCAGAGCCTCACTCCATCCTGAATAGCCCAATATTCACGGTATATCCCAAGCTGACCTCAAAATTATGAGAATCCTCCTGTCTCAGACCCCCAAGTGCTGGGATTGCAGGAATGAGCCGTGGTATCTGGGACAATTTTCATTTCAGTACAGAAAATTATGGTTTTTTTTCCCCCCTGAGATTACTTATTTTATAGTAACAGTGCAAAAGTTTATGAGTTCAGCTGAAATCCTACATGGTTTATAATCAGCTCATCATTCACTGGTCAACCAAAGAGCCCGTACAACGTAGCCACACCCTTGCAGGTCCTCTTTAGTTCTCTGGGAACCTCTGGCCTAAGGAGACTAGAGACTGAAGAAAAATAAGAGGGAATGCTAAGAGAGGACTGTGCACAGCTAACTTCATACAAACTAAGCCAAGTTCTTAGACTTCCTCCTTGTGATTCTGTCACTTTAGAACACTCCCACAATGACCTCAAAAACTACATTAACATCATAAAGTCTTTACCAGAAAGGTAAGCTGGCCCAGGTCACCCATTAGACGAAGGTGCATGATGTCATATACATCACACCGATACGGTATGATCACTTGTGACCCCATTCGTCCTAAAAGATGGAGTGAAACAAAGATCACCATCAATATGGATATGTCACATAACAGTTGACTTAGAAAACATTAAATTCCAATTTGACAGATGAATTAACTTAATGCTTAAGACAAAGTGTATTCTGGCATACTAAAGATGCCATAACCTCACATATTATTTCCCATATACTTATTTATTCCCATAATAATATCCTATAGAGGAAGCATGAATGTTCTCACAATGTCAAGGCAGATAAAATTTATATAGATCTAAGATAGAAATAACTTACAATATCGTTAAAACAAAAACACATGGCTTGCAGTCTCAAGTCAGACACTCGTAGTCTAAGGCATGAAGCACACTAACTATAAGAACTTGACTTACCAAGATGGTTGACAACGTATCGACCCAGGAATCCTGTTGCTCCGAACACAGTGGCCACAACTCCACTGACAGATGAGCGGCCACCTTTCCCATGAGGTATGACAGCATGGTGAAGCTGGCGATGGGATGAACCACAGAACACAGATGCTGCAGTAATGGCAGGACCTTCAGGGAAACACCAGAGCCAGCAAACATGGCATGTATTAGCATAAAAGGGTCCTAGAAACTTGTACCTTAGGGATGTAAGTACCGACAATAGTAAATACAAGTTACTGTAGCATAGAACCCATAGGAAGTATATAAAATTAGAAAGCAAATACTATGACCTATGGGATATAGAACATCAAGCCGTATTATCACAAGAAAGGATTTCTGGGTAAAGTGTTTTGAGAAAGGTTTTAAAGCAGAATAACCAAGACTGGAATCCCACGAGAAACACAGAACATGCCCAACTAAGCACAAGTAAGAATGAGGAAGACCAGAGTGGAGTCACAGCAAAGACTATCTGGACATGACTGAAACTGAAGGCAAGTGAGCTGAGGTAATGATGTGGTTGGTGGTAGAAGACTATTGGCATCTCAAAAGGAAAACAGGGAGAAAAAATGCTGGGAGCTGCTCAGCTGGTAGGGTGCTGGCTACAAAAGCACGAAAACTGGGTGCAAATTCCATTCACTTGCATAAAAAGAGAAGAGAAGAGAAGAGAAG
>NW_021620828.1:2636121-2686460 GCF_004785775.1 Grammomys surdaster
ATAAAAAGAGAAGAGAAGAGAAGAGAAGAGAAGAGAAGAGAAGAGAAGAGAAGAGAAGAGAAGAGAAGAGAAGAGAAGAGAAGAGAAGAGAAGAGAAGAGAAGAGAAGGAGAAGGGAAAACGAAAAGGGAAAAAACCCCTAGGCAGAGTGGCTGGCATGCCTTTATAATCTCAGTAACTCTCTATCACCTATGGAGAGGCTGAGAGGTGGACTCCTAAAGCTTGCTGTCATAACAACCTAGCCAAGTCAGTGACTCAGGGACTTCCAAGTTCAGTGGGGGAGTCTGTCTTAAATAAATAAATAATAAATAGACACACAGACAGACAGATAGGGTGGAGAGTGATTAAGGAAGACAGCAGACACTGACCTCTGGCCTTTTACATGCACATTCACATGTACTCAAACACAAATATGTACACATGCCAGGGGTCTTCCCCAGCATGGGGGGTCATTGCTGGTGGGGCTGCCTGCAGAGAAGAGAAGGATGGGGGTGGAGGGGTGTCTCACAGCTGACAGACAGAAAGAAAGAAAGAAAGAAAGAAAGAAAGAAAGAAAGAAAGAAAGGAAAGGGAATGTCTCCTCCGAAGCAAACATGTTTATTATATGACAGCCTGCTTTTAGGCTAACAATGTTTGTAGTTTTAAAGCACTCCAGACAAACAGAAATTATCTGAGATGGTCTTTTGGTGAACAGAAAACACTAATACCTAACTTCTATTACTATCTGTCTCATCATCTACACTATAAAGTAGGAAAAGTTTATTTTAGTCTATCTTATTTACTGATTTTTACTTCTCCAGGGGTGTACCCTTTACAAGTCCCCATCTTTTATTATATATATAAAATATATATATACATATATAATTTATTTTTTTTTCAAATTGTAATTTATACTCATTCACACAGGGGTTATAAACACAGAAAGGCAGGACATGGGGAAGAGGATGACACTGGAGTGTGGGTGTTCAGGGGGAATACAGATATCTTTCAGAACAGGGTATCAGCTAGGTGAAGGTTCATGGGATAGGTCGCTATGGCTCTGCCTATGATTCACTTGTCCTTATCTAAGTTGGTATTATCTGCCAAGGCTACCTATTTACAAGGTCTATGCCTACTCAGGCTGGTAAATTGTCACAAAAACTGCCTGTTTACAATAGCTTATAGCCATCTGTTTCAGTGTTTATCCACAGAGACCCAAGACTTGGTGTTAGTATACGCGTATGACAGGCCTATTGCTGATTTTAGGCCTATGGCTGATTTTAGGCCTTCAGTGGGTAAGCAGGGATGCCCCTGACATCTCCTCCCTTCTCTAAGTATAGACGGTCTGTGGTGAATCTAATCTTTCAAAGGCGGGGAAGAGGCCTGACCTCCAGTAATTGAAGGGGACCGTGTAATGGCTCCGGTCCCCCTGTTGTTGTCCAATGAGGCATGAGGGCCATACCCATCCTAATGTCTTTTTCCTGGAAAGGGCATACTTTTGACATCAACCCCTATGCAGTCAGACAACTCCCCATCTTTAAACTACATTTTCAGAGAACTCTAAGAATATAATAAGGGGAAACCTTGAATCTGTTACCTATCCTCCTGGCCAGTCAGAGTTTGTCAATTGTCTGTGTTTGCCCTGCATCAATTACACTGTTTGAATTTGCTCAGGGGAAGAGACGCCAAGCAGATTCCTGGAGTAATGACCTCATCTAGCTATGTGCTTATCTGTGCTTAGTGATCTCCAGGGCATAAGGAAGACTTCCAAACAGAGGCCAGATAAAGTTAATTTTAGGATTTTCCTAAATAGACTCAGGAAAAGACATAAAACGAATCTCAGGAAAATGAATCACGATGCAGAAAGTCTCCAAGGATGCAACATGAAGAGACCTAAACCCCAAACCTAGAGAGAGAAGGAAGGGATTGAAGCAATCTGCTCAGCTTTGCTGGAACTGTGTCAAGCAGTTCTGCTAGTGTCATGAGTCTCGCCATTTCCAGTGGATATGGTTGTGCCATACACATATAACTCTCTTACCTTAAATAAATACACATACAGAAAACAAGATAAACAAAAGGAGTACAGTTTAGATGTCAAAAAAAAAAACCACTGAAAAGCAATCTTTGGTGAAGGGGTACCACCTCACCCTACGGCAATGGGCTGGCCTTATCTAACACTGTTAAACACTTTTTTGAGAGAGGATCATTTTGTAACCAGGTTACCCTAGAACTACCTATGTAGCCCTAACTGCCTTTGAACCCACATTGATCCTCCTGCCTCAAGTCTCAAGTCTGAGGTTACAGGCATGAGCCACCATGCCTTTCTGTTTTACAATCTTATCTAATGCTCCTTTGGTGTTTACCTACAGTAAAGAAGAAAAGACTGGGGCATAGGGACAGCTGACTCCCTATTTAGCAGCCGTTGGACTATCTCTTGCTGCTCTGATTATCTGAGCAAAAGACTATCAATCAACAAGCCAGCTGGCCTACCCTAACAGCAGCACCAGTGGTCCTGAATATCCCATGGATGCCTTGGGGAAACTACATGACCCAAAGTCTCACCTCATCCAAGTTACCTGAAACAGTTTGTGCCAGATTTTTATGCTATCACGACCCAATTCTAGATGACCCTGTAACCATTTCCGAGGTCAGAGTACATGCACAGAGGGATGACTGTGACTGGTACTAATGAGGATAGGCTATGACTGCTCCAAATGTTCCTTCTCTGCCTATCTAGCATGGCTAGTCTGGAGAGTCTCCTGGGAGACACTCTTCCATGCTGTTTCCCCCTGTAGTGTAGCAAGAGGCCTAATAAAAGACTTCTTGGGAGTGGCCTTGTTTTGTCTACTTTCAGAGTGTGGGCTCAGTTGGTGACTCGAAGAAAGAAGCAACAGAAATGGCAAAGAAGCGGTGATGGCTTTGGCAGTGGCATAAGGACATCTGACCCCCTGCTTAGCAGCTGTTGGAATTCCCTGCTCCAACTACCCTGAGCAAAAAAAAAAAATCTCTTCTAAGTGACCTGACATGAAGCAATTTTGATAATGATTGACATTCTGTAACGGGTTTTTAAAAACACACTATGGAAAAACGTAACTGAAGCGGGCACGTTTGTGGCGTGGAGGATGAAAGGGGCGTGAAGTGTAACGACTGGATGCTTTGCTTCCCTTATTCTGCAAGAGCAAATGCATGTTTTCGATTTGAGGACTGAGAACAGATTCAATCACAACAGAAGAGTATATAAACAATGCCAACAAATTCTAAGCGGTCCTTCGCTTTTCTATCCACCCAGCTCCCAATTCTCCCTGCTGCAGACTCTAACGCCACAAGCTGACAAAGTCTCCATCTATGGCGCGGATTATGATTTCCATTGCGACTACTACCATGAAGTCAATTGACCCGTTACAATTGTCCTGCTGTCCAAGCCCCCTTTCCTCTCTGAATAAGTATTTCCTTTGACCTCAACCTTCCGAACAATCTCCGCACTGTCTCGAGCCTTTAAGTATCCGGATTCTCCTCGTTCCATCCAGCTACTCCAGCTCTCTGTTCCCTTCCAGAGTGCACAGTTTCACACATGAGCCAAGAGTATGAGGTAGAAAGGTTATGTTCTCATCGCGGAATGCAGCCCCAAGACTCAGTACCCGGTGACACTTACGTGACATTGGAAGTGCTCTAACAACCCGAAAGCGGGCGGCGGCCGCCATCTTCTCCCACAATGCCTCACGGCGGGTGCTTCCGCCAACTACGGCAACAACGCGGGACCAAATGGTATGACTGACCTCTCTGCGCAGACGCTAACCGGGAACGGAAGTGGCAGGTCGCTGGCTGACAAGAGCGGCTGGTCGTAAAAGCAGAGTAGAGGAGCGAAAAAGAGGGAGAGAAGGCACGGGAAAATAGAATCTCGGGTCAGGAATGGGTTGTGAAGACCATCTGATATTTCTAGGGAATCTGCATTTCAGAGTTAACCAGGGACTGACTCACGGGCATGCAAAATGGCCAGTCTTCAAAGACCCCCATTCTATGGGCTATTATTACCAGAAAGGGTCAGACAGCTCTGCGGGGGTAAGGTGAAAGGGTGTCCCTGCACTCAAGAAGTTGCAAGGAGGAAAAGATGTAATAGGGCCTGCATACGGTGGGGGAGTTAAATAGAAATGCAGAGGCGTCCCCACCCCAAGCCCCTCGCCGCCAAAGTAAGTGCACACAAATGCTGTCAAGAGCACCCTTTTCGGGGGCGTTAGTGTTCACTGTACCTTTTCAAAGAATGCTTAATTAGACAATTAATTCCTCACGTAGATGGCCTCTCCAGGGACTTAAGTCTCCGTATCGTGAATTTGGTTGCCTGGGGTTTATGTGTTTGTTCGGTTTTGAATTTTGTTTATTGGAGCACACATCACTAGCTAAACTATGAAACGGGAAGTTCTATTTTTGGAATTTTGAGACAGGGTCTCCCTATGAAGCCCTAGTTGGCTTCAAACTTGTGATACAGCTCTGCTTCAGGTAGGAGTCACCACCCTGGGCCGATCCAGGGATTTATAGATGATTTTGAAACGTGAATCTCCTGAAATGTGATATTAAATTGCATCTCATGCTTGACATTTCAACATTTTTTTTTCTTATGGAAAAACTGCTGGTGGCTTTACCCGAAGCAGTTGTTTTTTAAACTGGGCCTCTTTGAAAGTCTGTGTTGTTCTGGAAACAGGAAAAAGGATATTCTGAGAAAATAAAACCGCTTACATTTAAAAATCTTTTTTTCAGGCTGTGGTGGTCCATGCCTGTAATCCCAGCTCTTGGGAGGCAGAGACAGGAGGACAGGGAGCTCCAGGCCAGCCTAGGGAAACTTGTCTCAAATTTTAAAAAATTAAAGAACTTTATCCCAGGCATCCTCTTGATATACCTGAGTAAAAGACAAGCACTTGTAAACTGAAGTGAACATTCTAGAATGGCTGATTAATTAATTAGAACTTTAATAATTGTAGAAGAAAGGAGTGTTGCAGATCCAAGGGCAGATTATCCTGGCTTGTCCTTAGCCCTCCTAGCCATTTATTATCCACCTTTGTGTGTGTGCCCTAATGTCCTTGTGACCATCACCTGAAAACTTTCCTTTAAATTAATTTATTCACTTTATATCCCAATATCAGTACCCCCTCCTCCCAGCACCCCCTCGCACAGATCCTCCCCCCATTCTCCCCTTCTCCTTTGAGAAGGGGAGCCCCCCTCTGAGTGTCCGCCCACTACCACCTACCCCCAACCCCACACATCAAGTCCCTGCAGGTACATCCTCTCTCACTTCTCACTGAGGCCAGACAAGGCCAAGGCAGCCAGTTAGGGGCACAGGATCCACAGGCATTCAGGTGACAGATTCAAGGACAGCTCCCACTCCAGTTGGGGGACCCCTATGAAGACCAAGCTGCACATCTGCTACATATATTCAGGGACCCTAGGTCCAGCCCATGCTTGCTCTTTGGTTGGTGGTTCAGTCTCTGGGAGCCCCCAAGGATTCAGGTTAGTTGATTCTGCTGGTCTTCCTGTGGTACCCCTGTCCTCTTTGGGCTGAAACCCTTTGGAATGTGTCACGGGACCGTTAGCTGCCACTAGCCCAAAAGCTGAAAATATCATTGGAGAGCCTCTACGGTCCATACATATCATGGTTTCCTTAATTATAACTTGCCCACCTGATGCATCCACACATGTATTTGAGAAGTGTTTATTTGTAACTTTCTTTGTTCTGTTACTACAAGAACTTTGACTGTTGGAGAATGGAATTTGGGTAGCCAGGATTTAGTCATTCATATCTGACTCCATGATAAACTACCTCTTGTCCCCTTTGAGGGGAGTAACCCTGTGAAACATGCCTTGGGCTTATCAATAAACTTCCTAGTTTGGGGGACTCGTTTTTGACTTGGTAATTTTTTCCATGCTTAGTGGGGGAAGTGTTCATTGTTCATCTCCAGGAAGAAAGTGCATGGCTGAGAAAGGCAGCTTATCTAGTAATGAGTGGGGACGGCTTATGACTAGGAAGGTGAGGCCTGTATGTCCCCTACTGTTATTTATTCTTTACTTAAGGCACAAGGGACTGAACTCAGGGCATTAGATATGCAAGGCAAATGTCTCAGTCCCCTTTTCATTTTGAGACAGTGTTCCACTACATTTCCAAGGCTGACCTTGAACTTCAGTTCTCCTTAGTAGTTGAGACCCTGTGATTACAGGTCTACACCTCCAGGCGCAGCTGGCCCTACTATTTATGAGAATTGCTGTTTGCCCAATTGAGTTGGAAAAGAAGCCCTTTTTACTCAGTAATGCTGAAGTGCCTTGCATCTCTTGGCCTCATTCTTTCTTGAGTAGAGCTCACAGTTTGCCACCCTTGATTCTGAGAGTGATATAAATATTAACATACTTCCCAAGTTCAGATAAATTGACAGACTCCACCCCCATTTTGCATGTGCCTCCTAACCCGTGAAGTAAGTGTATCACTTACCATCTCTGAGGCAAGCACTTTTGGTTTCAAGGTATCATGGTTGAAAGAGCACTAATTTTAATACCCAGAGTATTTGGTCTATTTTCCAGGTCAACACCTAACTGGGGAACAGACACCTGTTACTTGCCTCAATTAATAGGACCAGGTGACTTAATGATGTAAAGGACCTCTGACACCTGCAAAGGGCTGTCAGCCAGCGGATGTGCCTACATCTTCAAACTCCAGGGAAGGACGCAGATGTAGAGTGTCTGAGCTGCAAAGGCTCTGCAGAATCCAACAAGCCTACTTTTTTTTTTAAGATGAGGAAGATCAGCAATAAAAGATGATAGTTGACAAATGACTTTATTTGCCGGGCAGTGGTGGTGCACGCCTTTAATCCCAGCACTTGGGAGGCAGAAGCAGGTGGATTTCTGAGTTCGAGGCCAGCCAGGGCTACACAGAGAAACCCTGTCTCGAAAAACAAACAAACAAACAAACAAACAAAGAAGACAAATGGCTTTATTGAGGGATACCAATAACCAGCTGCTTTTGAATCTGTTAGGGTTTTTATTGGTTTGGGTTTTGCGTTTGGTTTGGGGTTTTTTGGTTTGGGGTGTGTATAGGTATGTTGTTTTGTCACCTTCATTGTAACTTTGTTCCTTGGCTAGACTGTTTTTGTGGCAGGAATGGTGGCTCATACCTGTGACAAAGTCAGCAGCAACAACAAGAGACACACACCCCCACAGTTAGTTCAGGTCATCAGTTTTCAGATGAGCCATGGGAAACAGGATCCTCCCCTGTGCTACCACCTGAATTTTATTGGTAATAGTCTGTGGTTTTAATGGAATCCACTGGCGTGATTTCCTCTCCCATAGTCCCCCACCTCAAATACTCAAGGAAGTGAATCAGTAGGAGAAAGCCAGGTCAGACGTGTGGATGTGTTGATGATGCTCTGCTGTTTTAAATGAAATCCATTGGCAAAGGCTTCCCCACCCATACGTTCCCACCTCACTCAAACACTCAGAAGAAATAGGGAAAAACAAGGCCAGTCCTTCTAACCGAATGTCAGAGCCATAAAGTATATTTATTTCTACCCCTCCTCTTATCCTTTTTTGAGTACTCAATCTTAGACAGCCTCACATGGTTGCTATAGAGACAGTGATGTCACTAGCTGCAATTCTGATGTCACTCCCTAGTCCCAACAAGGAGGAGGTGCATGGAAGGCTGGGGGAAGAAACAAGATCTTCAGCTGAGTAAGAACATCCCAGCATCTTCATTGACTTTAAACGTATATTCTGGAGTCTTCTGTGGTTCACTATTCCAGAGCTTCGGAGGTAGGAAAGCCCACTGGGCTGGGAAAATGGCCCATTTTCCGGTCCCCTGTGGTTAGAAAGGAGACGTAATGGACAGCTTTTTAATTTCAATCTCGGCTTCCTGCCTCTGCCCTGCCAGTTTTAGTTTCTGCTTTGAATCCTGTGGAAATATATGGGTTCCCTCAGCAGCATTCCATCCACCAAACTTCCACATCAAGTTCAGAGTTACTTACAGGTCTGACCTGCTATCCCAGGCCAGGCTTTTGTGGGCCTGATGGATTCCCTCCTTCCAAGTGTGATGTTGAGAGTAGAATACTGCCTGCCTGTTGGATTTTCCTGCTGTATTGTCTGGCTAATTCCACATGCTCTTTTCTCTCCAGAACTCTGAGTAAAGTCATGCTGGTAGATGAGTCTGATTCTTACCCGCCTGAAACCTCGGAGTTCTTTAAACCGAAGCTGTGGCTAGACAGCAGAGCACTAGGATCCAGCAAGCTATCTGTAGCTGTGTGGAGTTGAACTGTCAAGAGTCAACAAGATCTGTTGGGTTTCTGTAGCGCTCCAAACACAGAGAGAAGGGGAGGAGGGGATAGAGACAACTAATAATTCATCCATATTAAAATGAATACTAAAATTTGATTGAATGAGCTTCAAACCATGAAGGAACCCCCTCAGAGCCTGGTTTATACTGCCTACAATTTAGCTTTTTCATGGGTTTAGGAATCTTGAGAAATTAGGAAATGGGGTGGGGGGTCAGGTGTCTTTAGGTAGTCTTGTGGCCTAGAGTAGAGCAGGACTAAATATACCTGCCTCATTCAGCTGCCCGCCAACGTTCATGGCTTGCACTCCTCTCCACTTTGAGGTAATAATCACTTTGACATCCTCTTCCCATCTTTTTACACTGGCATCTTGGAGTCTTGTTTTCCCTCATAACTGTATCCCAGGCATCTTTAGAACTCACCGTGTAGTTCAAGCTGGTCTCAAACTTGCAGCCGTCATTCTGCCACAGCCTCCCAAGTGATGAGATTATAAGCATGACCCGTGACATCCAGCTGTCTCATAGGCATTTGTATGATGCGTATCTGTATGTACATACGTGTGCGTGAGAGGGAACATGCACGGAGGGGTCAAAGGTTGATAACAGGTATTTTCATCAGTTGCTCTCCACTTGAGTCAGAGTCTCAACTGACCAGCTGTGGAGATACAATGTGAACCAGCACACCCAGCTTGTTTGGTGAGTCCCGGGGATGGGGATGAGCCAGGGTGAAACAGGATTCTCTCTCGTGCTGCCACCTGAATTTGTTGGTAATTTCTGCGGTTTTGATGGAATCCATTGGCATGATTTCTTCTCCCACAGTCCCCCACCTCAAATACACAAGGAAGTGAATCAAGGTCGTTACAGGTTGAATAGCAAGCACTTTAGGGATTGAGCCACCTCCCCATCCCTCCTCACATTGGGGTGCGTGTGTGTGTGTTCACACGCATGTACACTCGAGCTTGCAGTATATGTAGGCATATGCACCCAAGCCAACATGCTCAGATGCCAGAGGAATATGTGTTGCTTACACTTGCTGCCTTATTCAGTAGAGACGGGGTCTGTCAGTGAACCTACACCTAGGCTGGTAGCTAGCAAGCCAGCAAGCCCTAGGATCCTATCTCTGCCCAAGGGGTTGGTGTTACAGGCACAAGTGAGCAGCCACATTTAGCTTTGGAGTTGGATGCTGGAGATTCAACTTCAGGCCTTGGTGCTTATTCAGCAAGGGTTATTGCTCACTAAGCTATCTCCCCAGCCTCACATTAGAATTTTTGAGGAACATTTTAAGTCAGTCCTTTGTGACCACAGAAAGTGCCAAATCTCATAGGCTAAAGAGCTGCACTACCTAAAGAAGCCCATTAAGTTCTATTCTTCTTCTTCTGGGCTTCAGTTTGTAAGATGAGCGTGTGAATTAATTGAAAGGTAAATGGTTACATTTACAATTTGACTCTTTCTCTGTCAATTTAATAGATAACATAGAGTATGACTCCAGGAAGTTATAACTTTTTGATTTTCCTTGTTTGTGACAACGTCACACTGTATCATCCAGAGTAGGCTGGGCTAGCTACATATCTCTGGCTGACCTTGAAATCAGGACAGTCTTTATGCTTGAGCCTCCTAAGTGCTTGGGTCAAATGCATGGGCCATCACACCCAGTTCCAATCTTCAACTTATAAATACACTTATAACTTGACTCCGTTGATTTTTTGGATCATCCTTTATTGTGGGAAATGTGTACATTAATTTCAAAATCTGAAAAGCTTCGTGGATCATGTCTGTTATAGCAGTGCTTGGGTAGGAAGCAGCAGGATCAGAAATTCAAAACCATCCTCAGTTATATTGTGAGTTAAGGTCAACATGAACTCTAATGAGTCCCTCTCTCAATGACAAAAAAGCAAGGAAGTTTGTATATGCTTGTGTATATATGCTATCATCCAGACAACTTGGGGAGTTTTCACAGACTAAAACAAGCTTTGTGTTTGCAGACACACACACACACACACACACACACACACAATACACTAAAGGCATTAGACTATATGTCAGCTAAGAGTTTGCCAGATAAACTAAACTAGTGAGAACAATTTCTGTGAAAAGAATACTAAACATTTTGGGATGTCCGTTTCCTAGCATGACTGGAATAGGAAGATCTAATGATAAAGTAATTTGCTCTGGTAAATTTGTCAAAAAACATTGGATATTAAAAAGATTAAAATATGATACCTTACTGTCATAACTTATTTGAGCAAGCCATTTCTTTTTTTGTTCCAGGTTCTCCAATTTTAAGAAAGATGAGCTGCCTGGAATTACAAATGGGCAGGACTTTTATATTCACTCTTTCAACAGAAAATTACTAAGCACCAGCTTTAAAGGTACTAGCTATTGTGACAGATACCAAGATGAGTTAGAAAATTGCTTTGTCTTCATGAAGCTATGTAATAGAACACATGTCCACAGCTGACATGTTAGGTAGGATGAGAAGGTGGAAGGAAGTATGTTGGAGACTTTGGAGGAGGAGCAAGGACATTCAACTAGGAACTTAAGAAATTTGTCATGGATAGGATAACTGTGGCGTGAGCTCAAGCAAGGGTGGGGATTAGAGGAACATTCTGGAGGCACATATGCAGTTAGTTAATGTTGGGTAGTTATTCCAATAAGAGATTAAAATGCACTAATGTCCTCTATTGATGTCTCGGGAGAGCTAGGCTAAGGGAGTTAGTTGAACTGGATTCATGGCTTATAACTCTCTTTATGAGGACACATATTTCTCTCAAGAACCTCCCCCAAAGGCTTACAAAATGATCTCTGATCCAACAGTCCAAGGCTCTCCCCAGTCCACCTGCTTACCTCCCAGCTTCCTATGAAGTGTGTTTGAGATTAGCCAGTCGTTTTCATCCTTCAGTAAGCCACTCATTTAAGAGCAGGGAATAACAATTGTCACTTGAGAAATCATTGGCCAAAAGTAGAATGATTTGTTATCTGGGAACTCTCCAGAAGTCTCCACGTCACTTTGTGATCCTCTCTTGTATCAATACCAAAAATAAGAAATCAAAATCATCATTCAGTAATAAGAGTGGAGTCCAGATGTAAACTTAGTCATTTTTCTCTGTCTTTCTTTGCAGAGTCCTTATATATTACATGGCAGGAGGGGTGAGTAGACTTAGGGATAGTGAAGACACCAATAAGGCTCATTTGGAGTCTTCCTTGTATCTCAAAACCCATCCTCAATAAGGGTAAGTAAGCACATCATTCCCTTACTCTCTTGTGCTTAATTTGTATCTGTCTTAATCGTAGTGTGTTGGTAGCCTGAATAAGGCAACAGATTCTGTTGATTTAGTTGTTTTCTGTCAGAAGCAACTCAGTTGGGTGAAATATAGAGATGGAAAGACTGACATTCATAGATCTATTTTGGGAACATTCTAGGTCAAGCTGCTACTAAATCTTGCCTTTAGTGTCTAAATAGCCTTAATGTTAATTCTTTTCTTCATCCCCATGACAAAAGCATAATATTTTATATAGAGGTGTGATTCATGAATATAGTACATGCCTCACATGTAAGAGGCCCCAGACTCCATCACTAGCACCATCACCAAAAAAAAAAAAAAAAGGTAAAATCTACATACTGTGATCTGTTGAGAATAATACAGGGTTTGACGTCATTAGTATGAACTTCTCTGCAAACAAAACAGCAAAATACAAAAGTAAATGTTAGAAAACCTTTTAAATTATCTGTCCTAGTCTGCTTTCCAGTACTACGATAAAACACTGACTAAAACCAGCCTGGGGAGGGAAAGGTTTATTTCATCTTACAAGTTGGAGTTCATTCAAGACACCTGGAAGAGTAGGCCTGGCACCCACACACAGTGAGCTGGGCCATCCAGTATCAGTTACTGATCTAGAAAATGTGCCACCACATTGCCCACAGGCCAATCTGGTGGAAATAAGTCCTCAGTTGAAGTTCCCTCTTCCTGGTTATCATGCAAACAGTCAACATGGGCCATCACACTCTGCCCAGGAATTCTCAGTACATTAGAATCACCCAGACCTCTTATGAGAACATTTTAATAAGATGTCTTTATTACGTTTCTTTGGCGGGAGGTGTACCACATGGCACAATGTGCATGCATGTGGAGCTCAGAAGGCAGCTTGTAGGGGTCAATCTTAACCTAACCCTAACCCTCTCTTCGCCACATGGGATCTGGAAATCTAACTCAAGTTGTCAGGCTTAGTGACAGATGCTGAGACACCTCGCTGGCCCTCTTAAGAAATTTAATGCTTAAATTTTCTCAATGCAAAAAGCACATGAAAAAAATATTTTTTAGAATGCTAGTCAACATTTTGTTTTTGAGACAGGATCTTGCCACGTTGCTCAGGTTCGCCTTGAACATGTGATCTCTCTTAGCACCGGAATCACATATGTACAGTACTTGCAACAGGCCAAGCTATATTCAATATCCACATCCCCTCCCCAACTCCACCCCACCATCTCTCTCTTCTGTACTAAGAATCAAACCCAGGGCCTTCCACAGGCTAGGCACGCACTCTTCTGCTAAGCTACACCCTTGGCCCCAGATTCAGTTTCTCTCCACTCTTAAGTAATCGTACAAGTTTTTCATTGTAGGAAATCTACTGCTCACTCAGGTAATCTCTGTCATTAAGAGGAGTACAGAAATGATTGTCATGCCGGGCGGTGGTGGCGCATGCCTTTAATCCCAGCACTTGGGAGGCAGAGGCAGGTGGATCTCTGAGTTCGAGGCCAGCCTGGTCTACAGAGTGAGTTCCAAGACAGCCAGGGTTACACAGAGAAACCCTGTCTTGAAAAACCAAAAAAAGAAAAAAAGAAAAAAAAGAAAGAAAGAAGGAAGGAAGGAAAGAAAGAAAGAACGAAATGATTGTCATAGTTCAGTAACCAGAGACAGTAGAGGGAAAATAAGAATAAATCTTTGTGAGAACAGAAAACAGCTCTTGGATGATTTTGCATTTTGATTTTCCTTTTAACAACTATCCATGATCTTCAGAACAATAATAGTATGCCCATATATATACGTAAGCAAATATTATTTGTTACATTTTTACTTATTGTGTGTGTGGTGGTGGTGAGGCAGATGCACACATGCCATGGTATTTGTGTGACAATCAGAAGACAATTTGTGGGACTCAGGTTTCCGTAGAGCACGTGAGTTCCTGGGGCCGAATTCAGGTCATCAGACTTGGCAGCAGACACTGTACCCAAACGAACCATCTCAACAGTCTTTTCTTTTCAACTTTTATTAAGCATGCGTTTGATGTTCCTTTGATTTATGTTGGTTTTAATTTTGAGGGAAGGTGCATGCTCCCACCTTTGCCAAAGTCCTGTAACACAAGTATTTCCAGTTAATCAGATGGCCACTCCAAGAAACTCCATGCCTTTTAATTCACAGTTTTTCAGCTTCAAGTGAGATGTTGGACTTTACTGTAAGGGAATTTTAAACCAGTATTCTGCTGGAATCCAAATGTAAAGATATGTATCTGTTTTGTGAGAATGTCAGTACATTGTGTGGGGGTTGGAAGGGAATATTGTACCTCTTACTTCATCTTTCTTACGCACTGAGAGGTATAAATGGGAGTAGAGTTTGGAATGAGCCCAGGGACTTTGAGTGGGGAGCCTTGGAAGGGACCTGGGCATGGGAAAAGAAAGTGAGGGCAAAGAGAGCCTCCCTGCTACTCCAGGTGACCAGCACTGTGCTGCTTGGCCATGCTTTCCAAAGACTACAGTGTAGAGTGCAAGGTTTTGAAGAGTGGATGAGACTGAAGACAAAGGCCCAAAGAGGATTTGGATTAAGGATTCTGAGTCAGGGACAATGAAAGTGCAAGTGTAAGGCTGGCGACTGGAGGCCGAAGGAGTAGCTAGACGCGGTCAGGGCAGGTGCCTTCTGCAGAGGATGACATCCGGGGACCAGATGACTGGTGGTGCCACTACAGAAAGGGAACAGAGCAAAGTGTTACGAGGGCCATGAAAGAACACATTAGCCAAGTCATCCCTACATCCTGATCCTGAACGGGGAGACTAAAATCCCCCAGCATGGGCTTATTGGAGACAGACTGATCTTAAGGAAACTCTACTAGTGTAAGTTAGTGCTCTAGAAACGTATGAAAAACAAAGGTTTCCCCTTTTAAAAATTAGTTCATGTACAAGGAACTCGTGAGGAAAAAGTAAATTAACCACTTGGTCACATTTAGTTTTGAGTATCTACTGAAAATCAGAGATGTGGGGACGGTTAGTAGGGACCAAAGTAGAACACAGCAAACTAGGTTTGTGTATTTAACAAATAATTGAGCATGAACAGCACATATTGGACATGAATGTCATTGTCTTAATCAGAGTTTCCATTGCTGTAAAGAGACACCATGACCAAGGCAACTCTTATAAAGAACAACATTTAATTGGGGCTGGCTTATAGATTCAGAGGTTCAGTCCATTATCATCATGGCAAGAAGGCGGTGTCCAGGCAGGCATGAAAAGGTGCTAAGAGTTCTACATCTTCATCCAAAGGAAGCCAGGGGCAGACTAGCTCCCGTGTGGTTAGGAGGAGGGTTTCATTGCTACAGTGACACACTTCCTCCAGCAAGGCCACACCTACTCCAGCAGGGCCACACCTACTTCAACAAAGCCATACCTACTCCAACAAGGTCATACCACCTAATAGGCCACTCCCTGGGCCAAGCATATTCAAAGCACCACAGTCATCTGTAGAGATAAAAACTTGTGAGAAATCTTGCTGTGAGGGCTGAGGCTGGAGATCCACAGTTGAGTGGGGTTTAAGTAGCACTTTGGACAGGTCTCTGGAAAGCATGGCTCCTGCTACCTGCATCTCTTTCTTTCTCATTATTTTTTTCTTCTATTCATGTAATCTTTTTGATGACTTTTCTCATTTTTTAATACTCCCAGATGGCGGATAGGGTTGACTGGTTGCAAAGTCAAAGCGGCGTTTGCAAAGTTGGTGTCTATTCACCTGGAGACAACCAACACCAAGACTGGAAAATGGTAAGGTCACCTTCCTCAGCAGCACTAGTTGGGGACATTTGGACTGTCATCAAATTATTCTCTCCTTCATTTTGAAGATGGCTAAAATGAGCTCATGTAGAACAAAACCTTTCCAATTTACCCTAACAAATTCTTCAGTTTATGATGGTTCATATTTTAGTCTTTAATTATGTGTTCCTGGGTGTGGCTTGTGCATGTGAGTTCAGGTACCCCAGAGACCAGAAGAGGGTGTGTAATTCCCTGGAAACTGGGGCTACAGCCAGTTGTGAGAGACCACCAAGCCTGATGATTTGAGTTCAATCCCTGGAACCCACGTGGTGGAGGACAGAACCAACCAAGGAAACTTGCCCTCTGACCTCCACACAAATGTTGTTGAATAAACCTCACTTCCAATCAATCAGTCATTGTAGGACATATACATAAATGTCTCCAAGGCATATCAGAAAGATTTCCTGAAATTTACAATGGCTTAAGATGCTGAGAAATCAGAAGTGACAATACCACTGCACCTTGAGCATCCAGTAAGCATCTATTAAATGCTTCACATTTATTAAGTGCTTACTGGTGAGACTGAGGTGTATCTGTCAGGGTCCAATAAGAAAATAAAAGCCACACCTAAGGTTAAACATTTTAAAATTGTTTCCTGAGGGAAGGTAGTACACTATTGAAAGATACAAGGGAAAGGCTTCAGGATTCTACAAGTGTAGAAAGGCGATATTAAGCCGCACTCACAAAAGCCCTCATTCAAGGCTGTTTGGACACATATGGGCACAGCTCCTTTCACCCCTTGCAGCCACGTAGTGTCCTCTACTGATGAGGGCCACTTCCCAGAGAGAGAAATGCTTGAAGGACTCAGAGACAAAGTCACAAAGCAAGATGAGTTTGCTGCTAATGACCATAACTGACCTTCACGGAAAGTAGGATATAACGCCAGAAACATTCACATACATTGGGCAGAATTCTCTCTTTTTGAAGGTCTTGGGCCAGTGAGATGGCTCAAAGGGTACAGATGTTTGCCACCAGGCCTGGTGACCCGTGTCCATATCCCAGACCCACATGCTGAAAGAGTGAAAGAGGAGAAGTGACTCCCACAGGTTGTCCTCTCTCTGCACACGTACAGGTGCATATACATCACACTTGCACGTGCTCACACACAAGCACATAGGCACACTGAAACTCAAAACCAGAGGTCCCATAATCCAGGGCATTCATTACTCTCTCCTTACTCGGATGACCAGCATGTAATGTTAAGTGCCTACCTGAGTTTATACCAACTCTATTTTCCTACCAATAGGAGCCAAACCCCTGAGAAATCTTCACAAGACATACAAACACTTATATCAAAATAGTTGAAGACCCCCAAACAGCCTCCGTTGGATGTTTTATCCACCCCTGCCCTTTTGTGTAGAGACGCAAAATGGAAACCAACCAAACAAAACCCCATCACCTTTCACTAAGCAAGAAGTACCCTAGGAGATCCAAAAACAAAACTGACTTCTGCTGTGGGGAACCACTCCTGAGAAACAGTGTAAACCTTAAATATAGTTTAACATGTAAGTATAATTTGGTATCAGTCTGCCACTTGAAGTTATGTAAGTAACCACTGGACATTAATTAAAAAATTAGTTTTGGTCATTTGGCAAATGGATTTTCTGAACAATAATTGTTATATGTGTTTCATGTCAAGCATTCCATGCAGGGTCATTCCAAGCCAGGCATGGTGATGTATCTTGTGACTCCAGCTTTCAGGAGGTAGAGATGGAAAAAATTGGATTAAATATGTTTAATGAGCTAGATATGGAAGAGATAATAAGCAGGACTGAATATACAGTTACCTAAAGTAAGCTGCGGAAGCATCAGATCTCTGAGCAGAAAAAATAAACCTGTTCATCTTCTGGTGTTCTTCTCCATGAGCATGAAACATTTTTGGTGTTGAAAGGAGAAAGAATGATTTGACAGTCTCTTTCCACACAGCTCAGGATGCTATTGTGTGAGGGGTGAGCTGTAGGAACAGCAGACTCTGACGAAAGAGAAATGGGAGGACTCGGTCTCTGAGGCACTCAGAGATGGTTTTGTGTTTCCATCAATACCTGTAGCCTACAGAGTTGTGGTTTATTGGTCTTCCCCCCCCCCCAGAGCTGAAGACTGAACCTGGGGCCTTGTGCCTGCAAGGCAAGAGCTCTACCACTGAGCTAAATCCCCAACCACAAGCCTACAGAGTTGTAACACAGCATTCCAAGAATCAGAGTCAGATAGTGTGGGCGGCTGAAGAGGACACTTTGCATTTAGACATAGATTATAGACAATCTATAGTTTTATAGTGACGGACAGGATTGTTTTCAACAAGTCTCTTCCATTCCACTTGGATAAGAATCCTGGTGATTGTGCCGTGAGGCTTGTCACATGCATGTTGGCCTGATGGCCTCATTGTATCAGCTGAACTAGCAGTCCTTATGAGGAAGCAGCTGCACCCTAACATGAAGAGTCAAGTCTGAGACACTGTCTGTAGCAGACCTGAGCACAATTAGATCTAACACCTTTTCTGGCCTCTGCAGGCACCCGTATGCATGTGTGTATACACACATGCATACATATATGAACAAAGAAATATTTTTTTAATTACTGCTATGTAACAAATAGTAGCCAGTAACATTTTAAGTATTTTATTTTTATTTTTTGTATATGGCTATTTTTTTTCTGCGCACTTGGCATGTGCCTGATGCCTACAGAGGCAAGAAGAGCGTATTGGGTCCCCTGGAATCAGAGATATAGACAGTTGTGATCATCATGAGTCCTTAGTGCTGGGAATCAAACCCAGGACCTTTGGAAGAACAACAAGTGCTCTTAACCACTGAGTTCTCTCCTGCCAATAGCTGGTAACTTTTACTTTCATAAGAAACTAGTAGTTTGATGACATATTATAATAAAACATTTTATAATAAAACACTATCCTTTTCTAAATGGGTCATATTTGTGGTCATTCCTAAATTGACAGAATTCTTTATATTTGATACCAAAGAAAGCATATACACGTGCATGATACTGTATTTAGGTTTAAAGTTTTGCCACATATAGATTACAGGAAGTAGTTATATAAATATGTATGTGCTTATCATACCTCGTGTCCATCATAGAGTTTGTATCTGCACAAAACTAATCACCCAAAGTTATTAATCCCCCAATTATAAATCAATTCATTGATGTTGGTTAGCCATGGGAAGCCACATAGCATGTCAAGAGTTTGCTGTATCAAATAATTAGGTACAATTTCTCCATTTTTTTCTGAAACTATACTTATAATAATAGATATAAATTTAAAAACAACAGCTACTGGGTGAGTGTGACAGGGCCCTTAACCCCAGCTATCAGGAGGTAGAGACAGGCAGATCACTGTGAGTTTGTGGACAGCTAGGCCTACACAGAGAAACCATACCTTGGAAAACAGGGGAAAAAAAAAAAAACAAAACCAACACACACACACATAGAAAACCCACCAGATAGATCTCAGAAAACAGCGATGAGCACCAGTACTAGCTCATGGCAGGTATAAACACCCTGTGATCTTCAGGATGTTGCCATCAGGAACCATAGAAGCGACATAATATAGCATTTGAGAACATGGGCTTTAGAGTAGATGGCCTGGTTGAGATTCTAGCTTCGTCCCTAAGTAATCTTATAATTTCAAACAACTAACTTAACTTGATCTTTTAGTTCTTTGATTGTAAAATGAAGAAAGCAAGAGAAGTAACACTAGAATGGTGGCCTTAAAATCATGTGTATGGTCTATAGTAAATGTTCAATAAATGTGGATTCCTTCTGTTAAGATGCTGGAGCCAGTTGGCCTTTGTGGTTGTTCTGGATGTCCCATGTCTTTGCTGTGTTACAACTGGGTGAAACCATGTCTACTTTTCAGGATGGATCAACAGATCCTGTCCGAGTGCTCAGCTGGCTCCGCAAAGACCTGGAGAAAAGTACAGCGGGGTTCCAAGACTCAAGGTTCAAACCTGGAGAGTCTTCATTTGGGGAGGAAGTGGCTTACCCAGTGGATCAACGAAAAGGTTTCTGTGTTGATTATTACAATACCACCAACAAGGGCAGTCCAGGGAGATTGCATTTTGAGATGTCTCACAAGGAGAACACTTCCCAGGGCCTCATTGCCCATGTTGGTAATGGGGGTTCCATAGATGAAGTTTCCTTCTATGCCAACCGCCTCACAAACCTAGTGATCGCCATGGCCAGAAAGGAGATTAATGAGAAGATCCATGGCACTGAAAACAAATGTGTCCATCAGTCATTGTATATGGGGGATGAGCCCATACCCCATAAAAGCTTGAGTACAGTAGCCTCTGAGCTCGTGAACGAGACAGTCACTGCATGTTCCAAGAACATTGCCGGTGACAAAGCTCCTGGCTCTGGAGACAGGGCCTTGGGGTCATCACAGGGCCCTGGTCTAAGATACACAAGCACTCTGAAGATCAAGGAGAGCACGAAGGAAGGCAAGTGTCCAGAAGACAAGTCTGGTTCTAAGAAGTCTTTCTTCTATAAGGAAGTGTTTGAATCTCGGAATGCGGGAGATGCCAAGGAGGGTGGGAGGTCCTTACCTGGAGATCGAAAACTGTTCAGGAGCAGCCCGGACAGGCCTGATGACTTTTCAAACTCTATCAGTCAAGGGATCATGACCTATGCCAACAGTGTGGTGTCTGACATGATGGTCTCCATCATGAAGACGCTGAGGATCCAGGTGAAAGACACAACTATCGCCACTATTGTGCTGAAGAAGGTGTTGATGAAGCATGCAAAAGAGGTGGTCTCGGACCTCATCGACTCCTTCATGAAGAACCTCCACAGTGTCACAGGGAGCCTCATGACTGACACAGACTTTGTCTCAGCCGTGAAACGAAGCTTTTTTTCTCATGGAAGCCAAAAGGCCACAGATATCATGGACGCCATGTTGGGCAAGCTATACAATGTGATGTTTGCCAAGAAATACCCTGAGAACATCCGGAAAGCCAGGGACAAATCCGAGAGTTACTCCCTTATCTCCATGAAATCACGCCCTGGGGACCCGAAGATCCCAAACTTGAACTTTGCGATGAAATCAGAATCAAAACTGAAAGAAAATTTGTTTTCCACATGCAAACCCGAGAAAGAGAAGTCGTGTGCTGAAACTCTGGGTGAGCATATTATTAAGGAGGGACTGAACATGTGGCACAAGAGTCAGCAAAAATCTCCTGGCTTGGAGCGTGCTGCAAAACCCGCTACCTCTCCGCAGGATGTCTCCTTTGAGTCCCCGGATCCTAGTGAGGCAAACCCTCCTCACCAACCTCAGCCACCAGAGAATTTTGAAAACTTCATGTGTGAATCAGACTCCTGGGCCAAGGACCTGATCGTATCCGCCCTGCTGCTGATTCAGTACCACCTGGCACAGGGAGGAAGGATGGATGCTCAGAGCTTCCTGGAGGCTGCTGCCAGCACCAATTTTCCCAACAAGGCACCTCCTGTAGTTCATGATGAGTGCAAACTTAAGGCTCCTCCCCATAAAATATGTGACCAAGAACAAACAGAAAAGAAAGATCTGATGAGCGTCATCTTCAATTTTATCCGGAACTTACTCAGCGAGACCATATTCAAGGGTAGCCGTAACTGTGAATCCAAGGCACATGAGCAGAACATTAAGGAAGAAGAGATCAACCTGTGTGAAAGGCCTATGACTCCATGTGAAAGGCCTATTACCCCACCTGCCCCGAAATTCTGTGAGGATGAGGAGCCCACTGGTGGTGCCTTATCTGGGCTAACCAAGATGGTCGCCAACCAGCTAGACGGTTGTATGAATGGGCAGATGGTGGAGCACCTGATGGATTCAGTGATGAAGCTATGCCTCATTATTGCCAAGTCCTGTGACTCTCCCTTGTCGGAGCTGGGAGACGAAAAGTGTGGGGATGCCAGCCGGCCAAATTCTGCCTTCCCAGATAACTTATACGAGTGCTTACCAGTCAAGGGCACGGGGACAGCTGAAGCCCTCCTGCAGAACGCCTACCTTGCCATCCATAATGAACTGAGAGGTTTGTCAGGACAGCCACCCGAGGGCTGTGAAATCCCCAAGGTGGTTGTCAGCAACCACAATCTGGCTGACACCGTTCAGAACAAGCAGCTGCAAGCTGTCCTTCAGTGGGTGGCTGCCTCAGAGCTCAATGTCCCTATTTTGTACTTTGCTGGTGACGATGAAGGAATCCAGGAGAAGGTAAGAAACACCCGAAAGCTTTCCCATAGGTTAACTTGGGTCTTATGGTCAGAGTGTTTTTTTGAATGGGAACACAGCTATGGAAGGGGAGAACCAGACAGAAAGAATTTAAAGATTATGCCTCTCAACAGGGATAAGAGTAAACTAAGATTAGATCATGAACAACCAGAAAAACACTAAGAGCAGGAAGGAGAAATGGCACCTTCTGCATTTCTGCATGTATTTATTGTGTCAGGAGCACAAATGAAAATTCTCGGTATAGGAATCAGACAAAAGTCTGCACCTGAGGCTGCCTTTTTGTTTGCTTGCTTGCTTTGTCTCATGATTCTGTACCTGTTGCTCTCTGATAGCCTGTTGTAGTCACTGAACTCTTGATCTGGAATAGCCTGCATACTGGGCTGTTGAACATCAGGACTTTAGCTAAAAAAAATCTGCCGTTTTTTTAGCTTTCTCCCAGAGCCTCTGTTTTTCCCCAGCAGCACAACAGAGAGTCAAAACTCAGGACTAAAGTTAAGAAACTTACTGCTAAATCTGTGTGGGTCCTTCCCAAGTTTCTTGCATGTTGAAGGTCTGTGATTGAAAACAGGATATAAATGTGGATTATCCCCATAGGGTCAGGCACTTGTCTTGAGGGAGCAGTATATATATGAGAGAGGTTTGAGATAGGATGTCAGTAGAAGGCCTCACTCTTCCTGTGCTCTGTGGGGCTGGCTTCCTTCTTTCTGGTGACTTGGGGAAAATGTAGGCATGGAGTAGAACTCTGTGGAGTCGGAGGAGGTACATCCTCTGGTCCGTGTGTTCTGCTGTTTCTCATTGAGAAAGTAGAGTTTGAATGTAGGCGGGGATTATCTATGGTTATGGGTTTTCTTTTGGGCTTCTCTTTGCCATAACCCGTACCTGATGAAGTGCCACGAAGGCCTGCACCTGAGGCACTTCACACTACTTCCCTGCTTGCCTCCAGAGCAGACCCCTCTGCAGTATGTATTTAACTTAAACTTTCAGCCTTTGACCACATTTTCCTATCATCCATCTTCTACTGAGGCCAGACAATATTTTCTTTAGTTCTCAGGATCAGTTTATCTTAATTGATCCACAGTGTTGCAGAGTCCAAGAGAACCGAAGGCAAACTTCCCATGACCGTCCCGAGAGAGACAAGTACTAGTCTCTGGAGTGGAGGATCAATGGCATAGGACAGAATGTGAGGCCCACAAGACATGGAGGGGAAAGGGCTTTCTCCTTTAGTAAATTGGATTAATAAGCCCTGAGACTGGGAAGACACAGAATCACGTAGCATGCAGATAAGATTGCATCCATGCTAAGAAAGAACCAGATGCAGCTTAACTTCAGTCAGGACATCAGTCTTAACAAGACTGCAGTTGTTACTCAAAAGGCATCATAGAACATCCTCACTGGCAGCCTCCTTTCTGACCTACTAGGACACAATCTTCATCCTTAGTAACATACCCAGCTGCTATGTCTGCAGAGTGCCTTGGTAATGGGGTCATCATCTTTGTCTGACAGCCAGGAGATGTAGAGTAAGTCATTCATCTGTCATCTTCTAGCTCCGACACTGGGACTCTGGCAAACTCTCTCTTTCAGTGTTTCCAGCCCATACACTACAATTATTTTGGTCCACAGTGGTCAGCAGGTGGAAGGGAGAGTATATTCTGGCAAATATACTCCATGTGCAGCGTATGAAAAGCTTCTACTCTGTAGCCATCTCTCCCAGCCACCATACGTAACATACACAATACATTCTGCTGACAGACTTTGAACTAAAGTTCTGTAATGTATTTGCCTGAATAGGACAACAGCATGTAAACCCTTTACACATCTTTGTTAATTCTGGAGAAAAAATATATCCTCCTGTTATTTCATTGACAGCCCAGTAGGAAGGACGGTCAGCAGCAGTTTGAATGGTTGGTAAAACATACAGCAAAGAAACTATCTGAAACCAACTGTTTTTCTTTGGGAAAGACACTGATGTATGCAAATATCATCATGCTGATGCAGTCCACTGAACCTAAGACTGGAATGCCCAGGAACCCGACTGCCTTCAACACTATAGAATTTGTTTTTAATATGTCATGTGGGTACAAGATCAAACCCCAAAATTTAAAAAGATTGAACACTGAAAACAGCATCTACTCATCAGATCACTTCTCTATTGGCCTCCCAACAGAAAAGCCAGACTCCTCTATTCCTGGGGTGTTCTTCCAGAAATACATATGTGTGTACATGTAGAGCTAATGTATATCCATGTCTTTTTTAGTACAGATGGTTACATGCATTTATAAGCAACAGAATATACATGCAACACATTTCACATAATTTGCATGTACAGTACATGTGATACAATTCATATGTACACACGAGAGGAACACATACATATATGCACGCATGTATGTAATATACACATAGCATCATACATACGATAGAACATACATGCACACATACATAAGACAGAATACCCATGCACACATATAACTTATAAAGATGCATACATTGTAAAGGTACATATTCTGAAACATAGAGTTTTTATAATTTTGTTCTGTTTTGTTTTTTAATTTGTTCTTTGCCATGGTCTTACTGTGTAGCTCAGGCTGGCCTTAGACTCTCTGTGTAGCCCAGGATGATCTCTAACTGGCGATCCTCCTGCAGCAGCCTCCTGAGTAGTCTCTAGGGTTTTCTTTTGATTTCACCATATACAATTTAATCTAAGATAGTTTTTCCTTTGAATGTTTTTTTGGGGTTTTGTTTTGGGTTTTCCTTTAGTACTTTGAGATGTTTTAAAGTTTTTAAGACTGGCCTTTTTATGTACATTTGCACATAAGGTGGAAGGAAGAGAGGTGGGGTCTTGTTGTCATTTCCTGCCCTCCCCCTAGCTTCTGCCTGATTCTTTCTGAACTTTCTGTTCTGTGCCATTGAATTGTCCATCTGTCTATTCTTAGGCCAGTGGCTGACTCTGTTTATTGTAGTCTTGTGAATTTTAAAACATCCTCTAAGACTGAGGACTCCTTATCTGTCTGTACCAGTGTTTTAGGTTGTTGGTTGAATGCGTTTTCTCACAGCTGTGACTAAATGCCTGACAACAAGCCATGGATGGAAGGAGTGACTCACTGTACCTTACTGTCTCCAAGGGGTAGAGCCCCTCGCTGCAGAGAAGGCATGGAGACAGGAAGTGGAGGCAGGCCATGTAACTGAAGTGCCTTCCCTTGTGACTCATGTTAGCAATGCTCATCATCTAAAGGGTCTACAGTCTTCCATAGCAACACTACCATCCGATGACCAAGCATCCATCATGATGTACTACAGACTCATTCACATTCAGTCCACAGCGCCGGTCTTCCCTGGTTATATCTACATTACCCACTCCTACTGAGGGAAGATGAGCTACATAGTGAGCTAGAGACTGCCCTGGGCTATATTGTGAGACCTTGAATTAAGGTGCTGGTGGTGGTGGTGAGACGGCTTCCTAAAGTAGCAGTTTAGGTGGGTTTCCACTCCCTCCATTCTCCTCAACAAGTCTTTCATTTACTATAGATGTCACAGTGATAGATGGTTGTGGATTGATTTGATAAACATAAATTCAAATGACTAAAGATGCTGACCATAACTCTATGTACTTCATCCATCTGTGTTGATTCTTGGTGCCATTCACTGCCTGCATGTCTGTGCAGGTCTCTGGCCCACATTCTGGTGACAGTATTTTCTTCCTTGTTCGGAGTTGAGGTTTGTTTGCCTGTTTTTTAAAACAGACTCTCATATAGCCCAGGCTACCCATTCTCTCTATTGCTAAGGATAGCCTTGAACTTCTCATCCTCCTGCCGAGTATGTGTTAGGTTCCAGTGCTTGGTTTACAGTTGTGTGGCACCAGGCCCAGCTTATGTGGTGTATGAACTGAAGGCAGGGCTTTGTGCATGGTAGACAAATGCTCTACCAGCTGAGGAAAACATCCTCCACCCAAGGGTTCTACATTCTAGAAACAAGTCTTTCACCAGACACAACTCTCAAACGTTTGCTCTGTGTGAAGCATCTTTTAAAGAGAAAACATTATTTATGATGAATTTCTGATTTATCTTTTTTTTTTTCCTGTGTGTTCCTTGCCTTCATGTTATAGCCTCATTACATATATAGCGAAGGATGACTCTGGATTTCTGATCCTCCTGCCTCTACCTCAGGGTACTAAAGCTGTGTGCTTTTTATCCCTTATCTAATAATATGAATAATTTCTGCCCAACTAATGTTGCTTTTCTGTGTCTTTGTTATGCTCGAATTGAGCCTCATATGCTAGGCAAGGCGTTCTACCCCAGCCCTTTCCCATGGTTCTTGACTGTATGCAGTTTTGTCCTTAGAGAACACATGCCAAAACTGTCACAATAGGGAAGACAGTTGCCAGGGGGGCAGAAGGCCAAGCACATAATCAGCACCCTGTAAAGCACAGGATAACTTCCCAGCAAAGAACTGTGAACCTGTGAAGGAAACAGTACAGACAGAGCTGGCTCATTCTAAGGTCACATGGACTTTCCTCCTTGTCTTGTGTCAGTTAATGGGGCTCGAATGCCCTTGTGTCTCTGTGTGCCTTGTGTGTTGATGTTGGCTCTTTGCATTTGTGTGGTTTTTGAATTCTCAGTGCTGGGAATTAAACCCATGGCTCCATAAACACTAGGCAGGTACTCTACCACTGAGTTACTACTCCACCTATGGGTGGCTTTTGCATACCTGTCAGGAGGGAACTAAATCTATCCCTTCACACAAGGATATGTGGGCATTTCTGACTTACCCTCGAAAGGCCCGTGGGTATCCTACCCCTGTGAATTTTCCGGCCACTTCACTAAGAGGTCAGTGGGTCATGATGCTAGAGCCACTTGTTCTAATTGTGATTGTCCTTCATGTCTTTTCTTTTCTGCCTCCTTTTGGTTTATTTGAACATTTTCCAGTGTTCCATTTGAATTTCTCTGTTGTGATATTTTAGGGGCTGTCTTGATTGGTTTGTTTTCTTTAATATGTGTTATTTTGTGGCCTGGGCGTCTGTGTTAACTCCTATCTTTAGGAGTTAAAGGACAATCATTCATTTGCACTGACAGCCAGCACTTCTTACTTGGCCTCCAATTGCCTTGGGCTAACATGGTCCTCTAGGGATTATCCTAGAACGAGTGTGCTCGTAAGGAGTTCTCTTCCATTTGTACTAGAGATCAAACCCAGAGCGTGGCACACACTAGGCACACACTGTATGAAAACTTTTTGTTTTGTTTTGTTTTGTTTTGTTTTGTTTTGTTTTGTTTTGTTTTGTTTTTGATCTACATTCCTGAGATGTATTTCTGCTGGATGAAGAATTCTGTTTTGGCCTCTCTTCTGTCAGCCGTGGTCTTTCTTCTTTTTCCCCCATGTGCCGTGTGTGTGTGTGTGTGTGTGTGTGTGTGTGTGTGTGAGAGAGAGAGAGAGAGAGAGAGAGAGAGAGAGAGAGAGAGATTGAGAGAGAGAGTGTGTGTGTTAGGATCCTGAGGATGGGAAGCTTAAACCTTTGAGTCATGCTCACAGGCCCTGATCTCTGCTTATCACATGTCTTTGGTCTTCAATACTTTTTTATTCTGTTGTCTTCCTTCTGCGGTTTCCTCCATCTGATGCCCTCTTACTTTATATGTTTAATGTCATTTTTAGCCTGAAAATTTCCACTTGGTTTCCTTTATACCTCTTAGTTCTTTGCATAACATTGCCCTGTGCTTGAACTGGGGATCGAACACGGGGTCATGTACCTGTTCCACCCCAGCAATTCTTCACTTGAGTCTGAAGCTCCCCGAATCACTCAGACTGGCTTTGCCCTCCCTGTGTAGCCAGGGTTTGAACTTGCAAAAGTCCCGCTTCGGCCTTCCTGAGAACTGAGATGGCAAGCCTTTGCACCAGGCTGGCTTATTTTGTTCTTTATTTTCTGAAAACTGGACTAACCTGACTAAGCTGGCCCTCCCTTCATAGAACTTGCCGCCTCAAACTTAAACACTCCTGCCTCTACCTCCTGAGTCCTGGAATTCCAAGCAAGCATCATCACATCCAACAAAACTTTGTCTTGCTCATTTCAAGAAAACGTACTTCAAATACTGTTGTGGGGATTTTTCTTTCTGAAAAAGTTGATGGGTTGGGGCCATGACCTATACTTTCTGTGCTTTTCTATAGTGAAGGCAGGATGTACAAATACAAGCTTATGCATGGAGAAGGTTTGGTGCCCTTAGGATATCAGGGGAATGACAGTGCTCTGTGCACATGGCTGGATGGCTGCTTCCACCCATTCTCCTCATTGTGTGCTTGGGAAGAGGACTAAACTTGTGATTCTGAGACCTGGATGTGAGTTTGCTCCATGGCTTTCCAGGAGCATCAGTCTGGCAGGCACCATCTCCTGAGGTGGGACTGATTCCTGTTGTACCTCCCGCTCGAACACTCTGGGGTTCTGAGATGTAGGGGGAACAATCCCATAAGACCCAGGTTGGTCTTAGGGCAACAGAGGTGTGCTACCGATTTGTCCTCTTGCCATGTGTGACACAGCACCTGACAAGGGAACTTAGGGAGGGAGGGCTATTTTTGGCCCTCAGTTCTGGAGTGCAGTCAATCCTCCATGGTAAGGGATTCATGGCAGCAGCGTCCTGTGGTCAGTCACATGGCCTCCATGGTGCGGAAGCAGAGGGTGGGGAATGCTTCTGTTCAGCTAGCTTGCTTTCTTCTTCCTGTGCTGTCTGAGACTCCAGCCTCGGGGACAGTGCTGTCCACAGTGGAGGGTCTTCATACCTCGGTGACCCGAAGCTTTGATTTTAAAGCGGTTCTAGATCTTTAGTTTCCAACCAACGTAAGGCAGCACAAACGGAGAGTGTTTTCTATTAGGGTGAGCACAGAATCTTAGAACTGTTGGGGAACAAGAGCAGTGTTGACAAGCGCTCACTTCAAAGCACCGTCTTCAAGGGAAAACTAGGTGGGTTTGACTCAGTGAGAGGTCACATTCTATATCACGAAGAGGGCAATATTAACATATTTGTATTGCAGATGAGAGCAACTTCCGTAGCTGAAGTCTCCTTGGGCTAGGGCTAAGTGTTAAGCATGCACAAGGCGCTAGCTCCCGTCCATGTGCCATAAAAATTAAAATCCATTTGTTTGGTTGGAGTGAGAGGTAGCTCATGCCTATAAGCCTGGCTCTTGGGAGGTAGAGACAAGATCAACAGTTTGAGGCCAGCCTTAGCCACATGAATCCCTGAAGGTTTGTCCTCGCCCCCGAGTCCCTCCTACTTCAGTTTCCCCAGGTCAGGTGGCTCCTGGGTTCCAGGTATGCAGGCGTCTCCTGGTCTGTTTGGGGGCTGCTCTGCTCCTCCATCACCTTCTCTCTGCTCTCCACAGCTGCTTCAGCTCTCAGCCACTGCTGTGGAGAAAGGCCGCAGCGTCGGGGAGGTTCTGCAGTCGGTGCTGAGGTATGAGAAGGAGCGACAGCTGGATGAGGCAGTGGGAAACGTCACGCGGCTGCAGCTGCTGGACTGGCTGATGGCAAACCTGTGATTGGGGCCCACCCGGTGTTCCCGCAGTGGGCCGAGTCCCCGCCCCCTCAGCCCCCTCCCTGCCGCACAGAGCCCTAAAGTTCCCTCCGTACCATGCACACTAGACACGCCATCTAATGCTACTCACTGGATTTTGCAGATTTTCTTGTCCATGCGAGCAAGGACATAAATTAAAGATTACAGTTAAAGGGCAGCGTGAGTGTGGCTCGCATTTGTTGGAAAGGTAAGGCTGCAGCCTCCCTGAGGAAGCTGTCAGACAGAGGAGGGCAGGGACAGGGACCAAGAAGAGTGGCCTACTCACCCACTGGGTTCCATGCTGTCCCTAGCAGTGAGCTCATTAAACTGTTCCCTTAAAATAAGCCACAACTGGGCTTATTTCATTTCCATCCTTTAGAGTCACAAGAACAGCCAATCAGAATCATTCACATGTGTTGTGGGTGTGACCACTAGTGTCCAGTCTACAGAAGCTGCAGAACCACTGCCACCTCCAACTGTACCCACAGTTCAAGGTATCGGGGCACTTGGTGTGGCAGATGGAGCCAGTGAGATGAAGCCTAGTTTCATCCCAGTGGCAAAAAAAGAAAAAAAAAATGGTTCTACAGCTGGGTTCTCAGTGCTGTTTGGGGATACAGGCCAGCAATGTTCACACTTGGGTAGTGGAGGCAGGAGGATCACATCGAGTTTAATCTAAACTACATTTATTTATGTATTGATTGGTGGGCAAGACACGTCTGCCACAGCCCAGGTATGGAGATCTGAGTTCTCTTCTCCTCCGCAAGGAAGAAAACCAACCCATTCATCAGGTTGGCAGCAGCAACCGTTTCTACCCACCCAGCCATCTTGCTAGCCCAGGTTCTTATTTTTATTTTTTTTTACATTTGTTTATTGATTCATTTTAAGGGATGCAGCTAATGTTTCTTGTTGCGAGGTGGGCTCTAAAATAGCCTACCTCACCCAGCGCTGTCTGAGTCCTGGCCAATTGAAACACTGTTGCACCCAGCCTTTCACGCAGTTGCTAGGGACCACACTCAAGACCTCTAGCAACTGAGCAGCATCCCAGCACCAGGACTGGATGTGAGGAATCCCTCAACTTCCAGGCTGAGTCTGTCATCAGTACAAAGGGGAAGGGGAGGGGAGTGGAGGGAAGTGAGGCAGTCCTAACAGAGGAACAGGGAGTCTGAGCTCCACCGTACAAACCAATCAACTGGAATGACATCAACCACCATTTTCAAACAAGAATCCCAGGCCAAGAGCGCAGCTCAGCTGGTGAGAGGTTTGCCACATAGCATGAGGACCTGAGTTATCCAGGACCAATGGAGAAGACCAGACCAACGGAGACCAATGGAGAGCTCCAGAGATAGCTCAGCAGTGAAGAGTATTTGCTATAGTTCAAGAGGACCAGTTCAGTTCCCAGCACCCACAGCAGGCAGTTCACAACCCCTGTGACTCCAGCTCCAGGGGATATGATGCCCTGTCTCTGCTGGACGCCTTAGGTACCTGCTTATACATGGCAGGTTTGAACACAAGTGTGCGCATGGACACACATGCAGAGAGACACATATATGCACACTGATAGAAATAAACCATAAAAAGGCCTGGCATGATGGGGCACACTTGCAATCCCAGCACTAGGGAGGCAGAGACAGAGCCCTGCTCAGTTGCCATCCAGTCCAACCTACTTGGCAACTTTCAGGCCAGTGAGAGATGGTCCCAGGAAACCAGACGTTATCTTCCCGTTATCTAACCTGTGGTTATCTTCTAGCCTTTACATGTACCTTCACACACACACATACATATACTTTCCTAAACCCCACAGAAGAAGCAGTATCCCTATTATATGTGTATAAGCTGATACACACAGGGGTAAAATTGTACACTAACAAAGCAAAACAATCCTGATTGGCACAGGTCGACAGTCGCGAACAAGAAAAGATCTGGTTTTATTTAGAGCTTCATCAGTGAGTCTGTAGCATTCAGCACACACACCTCTACACACATATACACATACCCTAGAGAGGTGAGTTCAGGTAAAGGCCACTCCTCCTCCCCCAGCCCCACCAACCTCCTCTGGAGGAATCATGCCAACTCACCGGGTGAGTAGAGTCTGATTTTTCTTACAAACCTTTATGCATTAAAAAAGCAATGTGAAGTATTGTACAATCAAAGTGCCTTCTCTCATACAAATCGATGGCGGAGGGGAACAGGACACGCCCTCCACAGGGGTCACATGATGGCTGGTAAAATGTTTGTGCTCTTGGGGGAGGAGGTGCTCTGTTGTTCTGTGGACATCTCTGACCCAGCAACAGTCTCTGGCTTTCCAGAAGCTTCTGCTAGATGAGGTAGCTGGACGGTGTCTGCTGTGTGCTGGATAGAGCTCTGCTGTTTGCCCGAATTCTCAAGGTGTTTCTCAGCTTCGTCTTTCAATTTGTCTGTAGTTTCTTTGGTGGTCTCATCTGCCAAAGGAAGGAAGGAAGTGACAAAAAGCAATCCTTCAAACGCTAGCCACTGTGTGTTCTAACTCTGCCACTAGGCTCTACACTGCTTGGGGGAAACTGAACATTAGGCGACCAGCATTTTTTTTTTTTTTGAGCACCTTATAATCACTTTCCTAAACCCCACAGAATAAGCACTGTTCCCAGTGTCATGGGTGTTTATGCTGATATATAGAGAGGTAAATTGCCTAAAAGCCACATCCGGGACTGTAGAAGCAGGATTTAATCCCACTCAACTTGAGGCTGTTGAACTGTACTTACTAGACCACAGTGCAAAGAAAAATTTGCCTCATGCCATTCTGTGTCATTACAATAATGTAAAGGAGGCCGGAGAGATGGCTCAGAGTGTAAGAGGTCACTTTGCCAGAGGACCAGAGCTCCACTCCCAAACCCACACACAAGGTTACAGCCACTCTTTAACTCCAGCTCCGGAGGATCTGACACCCTCTTCTGGGCTCTGTGGGCACACCCATGCACAAATAATAAAATCCTTTTTAAAAGAACATAAAAGGTAAAACGGGGTAAGCATAATGCAAAAGAGGAAGGAGACAGGGAATTGGATGTCTCGAAATGGAAAATCCTAATGGCAAGAGGCCAAAAGAGAAACATAGCTAAAACTACATTTTTAAGTCTCCTGAAAGAGAAAACTTAAAAACAAGCAATGGTGATCTCAAGGTGGTGTCCCCAGAGCTAAGTTACCCCATGTCCTGGGCACACACTGGGGCTCATCCACCCGTGCTGGTTCCAAAGACTGTACCTTTTTTGCCTTTGTTGGTATGTTGCTCTTCAGTTTTCTCCTTGCTTATCTCAGAGGAAATACTGACACCAGGCTTCCTTACTGTCTGTGGCCTGGGCCGTGGTTTGAATTTCCTTGGCTCATGAATCCAGGCATGCTTGAGGGCCTGGTCAGGGGTCATGCGCAGAGAAGGCTCCCACCTGGACACCAAGACAACACAACATGGGTTGGTTATTGCTGACTTTCCCTTTTCATAGTAAAACACTTTCTAAACCAAACCAAGATGTTTTTCATTTTGGATGTCTCTCAAAGACAGCAAAAAACAGAGATGAAGACATAACTGTAAAATGGCTACAAACAACTGTGGATATTTTTCTAAGAAAAGCTGCATAACGAACCAGGTACTATATCAATACCAAATTCTCTAGGATCCCTAGAAATCCTCTTACAAGAAATCTTGTTCAGGGCTGGGGATGTGACTCTGTGGTAGAGTACCTGCCTAGCATGTGTGGGACCCTGGGCATCAGTCTCCAGACCACAACAAACAAAGACATGGTACTTTAAAGAGTCTTAGCTAATGAAATTTAGGATTTGGAAAGTTTAGAAAGTAGAAACAGTAAGATGCTGGGCTGGAGAGATGGCTCAGTGGTTAAGAGCACTGGCTGCCCTTTCAGAGGTCCTGAGTTCAATTCCCAGCAACCACATGGTGGCTCACAACCATCTGTGATGGGATCTGATGCTCTCTTGTGGTGTGCCTGAAGATAGCGACGGTGTACTCACATACATAAATAAATTATTCTTTAAAAAAAAATCAAGATGCATGTTTTTAGTTCTCAAACCATGCGATCTGGGCCTCCAAAGGTAAGGGCAAGAAAATGATAGAAAATCCAATTCATAGGAGAGCATGGCGTGAAGGCGATGCCTAATCCCAGCTCTTGCATGCTAGAGGCAAGCGAATCAGGGGTTTAAGGCCTCAAGTATGTAATGAATTTGAGGCTAGCCTGTGCTCCATGAAATCCTGCATCCAACAAAACAAAACTAAAACTAAAAAATCTAAGGGTTGTAAGTCAAGAAAATTTCTAGTATAGTAACAAAATGCAACTTATAGAACTTCCAACACAAATCATTCTATATCCAAAAGTAAGTTCAGGAACTAGGCACTAGCACAGGTTTCAATTTTTTGTTTGTCTTTCCCCATGCTGGATGTCAAACCTAGGGTCTCAGGGACTCTCAGAAAGCACTCTACCAGTGAGCTACACCCTAGGATGTTTCAATTTTACTTTGCCCGGGCTGAACTCAAAGTTGAAATTGTCCTGCTTCAGTCTCCCAAAGAGCTGGGTTTAAAGACATTTGCCATCTCTCTCAGCTGGAAACCTCTGATCTTCAAAGGTTTGTCATGGTCAATTTCATTGAGCCAAGAGTGCCTCATTTCCCGGTAACTTTCACCCAGGCCTAAATTCTACCCATTAGCATTATATGGGATAAAACTAACCTTCTTTTAGGTCCTTCTCCTTTCAACTATCTGAAAACTATCTCTAAAGTCTCTTTCTCCAGAAGAACAAGAGAGAAAGGCATGCTCTTTGGAATCACTGCTGTTTACTGGCTCTACACTATGGTTCTGTCGTCTGGCCACCTTCCATGGTGGGCACTCCCATCTCTTGTCCGTCATGCTAGGAAGAGCTTCCAACTACAGGAAAGTAGTATACATATCTAGATTCATCAAAGTCATCAGCTACACACACACACACACACACACACACACACAGAGTTATCACATCAACTTCTGCATTTACCCTTTAAGACCAGATGCAGGGCTTGATGTGCTGCACCCTGTAGGCTCTGGCTCAGAATCCACCACTAGCCTGTCATTTCAAAGCTTTGCTGCTTAGAGATTTCAGGTTGGGTAACAGGCCCTGTCAACATAACTGCATTGTATGAGTTGAAAGCAGTTGAACCTTTGCAATGTGTCAACGAATGAATGTAAACCTATTTTGCTCCTGAACTGTGTTCTGAATGAATGGGGTTCTGGGTAACCCCTACCCCAAACCCAATCTCAGTTTTGGTTTCTGTCATTTTTTTAAGAGACATTCATTCTGTAGTCTCAGCCAGAGTCTGGGGTGACTTTGGATAGAAAAATAGTAAGACATCACCTGAAGTCAGGCAAGCTGATTCTTCTATTAACTGATCACTCTCTGGGCTGCTGCTTGAGTTCTAGAATGTGTGAATTTCCAGAGTGCTTTGCTGACATCATTCTGTCCCCCCAGGAGAGTGAGAGATTATAAAGGCACACTCTTCTGAAAACACTAAACCGTTGTAGGACCAGTGAGGTTGAAGGCACCTTAGTAACACCTCGCTTTAGAGCAATGGAACAGGCTCAGAGAAAAATGGTGGCTCCTTAAAAAGCACATGGCCAGTCTGCTTAGACTCAACAGACACAGGCTCGCAAAGTCCCTGGAAACAGCAGCCATAACTATGCTTTTCCAAACACTGTAGAACTAGAACAGGGGTACGGGCATCATGGCCACTCTGTGTTCATGAGGATGTGACTGAAGAACATAACCTGACTTCTCAGATTCTAAGTGTGCATACTGATTATAAACAGCAGTACACAAGAGTCTATGGTTCTCCTACCCCTAACTGCCCAGTGTGTGGAGGTCTGAACACTAAATCCAGGGGCTAAACAAAAGTCTCCTGGAGCCCGTGTGTACTGCATAGCTTTGCACACAGTACATTAGGTCCACGGAAGAGCTGGCTGTATAGTTCATGAAGTATTAGACACTAGGACCTACAATCTGTCGGGCAGTTTGAGAAGATACAATTTGTGTGCGCACATACACATAAACACACACAGAGGAAGTGACTTGAATACTTCAAAGCTCCACCATAAGGATGGTGTCCTGATAGGCTCTTACATCCACCTCCTAGCCTCGACTCTCACCAGCAAACACATAGGAAAGCATGGTACTTAAAAGTTAGGAGACCCACAAGCAAAGACACCCCAACAAACTCACACCAAACACCTTCTGAGAAAGTCCAGGAAGCTGGAATCGTAGGTTTTCACCACCATCGTGAGATCCTTGGAATCTGGGTATCTTTTTCCCCCTCTGTTGTTGGTTATATTTTTGGGAAGACCTTTGGAATCTTCAGAGAAACAGCATTCTGTATTTAGTTCCAGGCATATATATTCACCAATCACTTCCTAGCTGTCCACTCTATCCTGCTGCTTCCTGAAGGCCCCTCTGCAACTCTTTTGTCCCCTGTCTTATGTGCCTGCCCCATCCCACCCTTCTCCACCCATCCATTCAAACACATCATAGCCTCAGCCAGACTGAAATAGTCCACAGTGATCACAACTGATGCCAAATACAACTTGTTCTGTCTCCTCCCCACTTCACGCTGCCCATATCAAGCCCATGGTTTAAATCACTTGCCACTGACCAATGTTAGATGATATTAGAGATGCTAATGATAAAAATACATTTCAAATGTCCAAAGTATCCACTTCTAGGTAGAAGGATTTTGTATCTTTGTGGATTGTCTATGCCCTTGTTCAATCCTCATTAGCCCAATAAAGTAAAAATGAGGCCATTCATGGGGCAGAACAAAGCAAGACATTTTAGTAAGTGAGCTTTCATTTACAAACCACAGATGCCAATGAGCTTCCTTAATTCTTCAGGGTCACACCAAAGCTGTAGAAGACCTGGCTAGGAGTGGCCTTTCTTCAGCTCTTTCTGCTGAACGAGACCTTTGGCAACTGTGTGAAGTTCAGATGATTCTAAAGATTGCCTGAGGATGCTCTGTGAAATCCTTTGAAGGAGAAACCATTCAGCTGCACATTGAGATTCTTGTATGATGCTCAGAAGACCTGGCCACTTTGACTTAAACCTTGTAAAGCGTGTGAGCAAGATGAGTATTTACTATCTGTGTACTTCACTGTATTCTCAGAACTCAGTGATGTTTGTGTGATGGACATCATGGAGGCCAAATAATATTCCTCTGTTATTTTTCCCTCTGGTTTCACTGTGTGGCCCTGGCATGTCTGGAACTCAAAGACCACACTGTCCTTGAGCTCACTGAGATCCACCTGCCTCTGCCTCCTGAGTGCTGAGATTAAAGGTGTAGACCCCCATGTCCAACTCCATTCCATTCATTTTGTAACCAATGTAATTTTCAGAGCCTCCAAAATATCTGCTCTGACTGAATGCCTAGAAGCGAGACTTTCAGAAATGTGTGTATGGGAATTGGTGGACAAGGATGTCCTCTTGTGTTTACAAGGTTATGAATGGACCAGAATTGTACAGGGCCTGTAAACCCACACCACTCCTGTTTCCCATTAGAGGTAGTGCCTGCACTCATCTTTTCCCCATGTTGCTTTAAAGAAAACAGAAACAAGCAAAAGTAACAGGAGTAATCAGGCACGCATCCCTATAGTAACTTAGTGGCATTATGCAATTGTTCTTCTTGTCCAGTTTTTTTTCCTCTCCTCCGGTCCCAGTTCCTATCTAACCCTTCTCCTCCACTTCCTTTGTGCTACCTGGAGCACTTCTTACACTACCCTCAGGCAGCATCTCTTTCCTGGTTAGTAGGACTGTAACCCAGAGTAGCTGGGGTTTGGGAAACTGCTGAAAACCCAAACCAGGGAGAAGAGTCAAGAACAGCAGTGAAAAAGTGTTTCCCATAATCCCCTTGTCCAAAGGAGTCACAAAAAGCTGCCATTAGAAACACAAGACTCATGGGTCATAAAGGAGAATCATAGGAACCAGCATTTTGGTTGAGTACCCAAATGACCCTAAAGTTGGGCAACTATGGAGTAGATGCTGCTCCCTGTAATTTCAAGGAAGCCAAGATGTGGATGTTGCTATAAAAGCCTACCCCAACACCTAGGCATGAATGACGGTGGAACATCAGCCCTCTCTGGTGTCTTTCGATGAGGATGCTGTATTTCCCTATCCTTAATCCCCCACTGGATGCCATCTCATGTCACGTCTTAAAGGTTTAAGATGTGACTCTTCCCTGGTGTGATAGTCTAGCAAAAGGGAGTACCCCCTGTTCCCCATTATTCTTCCACAAAACTCTCCAAAGCCCCAAGGCTCAGTTCTCAACGCAGCTAGCGGGAAGAGCATTTGTAGTCAAAAGCCCAGCACATGTCAGTTCATCTGGGAACATGTCAGGCAGACGCTGTACTTGTCCTCAGAGTGTTTGAAGGGAAGGGAAGTATGAGAGTGCTGTACCCAGGAAACAAAGACACTGCCCTGCCCACAGGTAAGGGCTTCATAGCTCTAGCCAGGAATATGAGGTGACACTTGCGAGACTGAACGCCTGGAATGGCATGGACGGGACAGGCCAATCATAATGGAGTTCTTCTGGTTTCTGAGCCTTCAATTTTCAGTTTGTAGATCATGCAGAATCCAAGGAAACAGAGGGAGAGGCCAGGAAGTCAGAAGCCGTGGCTTGTTACTTGAATGGTGCAGACAGGAAACCAGTGACTGAAACAATTTTCTCTTAGTGACTCTCTTTGGGAATAATCTTAACTTTCCTGTTGATGAAGGAGGTTTAGAGAGATGTATGGTTTGCCTCTTTTCTTTCTTTTTCTTTTCTCTTTCTTTTCTTTCTTTCTTTCTTTTTTTTTCCTGAGGCTGTTCAGTCAAGAATCAGAAAGGACTAAGATGATCCAGATTGCATAGCTGGTGGAAGTCTCTCAGCTAGCCTGTCCACAGTGGCTGCTTAGCAATGCCCCTTGTCTGTGGAGTCTCTGCTCCTCTTTTGTTGTTGTTGTTGTTGTTGTTTGTTTTTGTTTTGTTTTGTTTGTTTGTTTGTTGAGACAGGGTTTCTCTTCGTAGCCATGACTGTCCTGGAACTCTGAGGACCAGGCTAGCCTTGAACTCAGAAATCTGCCTGCCTCTGCCTCCCAAGTGCTGGGATTAAAGGTGTGCGCCACCACTGCCCAGCGTCTCTGCCTTCCCTCTCCTTGGGTAACCCTCAGAGGCTGAGTTTGTAATGTGCTTGCTGTGCAAGCATGGGAACCTGAGTTCAGCTCTCCAGCCGTGTGAAAGGCAGATATGGCAGCACCTGAACTCCAGCACTGGGGAACAGAAATAGGAAGACCCCAAGAGCTGGCCGGCCAACTAGTATAACCAAAGTGTAGGCACTGGCTTCACTGAGAGAGGTATGTTTCAAAATTAAGGTGGAGAGCAGTGGAAGACAATACCCACTGCAGAGTAATTCCATCTAAGATGAACCTCCATCTCAGAGGGAAGCCCCCTAAGACTCAGGGTGTTCCAAAGTGGAATGAAGCATAGCGAGCTACAGCAAAGCTCATTAGTCCTGGAAGGTCACTCAGAAGCATCAGGAAGTCCCTGAAACCAATTGCTTCTCTCCCCAAACATATATAAGCTGTGAGAACTGCATAGAGATAACTTCCTTGCCAGGAAGAAGCAGAGATCAGCTGAGCTACCTGGAAGAGGCCCAGACCACTTAGGCTGCCTGAAAGAGACATTCTCCAACGTCTTGAGCTGCCTGCATCTTCTGCAGTGAACCTCAGATTTGCAGTTTTCACAAACTATCACCTGTGCTGGCCTTTGGTGATGCAGCTATGTTCAAGTCCTGCCTATCCTATAACCAGTGCATACCCATGTAGGTAACCCCAGTAAAACACATCGGATCACCAATTGGACTTTGCCACTATCTGTACTTTAGTCTGTCATAAGTTCCCTATCTGAAGTGAATAGATATTTGTTCACACCATCCCAGGAACAGTGTCACAACAGTAGTACCTGAAGATACTGAACTCTAGCATCCCTGTGCATACATGAACCCACACACACATACACCTCACCCCTGCACATGCAAACATACTCCTCCTCCTACTACTACTAATAATGGTAACAACAACAACAACAACAACGTACTCTCTGTTAATGGTAGACTATAACAGTAGAAATTCCCCACTGTGTCAGAAGTTTCTGCCCTGATTTCCCTGCACAATACAAGGCAAGAGAGGCCAAGTTGTTTGGGAGTACCCCTAGAAGAGAGTATGGTTTTAATCTTCCATGGTTGCGGTACTAGCTGACAGATCTGAGGAACAGGGTCTTCCATGCTCCTGGGTATTTTACAATTGAGATGCCCTTCCCACTGTGAGACACAATCTGTCGCACTAAGGACACCACTTATCATCTCCTCAGCTCCACACTACCCTGCGTTATAGGGCAGAAGAAATAAAAATCTGTCTGTCTGTCTGTCTGTCTGTCTGTCTGTATGTCTGCCTACCTGCCTGCTAGGGTATGGTAGGTGTCTTCAAGGCCAGGGCACATCACTGGACCCAACCGAACAAGAGAATAAGACTATGGGACTTACCAAAGAATATCTGTCTCCTGGAGGCTGTCTGGACAAGGTGGGCAGGTGGCAGGCCCAGCACCTTCAACAAGTACAGTGTGGCTGTGTCACTATTGCAGAGTCACAAATTCAAAGCCTGTCAAGATCTAGGTGGAACTTTGGCCAGATTTTGTCTTTTACATATAAGGACCAAGAGATTTAAGTAGCAGCATTAAATGGCAAGTTAGACCCAGAAACTAGGTTATAAATCCTATTCCAGGCTGCCTCAGTAGCCTAAGAATGAATACTAGCCATGCTAAACAGGTAAGACACTGTAGAAGGGTCCAAATCTCTGTCCGCCCATGCAGACCACAGAGAATGAGAAATGGCCTCTTCCAGCATGGAACACTGGGTTGGGGGTGGGGGTGGGGAGAAAGGAGATAAGCATCAGATCCTTAGAAGACAAAAGAACTTTCTTGGTGAGAATATTTAGCCCTGACTGTTCTCTCTGAAACTTACAGTGTATTAAACTAAGCCAGCTCACCCTCACCCCTGATTGGTAGGCACAGGCTTGGCATATCCCTGTCCTCCAATTCTGCAGCCCCTCAGAGTTCCCAGTAGGGAGCCCAGTGCACACACCCCAGTCTCCCAGGTGCTAGAATTGGGGGTGGTTCAGGGGCACTTCAGCCTTAGCAATACCCATCTGACCCTGATTTTCAACAGTCCACAGCAAACAATGTGGTATGCCATAAAGATATACCCAAGGCTGGACCCCTGCTTTGCTGATACCAAGACTTGTGTAAATTCCATCATAACTACCATTTACAGCTATTTTACCTATCTACCTTTTCAGGAGAAAGAAGCATAGCCCCCTGTGTTCTTTGAGGTAGATTTGGAGGGTAACAGATCACACCACCTTGAGTGTCATCATCATCATCATCATCATCATCTTCATCATCTTGGTGTATTTGAAAGACTATCAGCACAGTTTTATTTTAAAATGTCAATATTTACAGTGAGAGAAAGAGCACCACGGGCAGCTACTTAAATTATGATGAAAAAGTTAATTCTTGGCTCAGCAAAATCCAAGAGGTACATCATTTCAAAAATACTTTCAGAAGTGGAAGCGTGTGCATGGCACTGCCCTCGCTGGGTCTGATGAAACCCAGAGTCTGAGGATGGATGTTATCCCAGGAAGTCAGCCATGCTGGTGGCCAGCTCTCCCCCTCACCTCCATGATGCAAGCCAGCTGTTCCACCTCGTTCTCTCCAGGGAACAGCGGGTATCCAGTGTACAGCTCCGCCATGATGCAGCCCAGGCTCCACATATCAATGGCCATGTTGTAGGGGTGGCCCAGAATCACCTCAGGGGATCGGTAGAACCGGCTTTGGATGTATGTATACACTGTAGGGGGGAGGGAGAGAAAACAGAGCAAAGCCTCTCCAGACGCCTCCGGCAGGAACTAATTTAAAGCATCATCAGGTAACTAACACCCTCATAAAGGCCCCACTCTGTGGGCTTCTGAGGAAGAAGGAAGTGTGGATCCCATTCCATCCTCTACCAACAGACTAATCCTTCCAGCTGCTGACTGTAAATCCCATCTTACGGAAAAGGAACTCCAAAGGAGTAAATTCCAAGGAAATACATTTAAATCGCCTGTTTTAAGAATAAAACAAAATAATAAAAAGAAAGAAGAAAATAACAACCCCACCCCTCTAAGGCATTTTAAAACAGGAATTTAACTGGGTGGTGGTACACATCTGTGAGTCCAGCATCTGAGAGGTAGAGGCAGGAGGATCACTGGTTCCAGGCCAGCCTGAGATACAGAGCCAGATGCCATCTCACTTTTGTGAGACAATATTGGGGGTTTAGGTTCCTTTTGTCCCTAGGCTAATGAGTGACATATAGCTGGGACACACTCTCTAACTCAGACATGTAAAAGGCAAAGAGGCCGATCAATCACCATTATCAAGCACCATTGATCAATCAGATTAAATTCAGCGAAAGTTGATATGAATATGCTCCAGGGTTCCTTTCTAGGTTCTAGCTTGAAAAAGGAAAAAAAAAAAAAAAAGTACAAGGTCTGGAGAATGAATCAAAGGCAGTGAAATCTAAACTGGAGAGCGATTATTTTCTAAGTTGCAAACTCCTGAGCTGATGTAAGCTGGGTGCCTGGAAACCACAATGTTCATAAGCCCTGGAGTGATTGACTCTAAGCACTTCTAGTCAGTTTGGGGACCCAATGCTCAAGGATCGTGCCATAGCTTCGAACTATGAGAAGTTCAGAGAGTTAATATGTTCTTTAGATACAATCCTTTCCTTTTACAGATGAAAATCTCAGAGACATGAAGCACCTGGCTCCAAAGCCCTCAGTTGTGATGGCCAAGCTCAGACTAGCACCCAGGTGTATAAAGAGAGAGAACTTATAATGGCAGAACTCGGACTGGGTGGGGGAGGTGGCCTACCTTTCTGGTGTTCATAGCAGCTTGACCCAAAGTCAATAACTTTAACAGTGACTTGGCCCCGCTGGTATAGCACAATATTTTCCTGGAAAGAAGAAATATGTTTATTTAAGGTTTTTTTTTTATTAAAGTTTATTTAAATTAATGTCTGCTGGGCTTTCTCCTTACTGCTATGTCACTCCTGGATGTGGATGGTTCTGTTCAAATACAACCACCTCAAAAGCCCTCCTCTCACAATTTCTCCACATCCCATTGTCCTTCCTCTCTTGGGACTTCCCATTGACTTGTGGTCTTTATCTGATTTGACCCAGTATCTACTCGCTTGCGTTCCTTCGTTTGTGTATATTGTGTCTTTTCCCCCATTGATTGTATAAAAAACTTCTGATGATTATGATTTTATTTACATGTGCCTTAGTACCTGGTCCTATGCCTGGCTTGCACAAGGCTTTACAAATGCTGTTGGCTGAATATATGTAATGTTTATAAGAAATGCTATTGCTAGCACTCTATTATGGTAGTATAGAACCCATGAATAGATAGGTAAATAGATAGCAGACAGAGATAAAGATAGATGGATAGATAGATAGATAGATAGATAGATAGATAGATAGATAGATAGACAGATAAACAGACTGAGACTGAGCTTGGGGGTGCCAGGTGTTTAGTCAAGTCATGGTCAAAGCAGAGCTGGGCTCTTGTCTCAGTGTGACACTGTGCTTGCAAAGGCTAAAAGCATAATGTCCTAACTGTGTCTCAAGGGTCTCCTTTCAGAAGGTTGCTTATGGAGCTCTTAACAGGTACAAAGGCACAGCAAAGACAAATACAGAGCAAAGCCAACCTGAGACCTCAAATGAAGTACTTTTTAGAATCATGTTAACCCAGGGAGGATAGACAACAGAAGAAACCTTAAAAGAACAAGAATTTCTTGTGTATCTCCAGCCCAATGGAGAGGCTCTGTCACTGGATGGGGCTGGCCCTAGGCTATGCCTTGGATCTCACATATCTGCATCAACTTGTGTGCTGCAAACTTAGTTGCTGGCCTGCATCTATCGGGGGAGACAGAAGGAACTTTAGGAGGTGGGGTCTAATTGGAAGACGCTAGCTCATGGTGTGGTGGGCAGGCCAGGGCTGGCAGTGAAGGGAATTTTGAGAACTAGCACTTTCCCCCAGTTCTCTTCCTTCCTGGCCACCATGAAATGAATAGGTTCACTCTCCAGGAGTCCTCTGTCATGGACTCTGCTTTGCCACAGTTCCAAAAACGATGGTGCCTACCGACCTTGAGTTGAAGCCATCAGCCAAAACAAGACCTTTCTTTCCTCCTCCTTAGAAGCTGATTTCCATAAGTGTTTTGTCACAGCAATAGAAGACTGACAGACACAGCTGCCCCTTTTCCACTCTTACTAGGAGAGGGTTCTCTTAGAAAGGAGCAGTGCTATGGGAACTCAGAACTTGTGCACCATAAACACTAAAGACACAAGAACAATACCCTACTTTTTAATACATAGTCACAAAACGCCTTTCTGGTCTGTGTTTGACACTTGACTCATGTCTCAAAGAAATCTGTTACCTGATAATTTGGCCTGTGAAGACCTTGTGAATTCAGTCCCCTAAATCTAAAGACCATAGATAGGTATTATGGGACCTTTTGGAGTTGGAAAGCTGAGGATTTGGAACTCAGTGTGGTGAATAGATCAATCGATTTCCATTTTTTATGAGGCTCCAGTCACAACCGCATCTCTCTATCTTGAAAATCTTTAATCACAAAAATGTAATCCTTAGGCTTACAGTTTTCAAGAAGAAATTAGCCACATTTGGGGAGGAAGAGAAGAAAATAAGGGCCAATTAGGAGTAGTTGCCTATCTGTGCATCAGGCTGATTTTTGAACCAGCTCTTTATACCTTGTTCCAAGCTGCTGCTTTGAATTGACAGCCATTACTCATTTCACAATCATTTGCTGCCTTCTATTTCAGATATCAGGTTCTGTGTTATGTCCTGGGGACATAATGGGGAGACGAAGTGGTCCCTTTTCTGGGGAAGAAATTGTAGACTAGTGGGTGGCAGAGATCTAAGGAATAATTCCTAGCCAGGCACAGTGGTGCATGTTGGTAGTTCCAGCACTTGAGCAAGTAGAACCAAGAAGACCAGGAGTTCGAGGCCAGCCTCAGCTAGTTACGGTGCTTGAAGCCAGCATGAGTCATATGAAATTCTAGCTCAAAAACAAAAATAAAACAACAAAAGGAAACAAAACCCAAAGAAGCAATTACTAGATGAAACAAACAGTACAGTGACAGAACTATTTATATAATGCCAGCAAGGATGAGACTTGAATGGAGGACATCTGGCTGTTTATGTGACATGTCCAGGAGTCCACTAGCTTTAAATATGCAAAACATAATTTCAAGAGGGATGTGCTTACCTTTACACGTCGTGATGGGTCTTTCTAATATGAGTATGCATGACTTTCTCCAGTAAGATTTTACTGGCGTTGTTTGTGGAGACACGGTTAGAGAGTGAGCTCCAGTTCTTTGATTAATTATACAGTAATAAATATTGGGGGGAAGAGAGTCTAAGGCAAGGTGTCATGCATCCCAGGCTGGTCTTGAACTCTTGCGTAGCTGGGGCTGATTATTGAACTTCTGACCTAACACCACATCTAACTAACAAGAACATTGTTAAGGGCTACCATAACTGATAATTGGAAGTACCAACCGAGTAAATCTAGATTCCCAGGACTTTTTGTAAGTGTGCCTGGATGCTCAAGACACCAGCTACACCCTCACTTCTGTAGGAAAACTCTTCCTTCTCCTAGATACTTCAATATGTCACCTCCCTCTTTATGTCCCCAGTAACTTATACCTTGGTCCTCACTGCATCTCCACCTGTAAATGAACACTGCCTGGCATCCACCCTGGAAAACAGTGGTGGCAGCCAGCCCTGCCAGGTGGGCAGAGTTTGTACTCACTGGCTTGAGGTCACAGTGGATGATTTTCTCGACATAAAGCATTTGTAAGCATTTCAAAACGGAAAGGGTGAACCGCCGAACTATGGACAGACTGAAGCCTTGAAAACTATTGTTCTTCATCAACTCATACAGGTTGATTCTGGGACAAAGAGGGAGAGAAAGGGTGATGTAGATGGCTGTCAAAACATCATACTCAGCTTGGACACATGTATAACCCAGGCCGCTTGGTTTCCCTCTAATATCAAACAAACTGCAAGCCAGGAGGCAAAGCTGCACACACTGCCATAGTTTCTCCAACTTTTGGATATGACCCAAGGAGCCCTCAACAAAGTAGTCACTCCAGTCCTAGCCTGTAGTCTTTGCCAACTACTTCAGAGTCATGACATGTATGGAAAATGAGGATGGGCCAATGGAAGCTCAGGCAAACCAGGGATCCCCCACTTTTGTAGATTACCAAAGGTAACTGTGGCTACTTGACCCCTTCACTGTGCTCTTGAAAGAATGAAAGCTGCCCCTCCTTGTACCATCCTCATGGTTCTCTATAGGAGCAGAAATATGCAACATTCCATAAAGCCATACCGTATGGTATGAAATCTGCTGACTTAAAAGTCTCGAAAAGGGATGCTAAGCATTTAAAAAAAGAAACACACATTTGTGATCTGATGATAGGTTTTGTTTTCTGTGCAGCCTTCAAGATGGGGACAGAAAGGAAAGAACATGTGTCAATACCTGGCCACTTCCTTCCTCTCTTTCATTTCTAAGGGTATCTGTCTGTGGCAACATTTAGGAAACCATCCATTCTTGGTGGAACAGTACAGATAGAAAAGCTGATTCTAGATACTACGACCTTTGGCCTTCAGCAACTGCCCCAACATAGCTGGGTTTCTCATAGTTCTTCTGAGTGCAGTGACATCCTTCCTGGACACTGTGATAACTGGGTAAGAGAGGCAGTCTATCCTATCTGTTTTACCACAGTGTGCACACTGCAGAGTAGACTACACTTTGCACATAGAGAAGGTGAACAGCATGTCCACTCGCCTGCTGAATGGTGCAGGTTTCCTAGCAGTGTCAAGAAAACATCAAACTACTAAATCAATGACCCAGGAACACATGACCATGGAGGGCTCTGTTCATCATACTTAGTCATTTGCTGCCAATCTATATAAATCAGGGTCCTGTTTTCTTACATAAAAATATTTGTTCTTGCCTTTACTCAAAATCAAAGTCCTTTGTGCATCTAAGTAACCAGTTGCCTGTGGTTCTGTGTTCTAATCTCTGCTCAGCAAGACTGGAAAACTGGGACATGGGGACACAAGAGCAAAGCAATGTCTTTTACAGTATGTTTGTTTCCATTTCGATCGTGAGGGCAAGGGCTATGTGCTATGTCACCTACTCCAATACTCAGCATCTGGAAAGTCCGCAGATGCATTTAAGCAAGCAGGTGACAGGCTTTACTGAGGCATGGGGTAAGATGTCAGCTTCCAGTCTCATCTCCCTTTCTATCTGAGTGGCTTCTATGTCCACTTCAGTCATTAAGTACCACATCCAAAAAAACCTTGTATTCCAACCTCAGAGTTTCTCTTCTGGCACTTATGCAACCATTTAAAATATAACAAAGAAAAAGCATCTGACCCCAGGAGTTCAAAGGTGATACAGAGGTGATTCCGGAAGTAGAAGAAGTCCTTCATGTGGACCACATTGTGGGTGTTGTCTTTGTCCTTCCTTCTGAGGGCCTCCAGGATCTTCAGCTCCACTAGAGCCTGATGATGAAATCTGAGGTGATTGGGAAGCGACCAAGGTGGTGGACAATGAGGACAGAAAATGTACATCATGTCACAGTTTTGCAGACAACCTGAATCCCACCCCAGGGCTCAAGAATATCTAGGATGTTGGAGTGCATCCCACACTCCATGATATCAGACAGTTAGGGAAACAAGAGAAGACAAAGAGATTTGAGAAGAGCAGTGGCAGAGAGTTGGCTTTTGGAGAGAGCTAGAGAGTCACACAGTCCAATTCCCATGTCCTATGTTGCCTGACAAGTCACACCTCCTTTTGTTCCTGATGATTTTCAGGGCCACCAACTCATTGTTTTTGTGATCCAAGCACTTGGCCACCTGTCCAAAGGACCCTTTCCCAATCATCTCCAGAACCTCATATCGGTAGGCAATGTGGTCATGCAGGACCTGCAGAAGTCGGGTCAGCAGTGAGGGAGAGAATGATGAGCTCCTGGATTCACCTTACCCCAAAGCCCCTAGATTTTGCTACCCAGATCCTGGCCCACTCTTGGGAGGAGAATGGTTCTGGACTCCTACTCTCAACTTATCGCCTCATAAATGGTTAGGCTGTTTGGATCGCAGATCACACATATGGTACCAGGAAGTGTCCCAGAAGGCTGAATCCATGTCTCATAGTGTAAAGACCATGGGGTGCTCTTTGGGGGAAACTTGTGTTTCTGCATGATTAGGACCTACAGCAGAAAACGGATTAGCTCCATGCTGACTCTTGCTATGCCTTAAATATACATAAAGGAGCTTGCTGTCTGCTTTGCCATTTCTTGGCCAGACATCTCCTCCTCCATTTATATAGATTTAATTCTGTCCTAAGAAAGTAGTGCAGAACTTAGGCCTTTTTTTGAGCAAAAAGAAAACATATCTTCAAAAAGACAGAATCATCTCCCAAGTCTCTCTAGGAAAGCAGAGAGCAGGCATTCAGTCAAAGCCAGATGAAGTTGTTGATTGAAGACTTGAGCTCAAGGGCTTCAGACGAGCCAATTGCTCAGTCTGAGATAAAGTGCTTTCATCTATAAAGGCACCAGATGCAGAATAGATGGTGTCTGGGGTCCTCCAGCTGTGCGAATCTCTGATTTCTAGTGTCAAACTTATGAGTCTGGGAGGACAAAGGACGAGTGTTCCATGGATTTCATGATATGCTTTGTGAATGCATACGTGATGGTGATTATGTTCCTATGGAAGGAATCAACACCATGAATTTAAGCACGTGTGATTTCACCAACATGGAAAGGGGCCCATTTACTGATAAAGGCCTGTGATGAAATGGAATAGAATCTACAGACATGCTCATATAAATGTGTGTACACAGTATCATGACTTTCCCTTTATCTGCTCCATGCCACTGGTTTGTTTGACTCATCCTTGCTTTCATGTCCACTGTGACATTAATTACAGTTACCTGAATAATCACAGTACACTTGTGGGTGGTTGATTGTACTCTGTATATTTACAGAGTCTAGAAGATGCCCAAGCTCATGACAGAGGAGCAGTAAGTAGGTATATAAGTACCAAATGTTGGCAGAATAAATGTAGGATTGTAGCTGTGTAGCTTATTTGGGTATTTGATTGTGTGTATGTGTGTTTATGTGTAAAATGAAATAAAGATGCAGGTTGGAACTTAGAGAGAGCACCATTAATAACCTCCTCTCCACTGCCATATCAAAAAAAAAATCTCTAAGGCTTGACTGAGGTCCAATGAGTGCATTCTCTTAAGATCTGGCTAATTCCCTCACATGAAGCTGGAAAGATCAAGAAAGACATAGGCAATGGTATCTGAAAAAAAAACTTGTATCAATGATTTGTAAGTTGTAAGCAAGGGCCCATTAATCCTGCACCTTTCTGTATATTCAGATTACTTTGGGGCTGGGGCTGGGGAATGAGTACCTATTCTTTTCTCAGACTTCCAAAAGAATTCATAACATTGTTGAGTACCTGGCCTCTCATGGAGTCTGTACCCAAACCTACATGACTGTTTCTCTAAGTGTGGTCCGGCTGATGGCTTGGGTATCATCTATAATTTGTGAAATCCCTTATCATCATATCTTGCTAGGTAAGAATCTGTACCTTAAGAAGATCCTCAGTTGATCTGTGTGCACAGTAGCATGAGAAGCAGGGCTTACATGCCATTAAGAAAATGTACTGTTTCTAAGAAGCCATCAAAGACTCTCTTCTAAAGACAAGTTACAGTGAGAAGTTAGATAGCCACAGCATGGCAGATGAAATATCACCTTCACACGTGATCAAAAGTAGGGACCACTGCCCTGATTCTGCATTCAGGCTGAGAGAAGGACCCCAGAGCAATAATAAGAGAAATGGAAGGGGAGCTGTTGGGTTCAATATTTGGAAAACAAAATGAAGTATTATGCACCTGAGACCACAAGAAACAAAATCAGTTGTTTGTTTTGTTTCTGATGTGAAAATGACAGTCTATAAAATAGGGAAAAAGTCCACATATGGGGTTTGTATGAGAGAGAATGGGAAAGAAAACACTAGAGTGACCTCTTACTCCTTTCTTAGTGGATCCAGGGTTATTGTGGGAAGCCTGTGGTAGTTCACATGGTATACAAATATAAACCTGTTGCCCCAGCATTCCAATAATGGAGGGTATGTACAATAAACCCCATATTTTCCTGAGTTTTTTGTTTGTTTATTTGTTTTTTTTTAAATCTGGCATCTCTTTTAGGACCCATTAGAATCCTTTAGGAAATCTATCCCATAGTGCATCAGTACAAAAATATTGTAAAATATCCCCTCTCTGTTTTCCTCCTGGTACAACCTCCCCACCCACACCCACGTCCCCACAGTGTTCCCCTAACCCCGTGTCCCCACAGTGTTCCCATAACCCAGCACCTTCATATAGGAACCGTGCTCGTCATCAAAGCTTGTCTTGCTGAATTTCTCTGGAATCACGTTGAGCTTGTTGGCTTCAAGCCCCAGGAACCACAGCTCTGAGTAGCCCAGGATTTCACTTTGCTCATAAGGGGACAGCTGATTCTTAAAAAACTTTAGGGCCTCTGTATGTGAAAAGCATCACCAGTTCAGTTGAGTCACATGGACATATGACCCCAGCACAGATTCTTCCAAGTTCAGGGGACATCTTCCCAGCAAGTTGGCTTCCTAAGAACGACTCACCCGATGGCTCACCCATGGAAATGATAACAGGGAGAAATACCAAGGAGGATTTAGCAACCAAAGACTATGAGCTGCCACAGCATGGGTAACACTGAAGCAACAGACTAGTGAAGGTGCTATTTGTCCACGCTACACAAGAGGATTTGAAAATGATGTTTATTGGAGTCAGACTAGTAGTGGAAACATGACTTTAATATAGCATCTGTCCTAACCGGTTTCCCCACTCAAATCTGTGCTAAGGATGCCCGCCAGCATCTCAAGGCACAGGGAAGAACCTATCTGTGCTAGATAGATCACAGCAGGTGTGTGTGTGTGTGTGTGTGTGTGTGTGTGTGTGAGAGAGAGAGAGAGAGAGAGAGAGAGAGAGAGAGAGAGAGAGAGAG
>NW_021620828.1:2686470-2712141 GCF_004785775.1 Grammomys surdaster
GAGAGAGAGAGAGAGAGAGAGAGAGAGAGAGAGAGAGAGAGAGAGAGAGAGAGAGAGAGACTGACTGTTGGGGAAGGGATATTATGGATGGATGATAGTCAATTTTAATAATTTTTTTAAAATGTTATGTGTATTTTGCTTGCACATATGTCTGTGTACCACATGTGTGTCTGGGGCCTGGAGAGGTTGGAAGAGGGCATCAGATCCCCTGGAACTGGATTAAAAGGTGGTTGTAAACTACCACGTCAGTGCGTTCTGGGAATAAAACCTGGAAGATCAGCCAGGTACTTAATCTCAGAGCAGTCTCTCCAGCACCAGTGATGTCAAACTTTAATATACGGGAGTTTCTCAGGAAAGAGGGCTGGGGAGGGGCACCCAGTTGTTTTGCAAACTGTTTGCTGAAGACTTACAGAAGGAAGTATTGGGAGGGCAGAAATGAGGCACATGACAACCTCTGTCTTCCTATATGTAACACAAGTCAGTCACCTACAGGCTGAATCAAGATGTTCTCCACCCAGAGGCAGAACCAAGGCTTCAGATGTTCCCTTGCTTTGAGTCTTAAGAGGGAAGGAAGCCACAAGTCTCTGCACCCTCGGGAGGAGTCTGGCTTCTGGTCTTTCTGGCTCCAGCAGGCACAACTACAGAAGCTATAGCTGGCAGGCATCATGGGGCAGCTTCCCCTCCTGACTCAGAGCACTTCACACACATGGCAGTCTCCTTCTAGAGTGACAGGATCAAGCCTTCCTGTCAGGCAGCATTCTTATGTACCTCCATGTTGGACCCAGGAGGCCTCCTTCCCCAACATCATCTGGAGTCCTCTACCTGGCCCTGACTGAGGAGGAGGAAGCATCAAAACACCTGACTGTGTCAGTTCAGTGATTTCACCCTTAATTCTAACTCTCCCCTTGACCCTTGCTCCAGTCCATACAACATAGTGAGACAGTGCCCTCTGTTTCCACTGATGCAGGTGACCTTGACCCATGCAGTTCCACGGAAACAATGGGCCACAGAGAACTGGCGCTCACTCTCTCTTAGCCTAGTGCTTAGCCAGACCAGTGAGAGATTTCGGGATTCACTTTGCTCGTTTTGGTTCTTTGCCTTAATTGATGACTCCAGCACACGGAAGCTCAGCTCTCAGCAGTTTGGCTGTCAATAACTATGCTCCCCCTGCCACTCTATCTTGCTACTGCTCCCAAATCTTACCTGCTGCTGTAAGAGGGACTTTGTGCCTCTTCTGTAGTTCTGGATGAGGCTTGGTGTCTTGGGCTTTTGTGTTAAAGCTGAAAGGTATTTCTGAAGTCTTGAGTTCAGAGGATAGCACTTGATTATGAATTTGATTTTCCTGTCCAGGGAAATAAGTTATAATTAAGGATTGATTCTCTTGGGGGTCATAGGTCATTGAGATGATCCAGTAGACCTACCTCGAGCCAGAATCTTTTCCTACCACTCCTGGGAGGAAATAGTTATGACTTGAGAGATGGTAAGATGCTTACCCCTTCCTTCTCTTAGAGAGAGTATCTGACCCTCATATTATGTTCTGGAAGGCCCACTACATTGTGTGTAGTTAACAACCCAGTGGCATGTCATTGTACATAGAGATGTGACAGTTTTTACTGTTGCTCTTGAGGAGGCCATGAGGTGGTTCTTTTTCATTGTCAGCTTGACTGGGTTTACAGTAACCATGGAAACACATTTCTTGATTTGTCTATGAGAGGTTCCCAGAACTGAAGAATGAAAAACCACCTTGAATGTTGGAAGCACCATTAACGGTGGATTCGGCATTGTCCCGAACTGAACAGAAAGAGAAACTGATCTGACCAGCAGCATTTGTCTCTCTTCCTCTTGCCCAAAGACATATTGTGAACAGCTGCCTCATGCTTCTTCTGCCATGGCCTTCCCTACCGTGAGGGACTTCATTGCGATAAACTGTGAGTCCAACACAAACCCTCCTCCTACAAGTGGCTTCCTTTCACAAATTTGGTTGCAACAATGAGAAAAATAACAAATACAGGCCAATTCCAAATAAGCTAAGTAACTTACTAGATCCCAGAAGCTTCAACTGATGTGAGACTAGCATCTGTTCATGTTGGTACTAGCTCAGTATCTCATTTGGTCTTTCCACAGGGAAGGTAGTGCAGGAGCTGGAGAAGGGGCTCGAAGTGCAGGCTGCTCTTGCTCTCTCCCAGCACCCACATTAGGTGCTTCACAACTGCCTGGGCCCCAGCTACAGGGGATCTGACATGCCCTTCCATAGTCTGTGAATACCTACAACTCATATGTGCATGCCCACACACATTACACATAATTACAATATTTTTTAATAGGGAATATTGGAAGAAAATCTTTCAAATGGCTCTACCATTTATACAGTATGGACTTCATTTTTTCCTTTCCTTGATGAATGCTCATGATGCCATAAAGAACCCGTTTAATAGGTAAAAGAAAGCCAAGGCACATTTGTTCAAGTGTTCACTCTTTGTAAGGACTGAAAAGAGAGCTAGAACCCAACCTCCCTACAGCTGGTACTACATTGAGCTCAGGCCTTGAATGTGCTTGTCCAAGGACATGCCTGTTGTCTCACTCACCTGATACACCATGGGCCCCTTTGATAGGACTTTGTTGCCAATGTGGGGGAAGTTTACTGTGTTCCTCTTCCCCTTTGAGTCCACAAAAGGGAATGCAGTGTTGCCGGCACTTGGAATCTACAGAAGGGGAAAGTGAACAGGGTACAGACATCCCAGGAAAAGAAATATGTTCTGGTTATCTTCTCTGTCCTTAACTCCACAACAATGTGGCACCTAACCTAGGTTCATGAGGAAAACCAGAATCCAGAGAGCCAAGTCATCAGTCTATCAGGTAGGCTATGGGTTTGAATCCTACCTCTATTACTAATGAACTGTAAACCTCCAATAGGTCCCATTGACTTTCTAAGCTTCATTTATTTCACTGCTACCATGGTGACAAAATAGGGTGGGAGCTACCTCATTAAGAGTTTTATGAGGAAATATATGTAAAGTATTCCAAAAGTGCTAGCCAGTATTAGCATCTCAATACTGGAGACCCAAAAACCCCATCTCCTGCCAGGATATTTTCTCCCCCAGTTAAGAAATAGTATGCTTCAATGTGTCTTCCAAAGTAAGCATTTGTCTGACTTTCATACAATGCTCTGAAAATGTGGAGAAGTTCCTCCACATTCCTGCACATATATATGTAACACAAACCCCAATCTTCTCTATGGATACATTATAATTTGACCCCTATTATCTTGCATTGATTGGTTTATGCATTGATTGGGAGAGAGTTCATCTATCAAAACACAGCCATAATTATAGTGTGGTCATTGTTAAACAAAATGGCCTGCTAAACTATCCCAATCATCCCATAACCTTCACCCTTTCTTAGAGAAAAGATACTGGCCATGACCCCCCTACCTTTTGTGAACATTGGTTCACTCTCAGCTTCTTGGTCTTGGAGGATGGCTTCTGGAATTGAACCAAGGGCTTACTCTCAACCTGGGTCAGGTGGAAGAGAATTGAATTAGAACTTGGCTGCTTTCGTCCCAAGCCACCTGAACATCTTTTCCCATTACGATAAAGTACACTTGAATCCAATTATCCTAACTTTAAAGTTACAAGTCAAGAGAAGCTAAGAGAAGTACTCAATGAATGTATAAATGAAATACTCAATGAATGAATGAACGAAGTACTCAATGAATGCATGAATTAATTGCCACCCAAACAAACGCTCTTTCCAGAAGTATCAATCATGGACTGACTTATCCTATGATTGCCACACTTAAAAAAGAAAAAAGAAAAGAAAGAAAATCATGTAAAGGAAAACGGGGATATATCTTCTTGTACTTCTAACACTTGGATAACTAAGACAGGAGTGCTGTGAGCTCCAGGACAGCCTAACTATAAAGAAATACTACAAATTAGTTTTAAATCTCAATGGATCCTATTAAGTATGTTTGAGGGGGCGGATGCTTCAATTCTACTTAGAAGGAAGAACAAATAATCACAGGAGGTAGAGGGAGAAAGGTATCTAGGAAGGAGACGGGGAGGGGAAAAGGGGGGCAGGATCAGGTATGGGAAGAGACAGGAGAGAAGTCCAGAGGGTCAGAAAAATGAATAGAAATATGTAGCAGTGGGGGATAGCCAGTGGGAGTGGGAGGTGGGGGAAACCACTAGAAAGTTCCAAAGAAGACTTTTGAATCCTCTCTCTTCCAGAGTGCTAGCCTCTTCTTGGCGTTTTTATTTTTGCAATTTGAGACAATTTATATATTTTTTTAGACTATGCAATCCTGTACTTCTGGGAAAAAAATGAGTTACTGATGTTTATCATGAATGAGAATGATGTATGAAACTGCACCATATATATCAATATGCAAAGTATATCATATTACTTACTACATTTTTTAAAAAATAATAGACACTAATAAAGTTTGCAAGTGCTTATCCATCAGTCATGGAATTGTGGAGTTTTAAAAACAATTCTACATGTCTACACTTCTAATTTTCTTGAATAAATATAAATTTTTATATAATAAATTATTTTACAATAAAAAGAAAAACTTCAGAGAGATAAGGTCAGATTCTACCAAACATGCACTGTGGCTGAAAGCAGTGACTGGAAAGATGGCAGGTTTCTTCCCATTGGGATGGAAACTTACAAATCCATGAGGCTCCATCAGTACCACCATCACGTTATAGTTGACTAGGACTGGATACAGAAAAATTCATGTTTAACTTAACATATGTGCAGACAATTACACAGAAATACTTCTGTACAGGTATAAATACATAGATTATCACACACACACACATACACACACGTATGCGTGTGCGCCCTCAGAGAAGGGGAGTCTCAGAAAGTGTTGTGTTGTACCAGATGATGGCCTTGAAGACCATTTTTTTCCAGCAACCTCCTCAAGAGGCGCAATGTCTCCTCACACCTCATTCCACCATTGCGTCCCCCAAGGGAACAAGAGGAAGAGGCTGTGTTTTCACACATCCACAATGGAAAACGAAATTCTCCTCACAGGCAGGCAGTGCACTCACTCTCTAGGCCCCTCATTGCTTTGTTCTCAACAAACGAATTTCTACTGAATGTAGTTTAAGGGGCTGAGGGACTAGAAAAGAAGTGGTCCACGTTAGGAAACTACTCCTGGAAAGCCCAAACAGGGAAGTGTCCATTCCCGAGAGATACCTTTGCCAGAATGAAGGAGGGGGTATAGAAGAATGGAATCCCCAGGACCACACAAGGCACACAGGAGGGTGAAACCCTAAGTACAACTCCAGTGTCCCCCACTAACGACATTCTGTCACATTTATCACACTAGGTCCCAAGTGAATATGCACACCCTCTCCCACCTCAGATGAAACTCTCTGTGCAGTTTACAAGGGCCACCTATGTCCCATGCCTCCCTCTAAGAGCTGAAGAACAGTGGCCCTCTTCCCCATTTAGAGCTACTCTTAACAGGATCCCAAGATGCATCTCCTAGTTTTATTACCTCAGGCTGAGCCTTGGACGGCCTCATCTGTGAAGTCCAAAGATGAACACATGTAGGCTCTAGGCAGGCATCAGGTCTCCTGCCCCTGGGCTACCTAGCTTGTTTAGAAGCACGCCATCAAACAGCCTTGCCTCAGTCATTCCTCACAGGCTATTTCTGTTTCCTCAATTGGCTCCTCCTCCTCTGCTGCCTCCTCCTCTTCTTCCTTCTCCTCTTCCTCTTCTTCCTCTCTCTCTCTCTCTCTCTCTCTCTCTCTCTCTCTCTCTCTCTCTCTGGCAGGCAGATCAGGCTCAAGTTGTCTGCTGTCTGCTCACAGCTCCCTCCCTGGGAGCTCCACAATCCACTCCCTGAGGCCAGAAAACCCAGAGTCCAAAACAAACGCTTAATGTAAGGAGGGCGATGATGAGCGAGAAGAAAAATCATTAGGGAATTGATACAGAACACAATTTAAATGGATGACTAGGCTCATCCAAGCTAGACAAAGAGCTGGGAAAGGGGAAGGCACTTGATCCTACAGCCCAGCTGAGGGACTAGCTGCAGACTCTCTGTCTGCCACTTCCAGCTAAGAGTCCATGCTGAAAGCCCCTTTGCTGTGCATGAGAAGCCCAGAATGCCTAGGCAGGAAGGAACTGCCTTCTGGGTCCTCCTTCTGGCAAGGATGGACTCTGGAGACCCATTAGTGGAGTGAGCATGGCCATCCACAGGGGAACAGCAGCTCCTCACTGTCATGGATGCAGTGTCCTCCCAAGGGACCTGCACACTAGCCCCGGGACACACATGTGAGAAGAGCTGGAAGCTAGGCCTGGAAGTCCAGACATCTGGAGTCATTTCCTACTTCTCTTAGTGACTGGAAATGGGGAAGGCATATCTCCTTATGACTTCATTAATGGAGCTTGGAGCATCGTGGTGCAACAGTCAATCTTAGGGAATAAGATTGACTGTTGCAGAATGGGCTTGTTTTACAAGTGGATAAAGAGAAGCCAAGATTATCCAAATAAGTTGTCCAAGATAATCCTCCCCCCCAAACCACACACACACACACACACACACACACACACATTGTAGCAAACTTGAATCTGGAACTTAAGCCCTCAAATACATTTTTACAGGGTCACTGCTACCTCTTCTGACCTCATCCTAGTCTGATACAAAACCAAGCAACAAGGATACAAACTCCTTCCCCTCTGAAGTTCTCAAATTATAATTAAGTTCAGGAGGCAGAAGCAGGTAAAAGCACTTTCAGAAAACACTGGTTTGATTCCCAGCATCCTCAGTGCTGTGAGACAAAATGACGCTCTTCTGGCAGAGACTGCTAGGGCTGCTTTGGCACACCGTCTGGCTGCTTTTGAAAACAGCGAATTGTAGCCTTAACCTACAACCAGCCAATCATGCTCTTGCTATTCGGCCAAATGAACTGAGAACATCTGTGCACACTGAAACTTGCACATGTGTGTTCCACAGCAGCACTATTCGTAACTGCTGAGCAGTAAAAAGCAACCAAAACGTCCCTTGGTTGGTGAGTAAGCAAGCTATTACATCCACATAATCCAGTTATTAACAAAGGGAAATGTTATCAAGTCACAAAACTGCTGTATTCAGTATGTGAAAACACCCGAGCCAAAAACCTTGGAAGGGACATTTACTTCTGGCAAAGGACTAGAAGACAGTACATATAAAACATCCTATACTCAATAAGGAAAAGGTGATACTACAGAAAAATCTCTCCAGAATAAAGACACAAGATGACCCTTTCCAAAAGAGGTCACAAAAGGCCAATGAACAGATGACAGGAAGTTCAGCCTCATTAATACAACCATCTAAGCGCAAGTTAGAGACAATCAAAATGCCACTAGAGCTACAAAGTGGGCGGATGAAACACCCACAGGATAAATGGACCCAAATGGCAAGGGGATAAAACTTGTGTACAGTGCAGGGCAAAGCACATTGGTAACAGAGTTGGGTGACAATTTTGCAATATCTGCTTAAGTTCAGTTAATATCTGCTCAAATAGCATCACCCAGGACACCCAATCCTGGATAAATAGTCTAGAAACATGACCACGGTTTTGACAGGAGACATCCACGGGCATGCTCAGAGCAGCACACACAGCACACGCAATTGGGATCTTAGATGCAAGACTCATGAGAACGATGATCACAGAGAGGACGATGAACAGGACACGGGAAGTGACAGTCAGGGGACTTCTCACTGTGCTGGATGCACTGGAGGATCATTGTATGCTCTTCTTTATCAGCTACAAACATTTTAGAATAGATTTTAGTAGGCATTTTAGAATATGATTTTAATAGGCATTATAATGGCAATCAGTTTTGAAAAGCATCCTTGAATTACAGAATAAATCTCGAGTCTTGATTTCAGCTTTTATTAGCAGGCCAGCTTTAGATACCTTGTTGAGTCTCTTGGAGCCTCAGTTTCCTCCTTTGTGAAATGGGAGAGATTATCTCAACACAGATGTAAAGAGAAAATAAGTGAAGCCAAAACCACATTGCCTTTCTAATGTCTCATTATCCTCCCTGTTGAACATGATGTTTCACAACCTAGAGGGGATGTTTTCTCACTCTGCTGAATCCCAGCACTCAAAGAGGTGCTTCTTACGACAGCTTGTATTAACAACCCTTTCATAGCAACTGACTGATGGTCGTCTCGAACCTTCGTTCTCCTCTCTCCAAAGTGGGGAGGCTGTGGAAGTGAAGGCAGAGGAAGGAGGAACTGATACTCACCATGTAGATCTCAGGAGGAAGAGTGGGGCCCTATGGAGAGTGGGAGGAAAAAATGTAAGTGTTCTCCTTCAGGATGCTAAGTCTCCACAGAGGTATCAGTAGATACCGGACCAAGACTCGCTTTCACCACCTAGACACTCTAGTGGATGCCTTTATTTAAATGTTCTGTGACCATGACAAGTTCTTCCCCTGAATCTTTCATTTGCATTTAAACTATGTATGGATAACCTAGCTACAACTGTGCCATGCAACCAAGCTAGAACCAACTGACAGGAGAGATCTTGGCTCTGTGCTCCATTTAGTTTTGACTGGGATTTCCAACCCTTTGCAGCAGCAGGTGGTTGGTTCGGTACTTTTTCCCTTGGACTTTTTAGGTGTGGAATGGTGATGAGACACAGACAGATATGAGATAAAAATGGACAGTCTAGGGTACTTCCTTCTACTGTGTGAGATTCAGTTCCTGTCTCTCACAAGAAACTGCTCTCTGTTGAACAGAGAGGGAGGGTGTCGGGCACGTATGTCCAGGATCTTCCAGCCAGAGATTTCATGCTCTCACCAATACCTCATAAACTAATTCATACTACTCTTTTATTTTTTTTAATGGTATACTTTAACCTTTTTATTTTTATTGATTAACCTAATTCTAGAATAAAGAATAAAACTCTAATGACAATTCAAGCCTACCAGTTCTTGCTAGGGTTATCTGTTCTATCAAAACCCAGATACTATATATTTTCTATTCAAATTTGACACAAGTTTCAACTTATGGAAAAGTGTGTTCTCAATTCTCCTTTGGGACATTCTTTCTTTCTTTTTTTTTTTTTTTTTTTTGGTTTTTTGAGACATGGTTTCTCTGTGTAGCCCTGGCTGTCCTGGAACTCACTCTGTAGACCAGGCTGGCCTCGAACTCAGAAATCCGCCTGCCTCTGCCTCCCAAGTGCTGGGATTAAAGGCGTGCACCACCACTGCCCGGCCCATTCTCTTTTTTTTATTGGATATTTTATTTATTTACATTTCAGATGCCATCCCTTTTCCCCATTTCCCCTCCCTAGAAACCCCTATCCCATCCTCTCTCTTCCTTATTGCTTTTATACCATTCTAATTGCATGCAAGTACTAAAGTCAGTTCTAGGCTGAGGAACTAGAAATACAATAGATGCAAATAGTCAAGGAACAAGCAAGACAATAAACACAAATAGTCAAAGAACAAGCAAGGCAATAAACAAAGTTCCATGAACACTCCCACAATCACTGTTTCTAAGGGCTTATCAGAATGACCAGAATATCTGAGCCTACTTCCCTGTCCTAGCACAAAGTCATCTTCATGTCTGAAGCCTACTTCCTTGTTCTAGCCTAAAATTTAGATTCCTGCCTGAAATTACTTCTTTTTTCTAGCCTAAGATTTAGATTCCTGCCTAAAATAATACTGTCTGTCCATGTCAAAGGAAACAATTAACACGTTCATCTCACAGGTTATATACATTTATATATTTATTTTATAGTATTTATTTATTTAATGTATGTGAGTACACTGTTGCTGTCTTCAATGAAGAGAGCATCGGATCCCGTTAACAGATGGTTGTGAACCACCATGTGGTTACTGGGAATTGAACTCAGGACCTCTGGAAGAGCAGTCAGTGCTCTTAACCTCTGAGTCATCTCCCCAGCCCCACTTACTGTTTTGAGACAGGGTTTCATGCATCCCAGGCTGGCTTCAAATTCTCTCTATAGCTGAGGATGACCTTGAATTTCTGATCCTCCTGTTTTCAACTACCAAGCGTTAGAATTACAGGTGTGAGCCACCATGCCTGGCATGTAAATGGATATTTTCGTCTACCTAATAGATGTGAACTTTTTTAATTTTTAATTTAACTTTTTTAAATAATTTATTCTTATTTTATGTGCATTGGTGTTTTGCCTGAATATATGTCTGTGCGATGGTGTTGGATCCCTTGGAACTGCAATTACAAGCAGGAATGGGCTGCCGTGTGGGTGCTGGGAATTGAACCAGGTCGTTTGGAAGATCAGCCACTGAGCCATCTCTTTGGCCCCAGAGCTTTTTATCTTTATCTAAATTTCTATTTTAGTTTTTGATGATGATGATGGTGGTCGTGGTGTGTGTGTGTGCACATGTGCACTGTATGAATGCACTGGAAGAGGACAGAGGTGCCAGATGCCTTGGAGGATTACAGGTAGATTAAACTTGGGTCCTCAGAAAAAAACATTCAGCATTCAATCCCCTTAGTTGCCAAACCATCTCCCCAGCCCCAAGAAGAACCTGTTTTTTTTTGATTTTTTTTTTTTTTTTTTTGCAAAGCATCTGTGACTCTGAGAGACTTCAGTGGTCTAGAAAACTTCCTCAGACAGGTCTAGGCGTGCAGCCAAAGTTAACTGTATGGTCCATTCTGTCTCATCAGCACCTCACATCCAAAAAGCCTGATGAAAAACAGCAATCCAAACCTTTGCTACTGCAACTGTTGGGGATGCCAGTCAAAACTGTAGAGTACAAAACTGAGGTCCAGTTTGTCAGATGGGTCTAGCTTTGTCGTGTGACACTCAGGTCTATCCACTCCCCGAGTCTTCTCTACCATGCTCAGCATTTAACTTAGGCCAGACCTCTGGTCTTCATCTGAAGAGTCTTGAGATTAAAAATCATAAGAGCTTACTGGTCTGTTTTGCCGTTTCTTTGTTCTTAAGGGTGTCTTATTCTGTAGCCTATGATGGCCTTGAACCTACCATGTAGTCCAGGCTGGCCTCAAAATGGAGGCTGTCCTCCTAACCCAGCCTCCAGAGTGCTGGGATTGTAAGCACAAACCAGAACATGCACCTTTTAAAAATATATTCAACCCTTAGAACGGTGTTGGAAATGAATAGTCAGTAAATAATTGTAGAGGACATGGGTGAGCAAATATACTCTAAGTGGCAGTCTGTACCAGGGAACGTCTAGCTTCTACAATCGAACACTGGATCAGTCAGACACAGGAAGCCTGTGCTGCCTGCCAAGCGTCCCGTGAGAAGCAGGTGGAGCAAATGAGTGCAGTAATTTTTAAATAGACACATTGGCAGAAGTAAAGAGAAATGCCATTATTTTAAATGAATCAACATAAAATTCTCTCATGGCTTTTCTTTTTTGTTGTTTTGTTTTGTTTGTTTTTTTTTCAAGACAGGGTTTCTCTGTATAGTCCTGGCTGTCCTGGAACTCACTCTGTAGACCAGGCTGGCCTCGAACTCAGAAATCCGCCTGTCTCTGCCTCCCAAGTGCTGGGATTAAAGGCGTGCGCCACCACCGCCCGGCTTACTTATGGCTTTTCTTGATGCATTCACTAATATGCTATAAAATTTACCTAATTTTAAAGATATTCTCTGCTCCTATTTGAGGGGAGACCAGGTCTTTGAGACCAACAATGGATTTCACATCTCCATGTGGATTAGCCAGGGCAAGAGCTCCACAGCCTCAAATGGCCAGTGGTGCCATATTGGGCGGTCCCATTTTTAAAGCATGGGATAGACTGGACACAAGCAAACATGGATGGGAGGGAAGGCCCAAGGAAGTGACAGTAATGGACTGGATTAAGGGACTTAAAAAAAGCAGCAGCCTGACAAAGCCCTGTGCCTCTGTTGTCCTCGTAGGCAGGCCCCTCTGCCTTCACCCTGAGTGCTGAGATCACAGGCATGTGCCAACAAGCCCAGTCAATTTTTAAAAATACTCTCTCAATCCAATCAAGTATTTTTAACTTGTTTTTTAATATTTTTTATTTTAACATATATGGGTGTTTTGCCTGCATGTATGTCTGTGCACCACATGCATGCCCCACCCATGGAAGAGGGGTTGGAGTCCCTGGAATTCAAATTACAGACTGTATGAGCTGCTATGTATATGCTAGGAATCTAACCCAGGCATTCTGGAAGAGCAGCCAGTGCTCTTAATTGTTGAGCCATCTCTAACCACCACATCTGACGACATCTGACGATTTTTTTTAATATCACAGTTTAAGTAGTTTTTTTTAGGGATTCATTTTTATTTTGACTAGATGTATATGGAATATGTTCACATGCACTGAATGATTTGGGCCAAAGTTTTCTGCAAAACATTCTTTGAAAAGATCCTAGACAGTGGAATATTTTGAACAGCCTAAGTGGTACTAGATAGAAAAAAAATTCTCCCCTTTACTTGGTTCATAGATGGTAAACATGGTTACTACGCCCTGGCCTAACTTCTGTGCTGTGGCTTTCATTAGGTTTTGCGGTTGAGAAATAAACAAGCAGTTATATCTTTGTCAGGAAAAAGAGCGTATTTTCTGGAAATGATCTTGAACATTTATTGTGAATGGCAATGGAATGTTCTGAGGCAATCTCAGGTAGACAGAACAGAGACTTGGTAACTGTGGATTAGTCCTTTGTCCTGCAGCTCCTCCAATGCTAGTCACCTGCTTAATGGAGGCCTCTCAAGCCTGGCTGCTTGCCTGTTGAGTCCACCATGATGGGTAATCCTGACTGTCACCATGATGGGATTCAGGACCACCCAGGAGACAAATCTCTGCATAAGCCTGGGAGAATGTTTCCAGGGAGCTTTCACTGGTAAGACCTGCTTTTAGTGTGGGCACGTCATCTGGATGCCCCATACCTTCCCCTCAGTACTATCCTTGAGGTGCTTGGGGGGGAGACTCGCCCTGGGACCAGGGCTCTCCACATCTTCCTGGAGACACCTCTGCTCCTCATTTGGGACCTGATGATGCTTACCTTCACAGAGGTGAAACTCTGCTTCTTCCTTGCTTTCAAAATTGGGAAGGTCGTCAAACTGCGTTTCCTTCCCTTGTTCGTATCCATTGAAGTCCTGCAAGAGGAAGAGAAAGAGGGCAAAAAATAAAGTTGACTCTGGGCATGGAGGTATATGCCTATAATACCAGCACTAAATCTGAAGAAAGATGAGTGCAAGTTCAAGGCTACATAATAAGACCCTGTCTCAAAGGTGGTGGTAGAGGTGGTCTGCTGGTGATGATGATGATGGTGATGGTGGTGGTGGTGGTGGTGGTAATGCAATAACAAGGTGGCAACATGAATAAAATTCAAATAAAGGCCAAGATACTTGGGAATAAATGAAAGCAAAGGAGCTTAGAGAAAAGCAGGGGCCAGCCTACATCAGGGGCAGGTTCTGCTTCTCTCAAATCCCTTCTTGGGTTCTGGAAAGACAGGACTACAGAGGGAGAGGCAGGAGCCAAGGAGCCAAGGAGCGGGAGGGTAAAGTTAGGTGGCTACAGTTACAACAGACACCCTGGAGTCCATTTCCCCAGCTGCCTGCAAAACCAGCCTCATTCTCTTACACACAGTATGGATTTGTCATACACAGAGTAGGCTGCTACTGATTTCATGTCTGACAGAAAGAAAGAGCTAGCACTGATATCCTGTTATCATTTTTGTGCCTTCCTTATTCAGAGCACAATTTGGTGAATAATTAACTTATTGCAAGATAAGAAAAAACCTTGTTATGGTTATGGAATCTAAACAGAGTCATGGAAGGCAAGTCTTAGGGGACTCTCAGAACATTTTTAATTCTTGTCAGTTGTAGATTACTGTTGAAATTCTGCTTTGTCCCATGAAGTCCCTCTGCAGCCTCCAGCTCTGTCCAGAACAAATAGAACTTGAAAAACACATGAAATGGGGCTGGTATGGGGTTCTGTGTAAAGTCATTATTATAGTTTTTAGCTTTTGCAGACATTATAACCAATCAGCAATGATAGCACTATGACTTTTCAGTTATTCACAAAATTAGAGCCAAGTCAGGTAATCAATGTGAAGACACATTTATTGAGGAATTAAATATTTAAAAACAAGCTCTTATTTTCACTCTACCAAGTGGGAAGTTAAAAACACGTATGACACGTATGCTTTCTGAAACATGATAGTTTAAAACGAGGTTGGCTTTCCTCTGCCCACGGCAAGCAGAGTGAAACAAGCAGAACAGAGAATTAACAAACCAAACCAATCGAACAAAAGCAAAAACCTCCCTCCAAGGGGTAGAGATAGAGAAGCGAGAAGAATTTCTTTAAAGGTATGCCAGCTTTGCTGAGCATGGCATGCTTGTTAGCCCAACACTTGAGAGGCTAGGGTAGGAAGATGTCAAGTTTGAGGCGGGCCTTGACTACATAGTGGTACCCTCTTCCAGAAAAACAAATGTTAGGGGTCTCATTATGTCACTCAGACTCTAATCATTCTTTTCAGTCTCTCAAGCAGCTGGGACAACAGGATCATGCCACTGTTTCTAGCTACAGAATACACACACACACACACACACACACACACACAGAGAGAGAGAGAGAGAGAGAGAGAGAGAGACAGACAGACAGACAGACAGACAGACAGACAGTGACAGAGTGCACACGCAATAATGATAATAGTAATAATAATACATGTGAAAATCACAAAAATAATTTACTTCTCTGATTAGTTTTCCCCATTCTATATTGTGTAGAATCATTTGCTGAGAGAGTTCTGATGACCTAGTCAAATCTCTGTCCCTAAGGCAAACTCATGGTGCAGGAGAGGAGACCGGGAATAAATAATGTCAGGAGTATATGCAGAATGCATTGTCCACTCTCTTGGTGGCGAGAGGTCCAGCTGGGAAAGCTGAGGCAGCCTTCCAGAAGAACACAGTAGAACATCCTGGAAGAATGAGCATAGAGGTCAGAGTCAAGGGCAGATGGGCAAGGTACAGAGAAGAAAGTATGAAGGGGCATTTGCTGGCTTGTCCAGGAATTACAAGTAGCCCTGAGATGATATATATATATGGTGTGTGTGTGTGTGTGTGTGTGTGTGTGTGTGTGTGTGTGTGTGTAAAGGGTCACATAGCCCAGGCTAGTCTGTGGCCTGTGTAGTCTTTTGTGTTTTAGGGCCATCTCATGGCAATGCTGTGATCACAGCACAGCTTTGAGGGACTTGGTTTGGAAGCCATTCTATGAACTTATTGGCAGATAGAGAGGGACTCAGTCAAGGCAGGGATGGGGGTATTTGGACTAGGAAATAAATTGAGAGATGGCCTTCAACTGGATAGAGAGCACTGGTCAGCTCCCAACACTGGGGAGAAATTAAGAAAGTTTCTCCTGTCAGGGCTCTGTACCACATCCTCCTTTGACTACTTCACAAAGAAAGTGGGTGCTGTAAAGTACATACAGTTGGGATTCTTTCCTCTGTTCCCTCTCTGGCAGCTGAAGGTAAAGAGTCAGATCAAGGCCTGCAGATGATGCTGAAAGACTTTGCAGCCTCATGTGCATGCTGCCAGGACTCCTGTGAGCCATTTGATCTTTTCTGTACTCCGGTCCCTCGTGTGGAAGATGATGAGCCTGGACCAGATGAACTCTCAAGGCCCTTCTAGTAATTTTAATTCTAACCCTACAAAACATGGTCAGGTGGAAAAGACACACACACACACACACACACACACTGTGCTGTGAGTTATTCATAGCTTGTCTGTGATACAGATTCTTGTGTTTCCCTTTACGAATTATCTGGCTTTTAATTGTAACTCAGAACATTGCAAATGCTTTTCAGTCTTTAGACTATGTTGGGAGGGCTAGGGGTGTGTAGCTCAGTGGGAGAGCACATTACAAGCTCTTGGGGTCTACTGAAGCACAAAAGCTGCATCGAGCTCCATACGAAATGAATCCAAAATGACCTAATAAGTTATGTTTTTAAAATAAAATTACTTAATTTTAATTAGTTAAAATCAATTACCTTTTAAAAATTAAAATTACTTTGAAAATTACATTTTATTACAGGAATGATTGAAGACAAAAAACTTAGAGCTGCAGGAATGAGCATTTGATAAGTGAGTCTAAAATGTAGATTTGCACCCATTTATGTACAGAGCCCTCTCTTTCCTGCCCTCCCAAGTCACTCTTTCCTCCTGGATTTAGCACTTTCCAAGGTGAACTCACTTTGTCACAACTTTAGTGTCACTTAGTTGTCCCAGAAAGCTGCTTAAGTTTTTGTCTCATCTTGATCCCGAGTCTCTTGGAATTATGGGTGATGAGTGCTTTTTATTGTTTTCAGTTCCTCATAAGGTTGAGCACGGTGATGTGTCTCTAATGAAAACTCTGTGTACATTGGCTGGAAGAGGAGAAAGCTGAGAGAGTTTAGATGAATTCATCAAAGATCTTAGGGCAAGCCTGACAACTGTGCTCAGTATGAAAGACGAAAAATAGGGAAGTGGACTCCTTGTTCTCAAGAAGTTTGGAATCTGGGAGCCACGGAGGTGTCAGCATTACTGTTAGTGAAATTGTGTTGTGTGGCATTTTAAATGCGTGCATTTGTGCCTAAAGGACACTCGTGTCCAAAAGGAAACTATGTCTCTTGAGGTTTCCTGTTGCGACTTCGTTATTTTTACTGCAGTCGACAGTGACTTGATCCTTATGTCCTTGGGGTTGTCCTTGGGACAGATGTGGTGATAGCATTTAGAGTTAACCTGTTAATGTACTTAAGTGACAAAGCAAATTCAACTCCTGAGTCCTTCTATAGGAGTTCCTGAATCCTTCATGGTCCAGTAACTAAATTGTAAGGTTTGGGAATCCTGTACCCACGCCCCAACCTAGCGCAGGGGTTTTTGGCCTCCCTGATACTTACCTATCAGTGCTGGAGTGTTTCTGAGACAGTGAAGGTTTTCCCCAACAGCCCACTCCATACTCAGATGCTAGTTTACATTTGGTTGGTGCTTGTCAAATATTTGTTGGGAGGGTAATGATATTACACAAGATATTCTTCCCACTGTTCTTTGCTATCTTCAGAAAAGCACAAGAACAGATCTAGTCTCCTTTCTGTTCAAGAATTCTTGAGTTTTCAGAACATTGAAAAACTTGGTTTTCTCTCCTGTGCCTACTTCATCCCAGGCACTCTGTGGGGTTTTGCCCAGACTTTTCCTTCCATGATAGAGCATCCATCCCACAGACATGGAGGGTTGATACTGAGCTGTCCTTACTTTACTCTATTCTCTCCATTGTCATCGATCTCCCCTAAAGTAGCTACTGTTCCCAGGAGTATATAGTGTTCTTGTCATCCTAGGTCAGGCAGTGTGTTTGCTGCATCCCTGATGGTCCTGGTGGCTTGATGAAGATAGCCTACACTAGCCTTTTCTCCTATTTAGATGGGTTCTAGAGTCAACTAAAACCATAAGTCACTGCCTCAGGACCCTCCACGTTACCTCAGGTGTAGACAATTTGGAGTTGGAGAGGGCAAAGTCAGAGGAGTGGTTGGCATACTGCCAGATGCGCCTTCATGTACTTAATGTACTTAAGTGACAAAGCAAATTCAACTCCTGAGCCCTTCTATAGGAGTTCATGAATCCTTCATGGTCCAGTAACTAAATTGTAAGGTTTGGGAATCCTGTACCCACTTCCCCTCTTCTCCTGGGTACTGAAGGGTTAAATCCCAGAACCAGTAAGGCTTGGCCCAGAATCTTACTCTGTAGCCCAAGCTGGCCCAACATTTGCTATGTTGTAATGTTGACCAGGCTGGCCTCAAATTTAACAGTCTCTAGACTGACTCAGAGCTTACAGGACTAGGCCATGATTCCTTAGAATTCCACCACCTCTATCTCACGCCTCAGGCAAAACAAAGGACATGCTCATGAGATTTTCCCAGTTTTGAATCTTCCATCCAAAATGTGAATTAAGTCTGGGGAAGCTGGTGATTTTTAAAAACATATCTGAAAGAACAATGTTTCCTAAGCCCCACCTGGCCTGAGTATTTCAGACAGTGACTGCTCAGAGTGTGGAGTCACCACTTAAAAAGAAGCAATGATGCTAAGTATTTCCCTGCAGTGCAAGCAAGCAAGCGAGGAAAGGTGATCTGGGCTCGTGACCCACACCACCCTTGGTATGCTCTGTGTCAAAGGTGTGTGTGTCTGTGTGTGTGTGTGTTATGTGTCTGTGTGTACGTGTGTGTGAGACAATGATACCATGTGCAGTGACTGTGAAAAAGAATCAGTTTCATGTTGGAGTCAAGACCACCTCCCGCCCCCACTTCCCGGCATTCAGCGGGAGTCCTAACACAGCGTTCCATTAGTAGGAGAGTCAGGATGCTCATGAGCGGCAGCTGGCATACCTAAACCTCTTTTCCTTCGCGCACCCAGCCCAGCCCTCGCTCTTACTTCCCTTCTCCCTTTCCACTTGCCCCTTGAGGACCCAGCCCCAGTTGGCTCAGGGTTTGCGCCCATCGCAAGCCTCTTCTCTTAGGCGCTTACTCTGTCCCGGTGAGGGCAGGAAGTGGGAGGAGCTGCATCCGGCTGTCACAGACAGGGATCGTCGCCGAGGTTAAGGAGGAACCCTCAGCTAGGCGCAGAGGGGCCACACCCTCCTCGCGTTGCTGTAGAAACCGCTCAAACCCTTTTTGTGACTCTGAGCTGAATAGGCTTTCCCCTGTCAAGACTCAAACCATCTTTCACATAGGCCAAAAGAATACATCTCCCCCAACCTCCTCATTTTCTCTCTTCAGTTCATGGATCCACCAAGGTATGAGTGAAATTCCAGGACTCTGAAATTAAAGTTGGCTGGACAGGCCAGACTGGAAAATTTCCAAGACCTATCAAAAACTTCCAGTATGTGGAAGTAGATAAAAGGATAGAATTTCCTTATATGTACACTTCGTGAGCTTTTACTCTGTACTGTTTCAGAAAGAACCACATGGAATTATAAGTGACAGTGGTTTGTCATGAAGGGCTCTGATACAAGGAAGGGATTTACTGAAAAGAAGCAGTTTAGTGTTCAAGTCCTTAGCAGTTTAGCCAAGTGAGTACCGGAAGCAGCTTGTGAAGGACAGACTGCAGTGTTTGTGTGGGCTGTAAGCAGAAGGCTTACAAGTTTCACTGGGTAGTCCTGGTTGGCTTGGAACTATGTAGACCAAGCTGGCCTTGAACTAGTAGAGAAGCATCGTCCTCTGCTAGGATTAGAAGTGTGTGCCACCTTAGTCTGCCTGTTCATGCTTTTATTTTGGGAATGCACTGTCGGTAACTTCATGGATGGATATGCAAGGGGGTAAAGAGTAGAGGCAAGGGCACCAGTCCATCAGAACCACTGATAAGACTAAAGCACAGACTGATGTGGTGGCGAATGTGTATAACACCAAAGAGCTACAGTGAGCAGGTGTGTGGGCCAAGGAATAAACTGTTCTCAGAGTATGATAACTGGGGTAGGTAAGACCATGCCTAGCAACTGATGGTTATTGACGCTTGTAGCTAAGCCAGTTTTAACACACTTTGAGGCAAATTTTCATTCAGTGTGTCTGAGTATGCATTATGTGTGTCTATGCACCAGTGGAATGCAGGTGCCCACGGAGTCCAGAAGAGGTTGTTAGATATCCTGAATTGGAGATACAGGCAGTTTTAAGCCACCTGATATGGGTACTGGAAAACAAGTCTGAGTCCTCTGCAAGAGCACCAAGTGCCTTTAAGCACTGAGCCATCTCTCCAACCTCTGAGGGAACTTTTAAATACAAAGAAATAATGTGAATCAGAAGAAAAACCAAGTCCCTCCAGTGAGTATTTGTTTTTTTTTTTTTTTTCCTTTGGTTTTTTGAGACAGGGTTTCTCGGTGTAGCCCTGGCTGTCCTGGAACTCACTCTGTAGACCAGGCTGGCCTCGAACTCAGAAATCCACCTGCCTCTGCCTCCCAAGTGCTGGGATTAAAGGCGTGCGCCACCACCGCCCGGCTTCCAGTGAGTATTTAATATCAGTAACAATGGTTACTGTTCAAAGCATATAAATTAACCCAAAACCAGGTAACTAGGTGGGTGTGGCAGCACCCACCACCACTAGGGAGGCTGTGGCAGAAGGATCTTGCATTCAAGGACAGCCTGGGCTATATAGGAAGTCCTGACTCAAAAATGAGAACCAAATTCACACAGAATGCTAACTCAAGATTGGGGTTTTATGGACGGCGGAGAATGACAGTGTATGCATATATACAAGTAAGAAGCTTAAAACTGCTTGTTCTCATGGTAACACGTCTCAGCTGAGAAACAGGCGAGGCATTGCACATTTTATAAACATTACATTTTTTATTAGTAAGTGATCAGAAACAGGTTGATATTCTCATCATAAAAATAATACTTTCATTGACAAGAAATCTAAGCTTCTTGAGAAGCTGCATTAGCTAATAACAGGGGTGCTGAGGTGACAGTCTTTCAACCTTGGGCTTCATCTAAAGTGATGAAGACACTGCTTCCCCTTGCTTATGTTGACCACAGAAGGCTCATTTCAGCAAAATGTAGACACACAGGTAGACACATGGTATCAATGAACACATTTTAAATCTCTTCATGTTTATTAAAGGTTCTGACAATGAGAAGTTCATACAGTGTTTTGAAATTCTATCTGCTGTACACTAACCATCTGTCCTCATGTAGGGTCACATGCTGCAGTACAGTCAACATTTTAATACGTACAAAAGCAGAATTCTTACTAAAAAAGACCTGGATAAAGAGAGCAAGCTTTTAATAAACCTAAAGAAATGTAGAATGGGAAAGACTTCAGAAATGCCTCCTGAAGGAACCCAGGATGCCCCCTTACCAGGCAGAGCTGGGAGACATGTGATTAGGCACATGGGAGATGTGCCGCAGAGCCTGAGTGACAGTGACTTATGAAATGTAAGAAAACACAATACACTTTCCAGGAGTGGCAAAAGTAGAGGCCCCAGAACCCTTTGCTGAAGGACAGAAAGGCTTTGATGAGACCAGAATCACACAGAGATCCTTCATGTGACTCATTAAAGGTTCTTTTACATGGAAGCTGAATATGACAACCCACTTCGCAGTCCCAAGGGTCCCAGTGGTCCTTTCCTGCTACCATACTTGGCTGCTTGTGGCACTTGGATGCAAAGGCTTAACCGGTGCCAATCGGGAGAGGCCCAGACGCAGGCTCTGACTGGGGGACTTGGCTGGAGTTTCTGCCAATGCACTGCTGCTAGAGTTTCTGCTCCCAGAGGCAGCTGCAGAACACAAAGGCAAACAAATGGTTAGGTCCGGCTCTACAGAGCTCATCACGAGCTGCAACTGCTCAGAAGAAAGACCCATACTGACAATTAGGAAAAGCACAGGCAGGCAAAGATCCTAATCTGAAAGCCCCAACTCCAACACCTTCAAAGTCTCCAACTTTTCTGGCTGTGGAGCAAAATACACGTATAAAGTCAAAGACAAGCTTGCCAAGACATTTGTGTTACATGTTTCAGTGCTAAGGAGAGCCTGGGCCTGCGTGCTCTGTTACACTGAGGTCAGCAGGTCTTAGGGCCAAACTTTGTTGCCAGAAACAAACAAACAAACACCACTTGTCAATACTGACTCTGTGATAGGGCTGTGTCCACAGATTTTTAAAGTAAGAATGTCTCCATTTACTGAAGTTTATTTATAGCAATGAGAACAAATCATACACAACCTTGATGCCTGATAAGGAAATGGCAAGATGATAAACAGCAGCACTAACACACTACTTTGGAAGAATCTGAAATAACATAGGACCTGCTCACACAAAACTCCTGTGACTAGGAAAGAGGTACCAATGGCAGCTTCCTAAGCTGGTGGCCTTGATAGCAAGTTACCATACCTGGAGGGACCCACTTGGGCCTCTTGCTTTCAGCTGAAGGGCTGCACATTTTTGCTGGTTTCCTATTGGCCTCAGAAGGAAGACCAACTGCTTGGGGTAAGGATGGAGATCCTGACATGATGACAGCTGGAGCTGGGTCTACTGAAGTCACTGATTTGAAACACATAAAAACAACTGTCATACAGGAAGATAATGTTCACGTCTAAAACAATAAGAGAGCAGAGGTGAAGCAATTTCCCTGTAGTCTGACAGCTACTGTTGGATCCCAGATTAGAAACCAGGTTTGACTTCTAAGGTTATACTTGTAGTCATTTTACAGATAATGCCTCTTCTGTAAGTGTCAGGGACACTCCTGTAGAGGACCCTAGGGTTATAAAGAGCAAATGATGTGGGCATCTTGTTCTCCAAAACTAACTGGCCTGTACTTCTCTTCAGTGGGAGAAGAGCCAAGTGAAAATGTGTGTGTGTCTACTGCAATGTGCTGAGATTCAGGATGCACAGTAGGAAGGGGCCTTGGAATCTCCTGAATGGTTAGGAGGTGTAGACGGGGGAGATCATCCTGGCTGAGGGGAAAATGAGTGGAGGTTTTCTTGGCACAGAGAGGAGACCATGTGATGCCAGAGGACAAGCTCCTGTCCTCTTTGACTGGATGGAGCAGGGATGTGAAGGGTGAGGAAGGGGAGGAGGACAATCAGGGCACTGCCATTTCTCTCAGGCCATGGAAATGAGTCTGGCTGTTCACAGATCTATTTTCTCAGGAGTGACCTCCACGTTAAAAACTTTTTTCTGGGTCATGTTGATAAGACACCTGCTATAAGACTGAGGCAGGAGGATTAAGAAAGTAAGGCCAAAAATGGTTATAAATAAATAAAACATTTTGTTAATAAAAGTTGCATTTTATGATAATCTATTATATAACACAGGTACAAAACCAGTCTACCATTTGAACACAAGAAACAGGTGTCCCATGTCCAAGTTGTCACAAATTCTCACTGTAACACTGACACTAAGTATGTTGCAACTGGGTCCTCAAAACAGAGATTAGGTCATGAAGGAAAGCGAGGACGTAAGCTCACCCAGGTCTCACCGTTTAAACATCCAGACAGCATGGTCCAGCCCCTAAATGGGCTGGGATTAAGCTCTGGGCCTCCCTGACGTGTACACATCCCAGCATAGCGTGAGACGAGGTGAAGGTGGGTGTTCTGATGGTAAGATGCAGGTGCAGGGTGTTGGCTAACGGGGTGGAAGGTCCACACTCAGTGTTTCTATGGCTACCAGGGCTCAGCAGTCTTAGCTTCTCTCCCTACCCACAGTTCCTTTTAACTAGAGGTGCGCATTCGCAAAATGTTAGAGGGCACAGACAAAAGATCTGGAAACCCAACAAACCCGACCCTATAAAATGGCGGGTTAGGGAGCAGGCGCACCTGATGCCTCACATTTGGGCTTTGATTTCTTTTCCTTCTTTTTCGCTGCTGGTTTCTTCTGCACTGTTTTCTTCTTTGTTTCTTTACTTCTCCTCACACCAAAGTCTTCATCACTTTCTTCACTTTCATCAAAATCAGGATCACTTTCTGAATCTTCACCTAAAACAGAAAATTACACATTCTGTCTTGGTTGTAAAATGAGAGACTTCTGTTATCTCATCTGCCATGGTCCCACCATCACTCAATACACTAGGGATGCTCTTGCCTCCATGAAAGCATGGTTTCTGACCTCAAACGCCACTCTCCTGACCTAACACCTCTGCTTTATCCCCAGCAGCCTTTTATAACCTCCACACTTCCTCCTCTGGAGGCTTTACATTCTTGTCTCAGAGCTTAAACCCTGGAATCCACACTTGCTGGACAAGTTCCTCGGAGCCGCCTGAGGCCCTTCAATTTGTATACCATCCCTCTGCAAACATTAAGAGTGTTCACTGTCTGTGACACCCCCTCAGCAGACTTTGAGCTGTTTTCTCATTACTATCTCCCAGCACCTAGACTATGAGATGCATCATAAGCATCGAATATCTGCTCCATGAGTGAACAGATCTGTTACTTGCTGACAGCATGTTAAGATCTAGAACACTGTATCTGATTAGTATTAATGTACAGACTTATTCTTTTCGATTTTTAACACATTACATTTTGTCAAAGTCACCATATTTTCCCTTTGCCCTAATTTCTATTAAGTCTGAAAACAGCTGATTATAAAATAGTTTCATATTACTTTCAATTCAAAATATTTCATGTTTCTACTAGTTTTAAAAAAAGCTGAAACCTGTTGGAACAGGTCAGGAGTTGTTCCATGGTTAGTGGCAGCCCAGCCTTGAGTGTCTTCCCTAAATCTCACAGAGCTGGTTCTCTCTCACATGTGCTAGTCTATCTCAATGCTCATACCTTTCCCTTGGTCAGAAATGTGACTTCATTCTTTTGTTTCTTTTAATGCTGTTTGTTCAGATATGGCTTAAAAGTTACCCCTAGACAGTTTCTCTCTATGTGGCCAAGTTTAATTTAACTGTTCTATGAGTTCTTGAGTTTATGAACTTCAAAGACTCAACACAGTGCATTGTATACATCCTGGTCTCCAAGAATTTTTTTACTGAATTCCTGTAGAATTAACTTGAATCAGGCTACAACTCACCAGTCACACTCTGCGGCTCAGTGTCATTAGCACTGCTGTCCCCGCTGCCTTCTGAAAGGATCCTCCTCCGCGGAGCCTTGGTTCTGGGTGTTGCTTTTTTCTCTCCTTCAACCCCCTCGGCATCCTCCTCCTCTGTGATCTTGTCCAAATCTTCTGGAGACACAAACACCAGTAAGAACTCCAGGCAGACCCTATAACCTCGGTTGCCCTCCTCTGCTCCCAGTAACACACTACCAGGCCATGCCAAGACAGAGTCCTTTAGTCTCCCAGGAACAGACTCCGGTTTTAAGGCTAAGTCTGAGACCCTAATGAGTCATTGCCAAAGAACTTTCCAGATGTTCCTGGGAAGATGCAGCCCTTTCTTAAGTGGTCACCTACTGTGGAATGGAGGGCCTGAGTAGTCATGACTGTCTACTGTGAAAGAAAGTAGGTCTGCAGTCAGAACAGACTAAAGCATAAAGAGACAAGGGCCAGGAGATAGAGCAAGCCTTGGAACATGGGAAGACTGTTCTAGCTATGGGTGTAAGAACTTAAACAAGTTAGAAAAATAGCACTGTGAATGAGAAGAACTTTCTTTTCAAAAGAAAGTTTTGATGAATATCAAAACTTACCTACATCATCACTGGCTACACTGCAGTTAGAGACACGAGGAGGCTTATCAGGTTTCTCTGTTTTCCTTTTGCCTTCTTTGTCAGTGCCTAACACAGGAAGGAAAGAACTTCAGATGGATCCTAATCAGTCATTGTCTAAAACACAGGACGATGACCACTGAAACATACTAACACATGTTAACCCATAGACTGGAACAAACCGTCTCAGACTCATGCCAGCCCAGTGGTTTTACTTGGAGGAGCTAGCACACATTATAAGTGTGAGCTCTAGAACGACTCAGGTTCACAGTCAGACTCCACATGTAAACCTGCTCATCTTCTCTAGATTTAATTCCCTGGTCTATAATTTGAAGATAATAATATCACTCTGTGAGGACAAATCCAGTCATGCTAACTTGAGCCCTGTGGTGGCTTGACTGTCCCTGTAAGCTCACATATTTGAGCACTTTTGGGATGTGGAGCCCTGCTGAAGGCAGTACTGGAGAGTTTAGGCTCAGTCTCTTCCAGCCTGCTCTTTTCTTCCTCGAATGTGACTAGAAATGTGATCAGCCAGCTTTCTGCTCCTGCACCCACCACCATGGCCCCCCGCCTTGACCGACTCACT
>NW_021620828.1:2712151-2781808 GCF_004785775.1 Grammomys surdaster
CCCCCGCCTTGACCGACTCACTGCTCCTGCACCCACCACCTTGACGGACTCACTGGACTCTCTGGAAGCACAAGACAAAACAAACTGTCTTCTATACATTGCTCTTGGTTATGGAATTTTACTACTGCAACTGAACCAATGCTTCCCAGTCATTACAACCTAAAAATGGGAAAGAGCTAGAATATATGGACGGCAGGTATGCAGCCTTGGATCTCAGCCCTAGCACTCACTATAAAACAAAACACAACCAATTTCAAGCATTTAGGAGACTTTTAAATAATCATACTGACAACGTTGAGTTCCTGTGTTATGAAGAGCCATTTCCAGGAAACCTCCTGCTATAGCTTTCAGTGTCTTCTATGATGAACTCTATTCCCCTAATTTTATATATAGTGCATGACAACACTCATAAAATTTCTGATTCCTGGTTAATAGCTTTCCTAATCAAATGCTTTATTTTTAAAGAGGTAAAACTAACTTAAAAAAATTAAAAGCCTCACCCATACCATCACACGTACAAGGTTACAGGAAAAAAGAAAATCACAGAAAATCTTGAAGTCACATCACACTCTGTAAGTCTGAGCTTCTATGAAGGTCAGCGCCTCTAATCCATTTGTTGTTGTTTGTTTTACAAGACAGAGTTTTACTGTGTAGCCTTGGATGTCCTGGAACTCACTTTGTAGAGCAGGCTGGCCTTAAAGTCAGAGCTCCACTTGCATCTGCCTCCCAAGTGCTGAGGACTAAAGGCCTGCACAGGCCCGTCTAGCACCTCCAGTCTTAATAGATCTCACAAATTATTGCTATTAGGTCATGTTCAAGAAATCTGGATTTAAAGGGTAAGGAAGTGAACTGCTACAATTGTACAGACCACTCATCAAGACTGGCCTCTTACCGCAGAGCAGCGTCATGCTGTCAAGCAGTCCGCCACACAGGGTAAATGACAGGCTCCTGTATGAATGAAGCAAAGACGTGTGTGTGTGTGTGTGTGTGTGTGTGTGTGTGTGTGTGTGTGTGTGGAGGGGGGGGGGACGACACTGACACAGCTGAATAAAGAATTGAATCCAGGGTGCCCACTGCCAAGTGCTCTTTTTATAGAGTAAGTTGTATTCTTTCCTCTGTGAAGGTCTACCTTAAAAATAATTACAAAACAGTAAGACACTTTTAAAGATAAATACACAGGAAATAGAGTTACTTTTTTCTTCAGTCATTTTGTTGGCGAATGTTGCAAGTTTCTTCATAGATAAAGCCAGGGCAACTTCTAGACCTCTCTGGAAGACCTTGTCATCTAAAGCCACCCTAAAATAGATGTGTGAATAATAATGGTATGTTATTTACAATTTGTGCAGCAATTCCATTAACTCTAAAGAGCAAACTTTTTTGAGATTTTCCTGCATTAGTACTTAAGAATAGCTTCCTTCCAAAAATCTTCCTAAAGCATCCTTAAGGGACTGAGACTCCTAAGTCGTGTTATATACGTGTAAGGTGTGGTAGGAGAAACACGCACCGCTGCTGGCTACTACTTCAATAACTCCTTTCTCTTTACTATCAGCTCTGCCTAACAAAGCTCTGGTTTAACCTAAGAAAGACTCAGTTCAAACATCACTCCCACACAGAGATCTCTCGGTCTTACCCATTCCTGTTGCAGATTTAACTCTTATAATAAATGTACTTTTAGCTCCGTTCCTCCCAATTAAGATTTTAACAAAGATTTCATTACATGCTGTGTAAAGACACCATCCTGGTTGTACTACAAGTATCCTCAAGGAGTCTTCAAGGTGAATCAGGTAGGGAGGTGGGGAAATAAGCCATACCAACAGTGAGCCCATGAAAAGCAGACTGTAATGCCTTCCTGCTCATCAAGCGAACCGATAGTTATTATAAAATTATTATAATAGGAAAACCACAAAGACAGATGAAGAAAATTACACAAAGGAAAACTAAAATGTACCTTCAAGAACTGGTGGGGATAAATATGGTCTCAATAATTCTATACATGTATAAAACTGTCAAAAAGTTTTACTGAGATATAATTCATGTATTATAAAATAATTTCCTACTTCCTTTTCCTCAACTTGAGATAGGGCATCATCTACCTAAAATGTCCTCAAAACTCACTATGCATGCAGCAAAGGATAACTTTCAACTTCTGGTGTTCCAGAATTCTTGAATAGAAGGCAAATACTCCACCACTGAAGCTACATCCACAGCCCCACAAAATCCATCTTTTCAGATACTTCAGCAGCTTGCAGTATCTCCAGAGTATCTGAGCATTGCCACTATCCAGTTTTAGAACACTTCCTTAGCCATTCCATCAGCAGCCACTCCTGAGTACCCTGTGCTTGCTGTTTTATGCCAACTTAAAACATGCTAGAGTCATTTTGGGAGAGGGAACCTCAACTGAGAAAATGCTCCCAACAGATTGACCCATGAGTAAGCCTGGGATGCATCTGGGATGCATCGATCCCACTGAAGTGGGAGGGCCAGCTCACTGTGGGTGGTGTCATTCCTGGGCTGGTGATTCTGGGTGCAATAAGAAAGCAGGCTGAACAATTCATGAAGAACAAGCCAGTAAACAGCATTCCTCTATGATCTCTGTATCAGCTCCTGCCTTCAGGTTCTTATCCTAACTTCTTTCAGTGACGGACCATGTTGTGTAACTGTAAGCTGAAATCCCTTCATCCTCATGTTGCTTACGGCCATGGTGTTTTGTTATGGCAACAGAAACCCTAACTAGGACATCATCACCCTTCTCTCAATCCCAAACAACCAGCAATCCATGCTCTATTTGCATGGACCAGTTTACTTTGGACACTTCATACAAATGGAATATATAGTATGTGACTTTGTGTCTGAAAACAGAATGACTTTCCCCGCCTCATTCACATTACAGCATGCATCTGTAGTCATAACAGTCCATGACAGAGAACAACTGTTGGCTGACAGACATCCAGTTGCTTTCCTGGTTTTTAGTACTATCACACGGCTATAAACATTGATATGAGGTGGAGGTATTTTCAGTTTCCTTGGGTACTATCTATGCCACAGACAGAACAGTCCTGTTTAACATTGTGAAGACCACTTTCTTGGGTACCTGTGCCATTTCCCAATCCCATGAGCAATGTCTGAAGGTCCCGGCTTTGCCACATTTCCATTAGACTTACTAATGTGACACAGTAGCTGAGAAGAGATTAGTAGGTGAGAAGAATCATCACATCGTGGTGTCCACCTGCCTTTCCCTGACAGTCAACCAGGCTGGGCATCTTTTTATGTGTTTGTTGATTACTCTTGTATTTTTGGAGAAATACTTATTGTGATATTCTATAAGCTGAAATTAGACTGTTAGTCTTTTACTGTAGAGCATAGTGTTCTTTATATATGGGTGCAAATTACTTAAGATCTATCTGCAAATACTGTTTCCCACTTATGATTGTGCTTGTGTTATATTTAAAATTCCATCCATGACATTCAAAAGTAGAAACACACAGTACAGAGCTTAACATGCTATGTCTGAATCCACAGCAGTAAAACATGACCCATCTCACCCACCCACATCCTTTCTGGACTACAGTTTTCAGGTCTCTTGGGATTGCCTTCTCCCTCTTAGTACCAAACGATTGCTTACAGATGTTTTAACACTGCCCGTATACTTGCCCTGCCTTTTTACAAAGTAGCTTGTGAAATCTGAAGCAGCAGAAATAGGTGCAGAGTCAGTAGTATTACTATTTAAACAGGGTTTTTTGTTTTTATGTATGTGAATTTATTTCCCAAGCCAGAAAGTCAGAACGCACTTAATGGTACCTCCCCGTGCTCCAAACAGCACTCACTGTCAGCTCAAATCCCCATTCAAACTGAGATTCTGAAGCTGTGTATCTTTTAAATGAACAAATCTGATGCCACATGTTTTTTGGGTCTTACCTCTCACCTTTTTTTAGGGGGTTCTGTTGGTAAGACCTCTTCTTTTTGGAGATTCTTCAAGTTAGGTTTTGGTTTTTCTTGCTTTGATACCTTTGGCATGGTTTTTGACTTGTTTACAGGTATAGATGAAGAAACAAAATCATCTATTTTTGTATAAATTAAAAAGTAAAATTATTTTTCTTGGCAGCTTAAATTAATTACAGTGTATCTACATTCCATATAACTAATTTAAATTTAATTTCTATACCTTAAAAGTTAATAAAGACAATTTGTCTTTATTTTCTTTCATCCATCTCAAGATGAACAGCAGCCTGTTTAAGAACATCAACCTACCAAAAACCAATTCACTGAAAACTACAAAAGTAAATTAAGTCAGCACATAAATGTCAGACCTAACAATTAGCTAAAAACCTAAAGAACCATTAGGAAATTTGTAAAATTTTACCTTACTAAGTGGAAGAAAACGATCTCTAACTAAACTTCCCAGTGTAGCCCAGTATGTTTCCAAAGGCGCATTACTAATGAAAAACCAAGTGTAGAAAACAGGAAGCGCCAGGCGGTGGTGGCGCACACCTTTAATCCCAGCACTTGGGAGGCAGAGACAGGCGGATTTCTGAGTTTGAGAGTTCGAGGCTAGCCTGGTCTACAGAGTGAGTTCCAGGACAGCCAGGGCTACACAGAGAAACCCTGTCTCGAAAAACCAAAAAAAAAAGAAGAAGAAGAAAACAGGAAGCACCAGCTCGGCACTGTTCCTTTTCTCGGGGTTTCCTGTCCTATAATCCTCAAAAGTCTTATGGCTCTTCTAGGAATATTCAAAATACACATACACTATACACGAATGTATACTTTCAGGACACATGTACTATTGATCACGTACTCCCCCCACCCCCTTCCCTCTTGCTCTAGTCCCACTTGCTCTAGCACCACTTGCTCTGGCCCAAAGGTTTTTTTTATTCATTTATTATATGTAAGTACACTCCAGCTGTCTTCAGACACCCCATAAGAGGGCATCAGATCTCATTACGGATGGTTGTGAGCCACCATGTGGTTGCCAGGATTTGAACTAATGACCTCCATAAGAGCAGTCAGTGCTCTTAACCGCTGGGCCATCTCACCATCCCTGATCACGTACTTTTAAAAGAATGTGCTAATATATGTTTCTTCCATGCATCCAGATATAGAAATATAACTTTCTGCACATTCCATCCTACCCTTATTTGCCAAACTATTTTTTTCTCTCAAGTTGCAGACACAATGCAAAAGAGACTTCTCTGACCTGAGGAACTGCTTAAGTATTTGACTTCAAGGAACCTTTGGTAGTCTGGGAAGATATGTAAAACTTCTAGGGTAAGACTATAGCTCAGTGGTAGAGTATTTACACAGCATGTGTGAGGCCCTGGGTCTGATCCTCAGCAAATATCATCCTCCCCAACACACAACCCCAAAACACACAGCAACACACACACGCAGAGGGAAAAAAAAATATCTTATTACAAATAAATTGTAATCTAATGAGATGTTTCTCCAACTTTGATCAAAGTTCTAACAACAAAGACAAACATATAATCAATACGACAAAGCTTAAACCTAAGCTTTCAGGGTTTAATTTTTCCATACCTAACACTGAGGAGATGAATTTCTCAATGTATTAAAGAGTAAAAAGCTCCACTTACCATCAGAGTCATTGCCAGAATCCTCGAACTGCGAATAATTGACTGGTTTTTTATTTCTACGATCAAGACAGAAATTTTTCATTACTGTAAATATTTTAATTTTTTACATTCACCATAAAGTCATTAATAGTCTTGAAGAAAGGAAAATGTGTTTGGAGTCTCTTTTTTTGTTTTTTGGTTTTTCGAGACAGGGTTTCTCTGTGTAGCCCTGGCTGTCCTGGAACTCACTCTGTAGACCAGGCTGGCCTCGAACTCAGAAATCCGCCTGCCTCTGCCTCCCAAGTGCTGGGATTAAAGGCGTGCGCCACCACCCCCCGGCCAATGTTTGGAGTCTCTTAAATGTACTTCAATCCAAAGCTAAGAACTTGGCATTAACTGAAAGACCAAATCTATACCTAATACACATAATGCAAAGAGAAATTAGTTCAGGAAACCCCCAAAGTAAGGCAAAACCAAATATTATCAATTAAACTTTGTATTCTGTTCAGTGGCAGCTAGGTATTTATAAACCGTGTGCCGTTCTTTGCTTATATTATAAAGTACATGTTCAGTTTTAAACATATTTTAAACATTCTGTCAGAGCAGAGCTATGGTTCAGAGGTTAAGGATATGCACTGTTCTTCAGAGGACCCGAATCTGGTTCCCAGCACCCATGCCAGGCAGCCCACAACCCCCTGTAACTCCAGCTCCAGGAGGATTTAAAAGCCTCTGGATTCCTCAGACAGTGCACTCACATGCATACACCGACACAGACGCATCACCTAAAAACCAAAACCAAACAAAAAACCTTTAAAATCTCTCTATAGTACCAAATAACGCTTTCTACATGGAATGTTCACCGGCATCTTTGTAGGAAGTAAGTGGGCAGAGGGAAAGGACGCTCAGTGTGGGAAGGTCAGTCTGCTTCCTCGGGAAAGCAACGGAAAGCTGCCCCGTCTTCCCTTCGGTCATTTATTACATGCCCCATGTGGACAAGCTCATGTATCAGCTGCCGGTTCTGTGAATGAGGCTTGTCCACTGTCCAGCTCGTGACCCAGACTTGTGTTTCCTTGAGAGAACAGATTAACAGGAAGGGGTTCACGTTACTCTCCCACTCATCAGATTGTAAGGAATTTGACAGTTACATAAAATATGAATCTTTAGAAATTGTGGGATTGAAAGTTAGTAAATAAAACCAAAAGCCTACTAAAAAACTCCGGTTGAGTTGTGACAGACATGGATTCTTATTGATTCATTAAACACAAATTACCTGTTGTATTTTAGAGACCCACCAGGGTGAGATATGCAGTAAACCATTACTTTTTAAAAGCTCTTTAAACACTTCATTATGGGTACATGAGCACACTATCTGTGAGGGTCCCTCGGAGATGGAAGAGCTGTAAACTATCTGAAGTGGTTAGGAGTGGAGTGTGGGTCTTCTGGAAGAGCATCAAGCACTCTTTTAACTATCGATCCAGCCCATAAATGCTTCTGTTTTTAAAATGCATCTGAGTATGTGCCGATAGAAACTGCAAGGACTACGACCACCACAGTTCAATGTCACTGCCTCGATCTGAGTTAAGGCGCCCGAAGTCCTTTCATCATTGCAGTGTAAATGACAGAAGAGTGAGGACAATCGGTTTGGACTAGTGAGACAATGGCTAAAGTCAACTGCTGTGCAACCCTGGCAACCGAACTCTGACTCCTGGGATCCATGAAAGGGTGCAAGGAGAGAAAGGGCCCCAAAGTGAGGCTTTTCTCCTTCCTCCTGTGTTAATTGTGGTGTTTATCGCCCCGCCTCCACCGCATCTTCCACTAAAGTGTAACCTCCAGCTCTTAGTACAATACAAGCCTAAGTGAATTCACTGTTTATTTTTGTTTGGTTTTGCAGGACTGGGGATTGAACCTGGGGCCTCTCATCTGCGAGGCAATCACTCTACCACTGGGTCATAGTCTCAGCTATATTCAGTCGACCTACTAAATGGACAGCATCCCAGTTGTGATCGCGGAGAGGATTCCAACAGTCTAACTGAAAGCCGAGAAGAACTGGAGTCATGTGACTGGGCACCACGGCTTGAGCTAGATGTTCAGTTAAATGAGCCTCTCCGTCTAGGGATTTGAGGGGCACAAAATAGGCACGTCTGCTTTTTCTGTCTCGCTGGGCTGTGGTGCTCAACCTATGAAGACTACATACGGGGTCGCTCGCTGTCACGTAAAGCGCGTTCCCGGACTCTCTAGGGTGGATCAGCTAGCAATAGCTGCAAAAGGAGGCTGAGAGGCGGAAAGCTGGATGCTTGGTCGGCCACTCTGAGCAGAGGGTGGCTCTCACCGGAGACTGGCGACGAGCACCCAATCCCGCCACTCTCCGTCGGACCCCATCCTCTCCCCCAACCATGTATGACAGTGGCCTCCGGCGTCCCCACCCCTGTTCTTCCTCTCTGTCCCGCGGGACGTCGCCAACTACTCACCTGGTGGGACGCACCATGGTGCCCTTCCTTAGAGTAGCAGTGCTCCGGAGCTGGAGAGCAGCTGTGGCGGTTTCAATTCCCGCCCAAAACCAGACATCGCGCTCCACGCCCCGTTGCGCCAGCCAGCCAATCACCGCTCGCCTGCCTGAAAAAGCGTCTGCGCGCTGAGGAGAGGGCGCCTGCGCACACACACCTTTGCCCCAGCACGCCGTTCCGGATCCTGTCGGCCCAGACCCAGCTTTTGTTTTGCCACTGCACTTTCGTGACAGCAGCGATTTGGTACCGAGTCTAAAACACAATATAAAAGTATCAATACGCCTCCAATATGTAGAATGAGTAACTTAAAGATAACTGGTATAAAGGGGTTCTAGGATAGGAGTTTTCCTTGGAGCTTCAGGAAAGAGAAACAGATGGGTACCGAATCTGCCGGAGCGAATCTGCTGGCTGTAAAAAAACAAGTAAGAAGTCAGCTGACTTATTTGGGCAGTTCTGCGTTGACAGCTCCAAGTGTGCTTTGGTGTCTGAGGAAAGAGGTGAGTTCGAGCTCACAGCGAAGAATCCCCTTCAGTGTGCTGGACCCAATGACTGTACTGGTACAGGCTCAAAGAACAGAAGCAGGCTTCTTGGGGGCTATCTAAAGTGCTGGAGTGCAGCTTGCCATTGACAGTTCAGTATTTGTGGACGACTAGGTTTGTAGTTTTGCATGTTGCTCTAACAGGGTGTAGGCACACTCAGAGAATCCGGAGATCTAAACTGGGTGAAGATGAATTTTATCCTGAAAGCAACAGAGTACACGAACAGAAAGTAACATGAAGCCGGGCGGCGGTGGCGCACGCCTTTAATCCCAGCTCTTGGAAGGCAGAGGCAGGCGGATTTCTGAGTTCGAGAGTTCGAGGCTAGCCTGGTCTACAGAGTGAGTTCCAGGACAGCCAGGGCTACACAGAGAAACCCTGTCTGTAAAAGCAAAAACAAACAAACAAACATGAAAACCGTGATTTTATTGATTTTGTTCTGTTACGTGTATACAATGTATTTCGATAACTCTCTCATTCAGCTTCTCATATCGCATCCGTTCCTACTAACTTCCCTATCCCTACTAATCTCCGCATCTCCACTAGTCCGCTTTCCAGATTCATGAGGTTGGTTTTTGTTTGTTTGTTTTTGTGACCCACTATCTTAATCAGACCAGATGGGTGACCATTGAATTGCAACTACGCGTTTGAGCCTGGTGGGGGCACCCGTTGACACACAACTGAAAAATGACTTTCCTTTTCCTGAATCTGCCCATAGAAAACAGTTCCTCAATGACACATGGGTCTTTCCGAGTCTTCCTCTCTCCTCCCTCGGCTGTTGATGGGCCTAATCTTATGCAGACCTCTGACACTGTAGTGAGTGTTTAACTGTAATGGCAGTGTCTTGTCAGAAAATGGCATTTTGTCTTCCTCTCTATGTTCTGGTTCCTATATTTTTCAACTTCCTCTTTTGCTATGTTCCCGTGTGTTTGCTGTGTTTGAGCCTTCAAAGGTGGTATAAATGTCTTGTTTAGGGCTGGGTCCCCATCCACCACGTGTTCTCAGCACCTTGTATCACCTAGAGTCTATATTCACCACGGTTCACTGGAAAGAGACAGTTCTCTGATTAAGGCTGAAAGTAGTGGATAGTAACATAAATATTTAGAAGGTGGTTTGACCATGTCCATTTCACTGAACAGTGGTATTTGCATTCCTCCTAGGGCCCATCAACTTGCCTGCTATGGGTTTCCGACAGGGATTATAGTGCCAGGCAGGGGTATGCTCCCATAGAGCTGACCTCAAATCCAGTCATAGCAAATTGGATACCCTCGTCACGGAACGACAGTGCACAGATAGGTATGTCTTGCCTGGAAGGTTAGTCGAGTTCATAGAGTCCACAGCTAGGTTAGGCCAATTGTGACATTTCTCCTACAGCAGCCTGCATAGTATCTTCCAGGACTATAAAAGATAGCCAACAGAGAGGAAACTTCCAGCCAAATTCCATTTTGATTTTTCTATTATACCTTCAATCGAGCTGTGCAGTATCTTTAGCAACAGAGTTTATCATCTAGTTTTTATGGACAACCAAGAACAATGGCAAGAATCTCTATTGTCCTGGGAGTTCATATATATTAAAGGGAACGTGTGTGTGTGTGTGTGTGTGTGTGTGTGTGTGGATAGATAGATAGATAGATAGATAGATAGATAGATAGATAGATAAGATAGGCTGGTGACTAGCTCTTCAAGGGACATTGATTCTTACTGTCTTTACTACATTTTCTTTTCTCTGAATAGTGTTGAGTGTGCCTCAGGGGCAGCATCCTGTGTGTTCTGTTCTACTGGTCATGTGCTTCCTACTTGGAGATTTTTCTTATGGTCTCACATCCTTTTTCCATCACATCTCACAACCTTCAACGTCTAACATCTTCAAGCTACCACTGGGTCTCTGTTGTGTTTGGCCACTTTTACTAGTTCCATAAGTTATATACTTGCGTAACCCCCAACACCACCCATATGTCTTCCTATGTTTCCCCTTTCCTTTGGCTCTGTGCCTTCCCTTGTATTAAGTACTTGTTATTCTTGCCTAGGAATAAAAGTACTTTTTGAGCATATTGTTGCTCTGAAATTAACTTTAAAATAACTTTTAATTTAAAAAAAGAAAGAAGAAGGGTTTGTTTTGTTTTGTTTTGTTTTGTTGTCACAAAGATGATTGTGCAAGAATAAGCAGGAAAAACTAGAATAGGCTGGTTGTGGTGGTGCAGACCTTTAATGTCAACAGCACTTGGGGGGTGTGCTGATGCAGGAAAATCAAATGTCTGACATTATCCTAAGATACATAGTGAGTCTTAAGTCATCCTGAGCTATACAGTAAGACCTTGTCTCAAGTGAAATGGAAGGAAACTGAAGATTAGAAGTTGGTTCAGCATCACACGGTACAGTCTCTGAGTGCTGGGCTATGTTTTAGAGTGTTCTGTGGCCATTTGACTCATGGCTCTTTTGCTGGTCTTACAGGAACCCCGCTGAAGAATATGAAGAAAAACCGAGAACGGTTCTGCAACAAGGAAAGAGAATTCGTGTATAAATTCCAGGTAGGACGTGAGCGCTTTGAGCTGAGAGTGCCTCTCAGGTTTCCTGTGGACGAGAATGCCAGTCATCTGCATGGACGTCTGATGCTGCTGCACAGTTTGCCCTGCTTCCTAGAGAATGGTGAGGACGGACTTCCTTCTGTTTCCCTATAGTCTCATGAAGAACATGGTAACCCGAAAAGCTTTCCAACACAAGTGACCAAACATTCATCCAAAGCCGGCTGTATGGTGAACAGAAGGTGCTCGCAGCTTGTGCTCTTTGTACTGCCCGTGCCACTGAGCTGCACACTGCCAGGGAGTGCTGCTCAAAACCTCCTGGTGCTCACTCTCACTGCTGTTCACACTGCTTTTACTGTACATATAGCTTTCTGTTCTTGTAGAAATGATAGTTTCGATATAGAAAACAAAGTTTAGTATTTTCCTCTCCTCAGCCCTCCCTCATCAGCCCTCCCTCATCAGCCCTCCCTCATCAGCCCTCCCTCAACAGTCCTCCCTCATCAGCCCTCCCTCAACAGTCCTCCCTCATCAGCCCTCCCTCATCAGCCCTCCCTCAACAGTCCTCCCTCATCAGTCCACCCTCCCTTATCAGACCTCCCTCAACACTCCTCCCTCAACACTCCTCCCTCAACACTCCTCCCTCAACAGTCCTCCCTCATCAGCCCTCCCTCATCAGCCCTCCCTCATCAGTCCTTCTTCATCAGCCCTCCCTCATCAGCCCTCCCTCAACAGTCCTTCCTCATCAGCCCTCCCTCATCAGCCCTCCCTCATCAGCCCTCCCTCAACAGTCCTCCCTCATCAGCCCTCCCTCAACAGTCCTCCCTCATCAGCCCTCCCTCATCAGCCCTCCCTCATCAGTCCTCCCTCATCAGCCCTCCCTCATCAGTCCACCCTCCCTTATCAGTCCTCCCTCAACAGTCCTCCCTCAACAGTCCTCCCTCAACAGTCCTCCCTCATCAGCCCTCCCTCATCAGTCCTTCTTCATCAGCCCTCCCTCATCATCCCTCCCTCAACAGTCCTTCCTCATCAGCCCTCCCTCATCAGCCCTCCCTCAACACTCCTCCCTCATCAGCCCTCCCTCAACAGTCCTCCCTCATCAGCCCTCCCTCATCAGCCCTCCCTCATCAGTCCTCCCTCATCAATCAGCCCTCCCTCATCAGCCCTCCCACATCTGTCAAGGTCAAGGACATGCCCGCAGGCCTGTGCACATGCCACTCTTATGGAGTCATTGTCTCAGTTGAGGTTCTCTCTGAGATCCCTGACTTGTGTAAAGTTGACAAAACGACCAGGAACCTGTCCATCTGAGTCATGTAAGACTTTGTGTGGTGAAAAGGCATCCACTTTATTTTTAGGCCTTGTTCTCCCAGGTTCACACCACCAAGCAGAATGGGAAAACAGGTTGTAAGGGAAGCTAAGAGCATTCTAGGATGTCCTATCATATAAACCAGGAATGAGGACACAAACAGGGCATGTCCTCACCCCATTGGTAGTTCTCAGAAGGTCACCTCATCCCAGACAAACACTATCACTGTGGACTTGTTAGAAATATGATTTCTACATTTTAAAATTTTTAAAAATTATGTATTTATCCATTTTGTTTATGTGCACCTCTGTGTTTGTATGTGCATACCACGGCACATGTGTGACAGTCAGAAACAACTCTCAACTATCTCCTTCCATCATGTGGGTCCCAGGGACCAAACTCAGGTCATTTGAATTGGAGGTAAAGTTAGATTTCACAGTGGAATGCTTTACCAGATGAAGTGTCCCCCACTGTGTGTACATCTTGCTGAAGATAGCATTTGTCATCCCTCTTACAGACTTGAAAGAAGCTCTGAGCCGGTTTATAGAAGAAGAGTCCCTCAGAGACCATGACAGCGATGCGGAAGCAGGCTTGGAGGCTGTTAAGTCTGGTGAAATCGATCTACACCAGCTGGCAAGTGCGTGGGCCAAAGCTTACGCCGAGGTAAATGGAGGTCAGAGTGTGCTTCCAGACATCGCAGACTTTGTGAAGATGTCTTAATTGTTGAAGTCATAGGAAGCAAAGTGTAGAATGTAGCTTTCTTCACAAACCAGTTGTATGCAACATATGTTCTTACTCCTATGTTTCTGTTCTGTGTCAACAGGAATGAGCTCCTAAGACAAAGTATTTTTATTACGTGTGTGTGTGTGTGTGTGTGTGTGTGTGTGTGTGTGTACATATGCACCTGCGCATGCAAGCATAGGTTGCTTGCACCACCAAGCACTTGTGGAAGACAATTTAAGGGAATCATCTCTTACCTTCCACCATGTAGGACCAATGAACTATTTCTCAGGCCAAAGACCAATCTTTGTTATTTTTTTATGAAATATGTTTGGAATCATTCCTGTGGAAACATGAAGCTACTTTATCCTACAAAATCCTTGGAACATGTTTACATCAAAAAAATCAGTCTGGAGTTCTGGTTGAGCTCATATCTTGACTGTTATCTGACAGCCTACGGCAGTGATCAGAATTTATCCTCAGCTCTGGTTAACTTCCGTTCTCACTTGTCTTCATGAGGTTGTCATTATTTCTCTGTAGGATTGTGCAGCTAGTATGCCCTGCTTCATGAAATCCAAGATACCACACACATTATTATCTTATTTACTAACTTCTGACTCCTTAGAATACATTTTTAATAATCAATTTTTCTTCTCATTATAAATTACTACATACAAATTATATTTATTGTGCTGGATAGTTTTATGTAAACTTGACACAAGCTAACATCTGAGAGGAGGGAGCTTCAGTTAAGAAGGCCATCAAAATATCTTTCTGTGGGCAAGCCTGTAAAGCATTTTCTTATTTAGTGATTGATGGGGAGGGCCCAGCCCACTGTGGGTGTTGTCATCCCTGGGCTGGTGGTCCTGGGTTCTATAAGAGAACAGGCTGAGCAAGCCATAAGGAAAAAGCTAGCAAGCAGCACCCCCTCCATGGCCTCTGCATCAGCTCCTGCTTCCAGGTCTTGCCCTGCTTGAATCCCTGCCCTCAGTTCTCTGGATAATGAACTGGAACTGTGAGTGAAATGAACTCTTCCCTCTCCAGGTTTCTTTGCCCATCATGTTTCTCCATGGCCATAGTAACCCCACCTAAGACATTTGTCATAAAGCAACATAAAAATTCAGATACAACTCAAGTTAGCGGTTGTGAGAAGTCCCACTGTCCTGACACGGATGGCAGCATGGATGGCGTTAGCTTTGTGCTCGTCCTGCTTTGCATGCACACATGTGCATCGTGAATGGGAGTGAGGTCATGGCATACTGACTCTCTTACTGTGGGAATTCCTCATTCGTTTTCCTAGGAAATTCATAATAACAAATTAGGTTGTATCTCTCCTCTCCATGTTCTTTTTTCATATTCAACAATCCTAGAATAACATCTACATGTGTGTGAGTGCAAGGTCTCTGTGTCCTTGTGTGATATGGTCATACTATTCGTATTTTTTCTAATAGCATGTTAAACAGCAGTGCCCTGCCATGATTGAATGTGTGTATCATCTCACAGACCACCTTAGAGCATGCGAGGCCTGAGGAACCTAGCTGGGATGAAGACTTTGCAGATGTGTACCACGACCTCATCCATTCCCCGGCCTCTGAAACTCTCTTAAATCTGGAACACAATTACTTTGTTAGCATCTCAGAATTGATTGGTGAAAGAGATGTGGAGCTGAAAAAGTTACGAGAGAGGTAATACTCATTTCTTGTGTTACCATAATTAAATGTTACACTGTGAAGTATGATAACCTGTAGGGCAAGCTGTTTGCACTTTTATAAAATTAAAACACTGGGAAATGCTTCAAATGAGCTGTCTTCCTTGATCCTTACCACAGCCCCACACTTAGCATCTTCATTGTGCAGGTGAGAAAACCTTGGCTTACATGAATCCACTGATTTATCCAAGAGCAAGCTAGACTTTTAACCCAGTGGATGAGAAAGACTTCAGAACTATTAGCCCTTCCTCCTTGTTCTATACCTACTGCCAACCTCTTGTGGGTGGCCTTCCTCTAGGCCATGGTATCTTTCAGTTATCTTATAAGCATCTTGCATTAGGAAGAAAATAAAAAGAACCCTAGAATCGTCCCAGGGAATTTTAATCATATTCGAATTCCTTCTGTATAGTCTACCCAAGACAGCATGCAAAGTGTGCTTTCTTGGATACACATCTCAGAGTAAGTAGAAAGCTGCCAGCTTCTTGAATGTAAAGTGTGACTTCTCAGGTTTCTCCCTCCTGTTCTGTTAAGTGTGGTGTAAAGGGCATCCTCCTAGATAATCCATTTTGATTTCATAGGTCATTTATTACTTTAAAAGCATTTATTTAAGAGTATGGATATACATACGATTGAGATGAATTTTAATATTACTTGTGTGTTTTTGTTGTGGAAGCTTGTTAAGAGCAAATAACACTTGATTTTTTTGTGACTGAATTGATATTAATACCAAAGAAGTCAACTTAAATGAGACACCATGTGCTCTTGTTTCTCATTAGCCTCAGATTAGAAAACATTAAGACTAACAGGGTGTGAATAATTTGTTTAAGTTATTATAGTTAAGAAAAATTTAAATATAAAAAATCATAGATGGATTTCTTTTCTTTCATGATGCTAAACAATGAACCCAGGCTTTGAGTCTTGTGTCTAAGGATTCAGCCAACTGTCAATCAACAACATGAGGGAAAAAAAGAGTTATATCTATTCTGAACACTCTCAGCCTTTCTCTCTTATAGTTATTGCTAAGTAATGCAGTATAACAACTAGTTACGTTGTTGCACTAATTATCGGGGGTGCTTCAGAGATCAGTTACAACATGCTGGAGGGCGCAGGTAGGTTGCAAATGCTCTGCCTGGAAGTCCCTGTGAGTCCCAAGGGCTCACTGCATTGGTCAGTTCCTTCCTGCCTCCTGTGTGTTCCTGACTTCCACCGAGCCCAGGACTTCTTTATCCCCTCCCTGCTCCTCTTGAAAAGACCCTGTCTGGCCACCTGTGATTAGGTTGACCTCTTTTCTAAATCAAAGGTGATTCTATTCTGTTTATTATTATTCTTTGAAACAGTTTCTACTCTAGCAGAGACAATGAGTTAACTTAATAATTATTTAGCCTCTCTGGAACCTGATGGTTTTTTCTATTGTGGTTCTTTGGTGTTGTTTGTTTGTTTGTTTGTTTGTTTGTTTTAGGAAAAGTTATATTGTTTTATCATTTGACATTCAGGTTGCAGAGTTGTCATGCTTGGTATTCTGAGCCAGTCTATAGTTAACATGAAATAGAATAGACTTCCTTTTGAACTTAATGTAGACAGTATCTTTAAAAATAATTATATGATTAACTGCATTTTAGCTACATTCAGGATGATGTTAATGTTCATGAAATTTGTTGAATTCTTTCTGTCTTTTTTGCAGAAATATCTGCCTATATTTGCAGAATCACCTTTGATTTAGAAAAGAGGTCAACCTAATCACAGGTGGCCAGACAGGGTCTTTTCAAGAGGAGCAGGGAGGGGATAAAGAAGTCCTGGGCTCGGTGGAAGTCAGGAACACACAGGAGGCAGGAAGGAACTGAGCAATGCAGTGAGCCCTTGGGACTCACAGGGACTTCCAGGCAGATTATTTTTTGTGAGAAATATCCTGTTTTTATGAAACCATATTTTAAATAGTTCTTTAAACTTTAGAAGGAATGGCAATAATATTTTTATCCACTAGAGGGAGCACTTGTAAAATATTAATGCGAATATGTAGACATTTTTGTTTCTAATTGAATCTCACTTATTCACATACTGTTCACTGGACACTTTAGTACTTTCTGAAACATTAGTGACCAGCAGTGTGGTACACACCTGTAATCCCAGTTCTCAGGAGGCAGAGGCAGGAGGCTAGCCACGGCTGTGTCAGGAAACCCTGTCTCAAAAACCAAACCAAATGAAGAAGCTTATGAGATTGTCTGCATTGTATAGAGTGAAGTGGGAGCTAAGTCACACGGAATATTTACTTCCAGAAGATGTAAAGTGGTTATGTGTGTAAATTTATCACATCTATCTATCCTACTGAAACAGTGCGAGTACGTATAAACTCAGTTTTAAGAACAACTTACTTAACCAGAATGACAGTGGAACTGTTCAGTTTTGTTTACTCTATACTTTTAAATGTATATGCTTATTTATTTGTGTATGTATATGTGTCAAGTATGTACATATTCATGTGGGTGTTCTCATGTGTGTAGGTGGGTGGTATGAGTGTATGTGTGTAATGTAACGTGTGTGAAGGCCACCGGTCAGTACTGAGTGTCTTCCTCAGTCTCTGTCCACCATGTCCAGTTTCTGAGACAGGGTTTTTCACTAAACTTGGAACTTGTGTGTTTGGCTCAGGTGTCTGGCCAGTGCCTAGGGATCCAGATGTGCTACCACTCTTAGCTTTTCTGTAAGTATAAGGCATCCAACCAAACTATCTCCCAGTTCCTCAAAATATCATTTAGAATACATTTTGGTTGCATTTGTATTAAAAGATAGTTTTTAATTTGAGATTTTATTGAACAGATATATTAATGCAGTCAGAACAGACAATAAATTTTAGAAGTACAGCTCAGTAAATTTTCACAAAGCAAGCCAACCCTTGTAGTCACCACCCAATCAAGAAACAGATGTTTTCCAGCAATACAGAAGCCTCCCTAATGGCCTCCTAGTCACCCTAAATAACTGCTGCCTGCACCTCCACCATCACTGATTGGCTTCTCCTGTAGGGAAACCCACTCTGTTCATCATTTCTTTGGGCGAATGAAGAGAGCAGCACAAGGCTACATCATCAGGTTGTTGTTTGCACTGCTTCTTAAAGTAACGGTGTGACTTACTGTGAGGCTTTGCAAACGCAGTCTGCAGTTTCTAGGTGTAGGAACTAGCTTTCAGCATTGAGGTCCTGTCAGCTCACATACACTCACCTGGGGAATCTGCCTACACTGCTTACAGAGCTTTTTTTTTTTTTTAACTCTGAATGAGAAGGGGTTGAACTACTAAACAGTCATTGAAAGCTTGCTCAGATTGTGTCTGTTTTCAGTTATGGATTAAGCTCAGAATGATGATCTGGCTACATAGGAGGCAGGCTTGATTCTTGAAGACATAACTGTCAATATTCGCACACTCATTTTCAAGGACACAGAGCATTTTCAAGATGTTGGAGTTTTAATTCTTAGATATATTATCTATCATAAATTAAAAATTATTCACTCTGGCTGTATACCCTGAACTTGTGGTAAATATATCTTATTTGTTAATTTGTGTTTTAGACAAGGTATTGAAATGGAAAAGGTGATGCAGGAGCTGGGGAAATCTCTCACAGATCAGGATGTGAACTCACTGGCTGCCCAGCACTTCGAATCCCAGCAAGTGAGTGAGATGAGGTAGAGCGGCTTTACATGTAATTACGCTTTCTTTTCCTTGTGAAAAATTAACCGCTTAGTACCCTCTCCCTGTTTAGGACTTAGAGAATAAATGGTCAAATGAACTGAAACAATCTACAGCTATCCAGAAGCAAGAATATCAGGAATGGGTGATAAAACTTCATCAGGACCTAAAAAACCCCAACAACAGCTCCCTCAGGTACTGACCCTCGGCCCTTCTTGTCTCGGGTGCTTCTTTCATATTGATGTTCACTCTAAAACTGAATCTTGTTGCTTAGATATGTTTGGCAATGAAAATCCAAGATTTTATATTGTAATTTTTAAAAAATATATTTATTTTATTTCTTGTGCATTGGTGCTTTGCCTCCATGTTGTCTGTGTAAGGGGGTTGGATCCGCTAGAACTGGAGTTAAGACAATTGTAAGTGACCACGTGGTTGCTGGGGAATTGAACTCAGGTCCTCTGGAAGGGGCAGCCAGTGCTCTTAACCACTGAGCCGTCTCTCCAGCCCTGTTTTGTATTTTTTTTTTTTTTGAGATAGAATCTCATTATATAGCTCTGCTGACCTCAGACTTGGCCTTGAATCTCAGAAATCCCCCAGCCTCAGCATCCTAAGTGGTAGAATTCCAGGCATTTTTCTTTCATTTCATTACATCGTATTACACTTGGCATGACTGGATGAATGCCAGACACTCACTTAGCAGAAAGAGAAAAGATCTTTAAGTACAGTAAACCTATTTCCAGAATATGCTAGCGCATGTCGTAAGCACTGGTGTACAGCCCAGGCTGGCTTGGGATAAGCATGATCTTCATTTTGTGTCAGTCTTCCAGTAGTCTTGCCTCAAGGGATTTATCTTCTCTCTCACTCTCGCTCTTCGGGTTGGGGAGCTGTCTGTCTGTTTTGTACAACCTGACAGCTGCTTGCCAAGCACCCTTGACGCTGGCCCACCCCCAGCTAGCACATTAAGTAAGTACTGGGATGAATGGATGCACAGATACATCTCTAGTCAGGCTGGGAACGAGCTCAGCTGGTAAAGATCACACATGTGCACAGCTTTGTCTGCACACACGGCTCCACAGACAAGAAAGGAGCTGGTAAAATCTTCCCACAGCAGTTTTATTACCTCTTCTCTGCATAGGATGGTATTTCATTTGCTTCACCAGTTTCCCAAATTGTTCTGTCTTCTAGGGACAGCCCAGGTACTTTACTTCCCAGCCAGAATTTTGAGAACAGAGGGGTTCCGGGGTCAAAGCACACCATGCATTGGGCTCTCTGTGCATGAGTGTATGCACTGACCCAAGTGTAGAGTGTACACCACGTGTTGTAGGCAAAGCTATGCAAAGCCATGGATTTAAGGAAGCTGCAAAGTTCTTGCTATGGAAACCACCCATCCCTTTGCTGCTGTGCTTCCTGGCTCAGTGTGCAGGTCACTGTGAATTCTGGCCTCTAGCTGCTGCTTCTTACACCAGTATGCCTTCGGGAAAATGCCTTACCATTATCATCTCTAGGAGGTGTTTCCACGAGCAGCAGAAACTCTGTTTTTGACCCCTGGAAAACTAGGTTTATGGAAGGATAAATGACATGACGTAAAGTCCACCTGTTAAAGGGACCAGTATCAGCTCAGGACCCCTAAGACCAAGTTCTCAGCACATAGATTTATTTGCCCCAGAGGGATGGGGGCAGGGAATAAGAGACGATAGCAGTAGACAGACGGTAAGGGAGAAGAGGAAGAAAATGAGGGAAAGGAAGAAAGAGTATTTGTCCCGAAGAGACAAAGGAGTGCCTCTGGACTTCTTTGGAGAGAAAAGACAGATGTGGCCCATAGGAAAATGGAGATTTATAAAGGTACAAGGGAAAACACCGTGTTAGGATGAGGTGTTTAATTTTGACTGGGCATGTTAATTAGGTGAACCAAATGGAGGGCTTTTGATTGCTGGACTTCACTACTTTGATAGCTGGACCTTGGAATTCAGCCTCAGGTGGCCAAATAAGGGAATGACCTTGGGACTAACTTTAGGAATGTTTTCTAATGGTGTTTAGCAAGGTGGAAGCAATGGAGAAGAACAAGGCCTGGCAGAGCCATGTTTGCCATGTTCAGATGGCTAGAGTCCCTTCATTCCCACCTTTCTGTTTTATCCTTTGGGTCGTTGAGTGTTGGGTAAGTGGGTGTCCTCTACAGCTGCTTCCTGCTGACATTGGGGCACCATTGTTAGGGGCCCTGGCTAGAGTTTCTTCACCTGTTTTGATGGAGCACAGATTAAGGAATTGTTACCATCATAAAACTTATACCACAGTCAAGACGTGGCATTTTGCTTTGCTCTTCGTATAGCAAGCACACTGTCTCCTCTCGCCATCCCGTCAGCCTCCCTGAGAGTGGCCAGTACTCTCTGGGCTCTGTGCCCCATCCTGACGGGCATGACTGGGACTTCCCATCCCAAGTTCACTTTCTGGGTCCCCCATGGCTAATTCATATGAAGAATTTATACCCCCGTCTCTCCTTGGGTTTTCTTCTCACTAAGCCATTAAGGCTCTGCCTGTGCGTTTCTCACCATCTGGATGTGTGTTTGTCGTCAGATGGATGGTTTCTAGATACTTGTTCCTGCTCTGTGGCTCACTTTTTAATTTCCTTACTCTTACCTTTTAAAAGCAGACTGTCATTCATGCAGACCAACCTGACTTTAGCTAGCAGTGACCTTCCTTCCTGTGCCTTCTCTGTGCTGAAATTCTGGGTGTGTGCTACCGTAGCCAGCTCTTCCTCCTCTGCTTTATACTGTAGGTATTGGATCAAGAGGTTTTAGTTGAGAGTGGCAGCACATGCCTTTAATCCCAGCACTTGAGCAGAGACTAATTGATCTCTGCCAGCCTGGTGTATATATTGGGGCGCTACAAAGTAAGACCTTGTCAAAAGAGGAATATATTTAGCCAAACAGCAATTGTGTACAGAAGTTAGTGGGCCATCACTATCAAGAAGATTCACATCTTATCAGCAGGGCAGCAGACCTGTTGTCTATTCACTCAGTGCCCAAAAGGCTTCATTTTCTACAGTAGCTGATGCTGCTCTGGGCTGGAACTCGGAGTTAGAGAGTTCTTCTCTGCATGCCGCTCCATCCTCGGCGTCCAGCAGTCTTTGTATGCCTGCACCATGGAGAGAGTCCTCTCTATGCTGTTGCCTCTCTCACAGTAATAGTGTCTTGGTGTCTGTCATTTACTGTGGGTCAAGCCGACTACTGTTGAGCTACACCCCAGCCCTGGTCTACCTTTGTCCAGTTGTGTTGCCTGTCAGTCCAGCTCCCGTGTGGGGCAAGCTTTGTGTCTGGCTCGGATGTCAGTCTTCCCACGAGGCGTCTCATCTCCTGCCCCGTGTCTCCTTGGACACAGTTTGTGAAGACTGATGAGGAAGTTCAGGTGCAGGAGGCTGTGGCTCCGACCTGCTCGCTCTAGAGTGACCTCTACTCTGCACATGACCTTTCAGAACTCTGCTGAGATTTTCAGCTGATTTCTGTTGACTTCCTTGTATGACAACACCCTTTGTCAGGTGTGCACTGATGAAAGCAGTCTCCTTATGTCCTGGCCCACCTTTGGGACCATTCGCTTTCCTTCATTGCCTAGTGCCATGGATTTGAATTGAGCAGTTGTGGTCATAACTTCTCTGGGACCAGAGTAAAGAAAAAGCTTGTCTAATGAGAGGAGAATGCTGGAGAAATGCAGCCAGACAAGGAAGTGTCAAAGGGAACCATACAGTTCTTTATTTATCTGGCTTTTAATTAAGAAGACTTAAAACTGTCTTTGAAATCGCTGTCATTATAATGGTCATTGTCGTCATCTTCATCATCATCACTGGTGTTTGGGGGGTGGGGGTGTATGACTGAGCAGCGGGAAATTAGAGAACACTTTCAGAAGTTGTTTTTCTCCTTCCACGAGCAATCCTAGCATCGAATGTAGTGTTGTCAGCCTTGTGAAGCAAGGGCTTTACCTGCTGAGGCATCACAACAGCCCAAGTTTTTAATTTTTTAATCTTCATTGCTGTCACCTCATCTATTTTATAATTTTGTTTAGAATTTTTCCTGTTATGAGAATTTTTAAGTATGTCTGATATGGCTTTTAAAGCTATTACATATTAGTTCCTCAGTTAATCCCCGAATCATTTTTAGACCACTAGGAAATATTAAATGGTGATGTGTTAGTTGATATTGTAATGATTGAAGAGAATAATCCACATTGCTTACTGTGAGGAAGTGGAAGGACAAGTGGGGCTTTTAGAACCTGCTGCTGCTGTGGTCTTACTTGTCACCATGGATTAACATGAGTTTAGGAATAAATTAAGCCCTGCGTCAGCTGTTCAGCTCGCTCTCATTTCATGGTGAACTTACTTTCCTCTAACAAAAAAATCTGACGAGTACGCAATGAGTATAACGATAACTGTATTGATTTCAGTGAAGAGATTAAAGTGCAGCCGAGTCAGTTCCGAGAGTCCGCGGGCGCTGCTGGAAGGATCTATGAGGAGCCGAGGACGCTGGAGGAGAGCTTCACCATCCACCTGGGTACGGGAGCTGCGGCCAGATTCCTGCCGTGAGCAGAGTCTGCCCGGTGCATCTGATCCCAGCTCACGCACGGCCCTCCTGCCAAGGCCAGAGTTTATGCTTCCGCTTGTATGTTTGTAGATCAGTTGTAAGGGCTATTCAGATGGGAGGTTGCAGAGCCCACACTGAGCTGGTATTTGGAACATGGATCTCGCCAGAGTCTTGCCGCAGACGTTTGCATCTGCCTTAGGGTTTCTGTAGCTGTCTCAGTGTCTCTCTGTGGTGTCCCCTCTCAGTGTCTCTCTGTGGTGTCCCCTCTCAGTGTCTCTCTGTGGTGTCCCCTAGGGGCCCAGCTGAAGACCATGCACAACCTGCGCTTGCTGAGGGCGGACATGCTGGACTTCTGTAAGCATAAGAGAACTCAAGGAAGCGGTGTGAAACTTCACCGGCTGCAGACGGCACTGTCCCTTTACTCCACGTCTCTCTGTGGCCTGGTTTTACTCGTAGATAATCGAATTAATTCATATAGCGGCATCAAAAGAGGCAAGTAGCCATGTACATGTGTTTCTCATCACATTTCTCTCAGTAATTCCATTTTTGTAGAGGAATCTCACACTGGAGCCCATCCTGATCTTGAACTCAAAGCAGTCCTCCTGCCTCTGCTTTCTAAGTGCTGGAGTAACAGGCAAGTAAAAATAATAATCCAACTATAAATGCGTTTTTAATTTTAGAACAAGGCCTGCTGAGTGATCTTGCCCAGTGTCCCCAGGACTTCCAAGTCAAACAAAACTAATACTTCTTATTGTTTACAGAGGATAGATTATAATCAGAGTGTCTGTTATTTAAAGAAAAGCTGGAGTTATATTAGAATGTTCTTGTCTGCGGACTGTTTTACTCCTGAGAGTGAAATGTTGGTAGAAATTGTTGTACCATAATTTAATGTGTGGTTATTACAAACTATGAGAAATCATATTTACGAACTTCATTCTCCATCTTAGATCTCATTTTCTATGAATAAGTGATAAATATTTGATGGTTTACACTTAGAATGATGTTTTGGATCCCTTAGATTTTGCCACAGTCTGCCAAGAATGCACGGACTTCCACTTCCCACGGATTGAGGAGCAACTGGAGGTTGTCCAGCAGGTGGCGCTGTACGCGAGAACCCAGCGCAGGAGCAAGTGCAAGGAGGCGCGCGGTCAGTGATGCAGCGTGATGCAGCGTCCTTAAAGCCCGGGCTCACTATTGCCCCAGACAGCACTAAAGCACGCAGAGTTCAGAGTTCGTAGTGGTGGGACTTGGGAGAGAAAAATAGAACAAAATTTAATATCTTCAGAAGCTAGGGTTTTCCCCCAGTTTTCAGTTTTCTTTCTTTTCCTTTTCTTTCTTTCTCCCCTCCACATCCCCCTCCCCCCCCCCACCTCCTGGTTGATTTTCTTTCAAGATCTTTAGTAAAAACCATGTTAAATTTTGATTGCCATAGTTAAAGTAAGAGCTTTCGAAAGGTTTGCTTTTGATCCACGATATCTCTGATGGACAGAAGCATCTTTATAAAGGGCATTAAGTCAGGGTTAGAATGGAACAAAAACAAGGTTTTCCTTATTCTTATTGTTGTATGGTGCTAGAGATTGACTGCAGCCCCTTCTCATGTCATGCGTGTGCTTGTCCATGGATGCACCCCAGCCCTGTGCCAACTCTGACTTTTTGAGATGGGGGGGGACCACTGATGTGGTTGAAAGCGTTTTTCCCTATATTTATATTGGAAAATTTTCAAACTTACTGAAGTATACTTTACAATTACTTCTACTTCTTCTACCTCTGCCCAACTTCTGAAATTCTAGAACCTTCCAAAAGAGTGCCACCAATTGGGAAGCCAGCATTTAAATCATGAGCCAATGAGGGATGCTATATCTCCAAATCATAGCTACACTAATCACCCCACACTAAGCAAAATGTCTGTCACCCGAGAAGCTGCTACTTGGTGAGAACATGCAGGGCTGTGTCTTGATAAGTGTCACGTATGCAGTGGGTCACGTATGCAGTGGGTCACGTATGCAGTGGGTCACATATGCAGTGGGTCACATATGCAGTGGGTCACATATGCAGTGGGTCACATGCAGTGGGTCATAATCACATCATATTTTTATGCATCAGCTCTCTGAAACTTATTAACTTGTACAACAAACTTCATATCCCTTGCCTGATATCTCAGTGTTTTCTCCTTCCTTGTCTCGTGTTAGCCTTTACTCTGCTCTGTTAGCTCAGCAGTTCCAGACTAAGTGGTTCCTGGTAAGAGTCTTCCTTCTGACAGTGCTCCAGGAGCACCAGGAGATGCTGCAAACCTCAGGCAGTACTAAACTTGCATCCACCCTAGTTTTTACTACATATATATAATTTGTCAGTTTTCACCTTTCTCTTAAGGGAAGGAGTTAAGTGGCTTCTCTTTGTCAGATCTGAACTGTCAGCATCACTGGTCTCAAGCTTTGAGGCACAGCAGGTAGAATGCACACTGTGAATACACAGGTCAGGGGATGAGTCGTGTCCTGAAGGAAGCGAGTATGATGCTGTGGCACTTCATCTTGTCACTTAGATTGGCATGCAATTGAAGACTTATGGGCTGTTATCTTAGGAGTTGTTTGATGTTTCTGGACCACAGCTGATGGTGGATAACTGAGACCACAGAGAGGAAAACTGGGATGGAAGGAGACTGCTGCCCCTCCTTCCCATCCTGCCTGCCTGTGCCTTCCAGATATGATTATGTATGCAGAAGCATGCTGTGTCTACTTCTCCTTTTCACACAGTGACACTTTGCGTGCACATGGCTCCATAAGCACTGCACTGAGGCCTGCCCTGGAGGCCATCTCCTCAGTCCAGAAGCCCCTTTGTGTCATTTGCTGTTGTGTAGAAGTGCACTGCAGGGTATCTGGTACTAATCAGTCCCCTGTTAGTAGGTATTTATTCTCCATTTTTAATTGTAAGTAGTAGTACATAAATAACAATAAATACCTGTGGCTCTGCTGTTGCAACATTACATTTCAGGGCCAAGCCCAGGATCAGGAAACCAGTGCAGAAGTAATCTTAACAAACAACTGTGTAGAATAGTTCACTGTGTCTTCTTACACTGTTATCCTCTCCCTCCACCTCCCAAGTTAGTGATGATATCATCAGAAATATTTTCCCCATATATGCTTTAAAATTTTAAATGCATTTTAATTAAAATATAAGTATATCACCTTTCCCTTCTCTTTGCTCCCTTCAGCACCTTCCAAGAATTTTTCATCTCAGTAATAGTGATACAGTGCCTGAAGGTGACGATCATAAGTTTGAGAGGAGGAGGAGGGTTTTAAGTCTGTGAGCGACAGTGTGCAGTACATGATAGGAAGTTTTTAACCCACCTACTCTTAAGGTGGCGTGTGTGTGTGGCATTAAAGCCACTGTGTTGTGACTTGAATGAGTCAGTAGAATGAGACACTCTATAAAAGACAACTTTCCTTTTTAGTTTTTTTTACGATGAGGTCTCAGTATATCCCCGGCCTTCCCAGAACTCACTGTGTAGCCCAGGCTAGCCTTGAATTTGTGATCCTCCTCCTTCAGCCTCTTAAAGGCACTTGTATGTTATAAAAAGTCTTTGGAAATCTGAGTCTTCTTTTTCTGCACATGACTACATATTTGTTCATCATGCTTGCATCCTGATATGCAAATATTTGTTTATTTCAAGGTGTTTCATTCATTCTGTACTATGGTTGTTATGTTCATTGTATTTCTGTAGTTCATGATAAAAATGATTATGAACATCATATTTTTAAATAAGAGTGGACTGTGAGCTCTTCTTTCTTGTTTCTTTTTCCCTTTCCTGTTTTTGAGATTGTATTTTAATTACATTTCTTTCTTCCCATGTGTCCCTGCCCTCTATCCTTCAGATTCATGGTCTCTTTTCTTCATGACTTGTTATTTGCATGTATATATTTGTATGTTTATATTTATTCCCAAATGTAACCTGATGAGTCCATGTAATGTTATTGTGTGTACGTTTTCGGGGCTGACTGTTTGGCACTGGACAGCCATTTGGTGTGCTGTCCCCTAGGTCTGTTTCTTTGCTAGGGAGTTTGTTCATTCCCAGTGTCATCAGAATTATAGAGTTTGCTCCTTGCAGTCTCTGCTGTAACCTACTACTTATTTGCAGCATGTCAGTGCCAGGTTCTGCTCTGTTGCATGAAATGCACATACGAACAGCTCAGAGCCTTCTCTCCACCATTGTGCTCACGCATTCTCTACTAGTTCATAAAGTGTGTGTTCGGAAGACTTACTGGTGTAAGTCAACTTGTCAACATAGTCACTAGGCAACGCTATGCAGTTAGTGCATTCAGATAGTGTTTTGGAGTTAACGTTTTAATGTGTACTTTTTAGTAACTTGAAGGTCTGACTGTTTTCTAATATGGAATGCCATTTCAAAATAGATTCCAAAATAGTTTTTAATTTAACTGGTGTAAGTAGATTGCCTCTAAAACTACTACTTTGAAAAGTAGTACTCATTTTGTATTTGTGACAAGAGAATTCTTATAAAATTGAGGTGTATCTTCTATTAAAATATGTGCATGTATTTAAATAATGTGTTCAATCTTAACAATGTATGTGCAATCAAAATGTCTCTCATTTACCAACATTTATCCTTCCAAGAAAATATCATACCTCAAAAAAAAAAGAATTATTGTCTAAAAAGTTCAGTTTGAAACAGTTTTATGTGTCTGCTTGAAACCCGTTGTATATAATGTCAGATGAGACAGTAAATTTAAGGAATGTGCTGAATATAAAATGATTCTCAGTGTTGCTAGCTTGTCTATCTAGTCCAGAGCAGGTTATAGCAACAACAGTGAGTCAGAGTCTAAAAATAAAGATGGCCGCACCACAGCTATCTAATGAAGTTATTTTATGTGCAGCTAACTTAGTGCCCTGACCTCTCAGGGGAAAACTAGAGTGTTGGTAAGTCCAATGTGGTTGAGCCATGTGGGGTCAAGGCTGGCCCCACCTCTTATCTCTGCTTCCCTGCTTAGATAGCAGCTCACTGAAACTTTTCTTCTCCGTATACAGTTAAGAGATGCAGCTAATTTATAGTGCACATGCTTAGTGTTTGCAACAGAGGAGGGAAGGAGCAGGGTCGCAAAGCCTGTGAATTTGTAGGTCCCATGTGAAGCATGGGACGGAGTGCCAGGAATGGAGAGGCACACGGTACACTTTTGCTATGTGATTGTTTTGAACGAGTAGGGGTAATATATCTTCATATGTGGCAATATTTCTTTGTGTTATATTTTCTTTATGAATAGATTCTGGAAGCCAAAATGGAGGAAGTGATGATAAATCTAAGAATGCTGAAAGAAACTATTTAAATATTTTACCTGGTAAGTATCATTTTGTTTCAAATTCTTACATTCTTATGGTCAGACACACTAAAATGGTCGATTTGAAACATGTGTTCATATGGGGCTCATTTATAAAATGTTCAGCCATATGTGCCTTTGAAACAGCACTTGTGTCCGTAGAATCCATATACTTCACAGATGGTCACCAACGCAAAGCCTCACTTGTATACTAGCAATGGCTTCTAGATCCATACAGAAAACCCACAAAGTTATAGGTAGGTTTCATGACTTTATATTTTTAATTTTCCCCCATACATTGTTTCATAGTTACTAAGGAATGAGCCAAGAGGTGCTTTTTCTCTAATTTATAAGCAGTGGCACATGGTGATGGGCATGGTTGGACTGTGGCAGGGCCTTTTGATGCAGGCTCATATCTCCCTTCGCATCCTTCTGCCTGTGTCTTCCCCCTGTTGCTACTGGACACATGTAACCACTGGGGCTCAAGCTCTTGGTCTTCTTCCTGTGGTTGAGTTCACTTACTAGTTCTTAGGCACCCAACAGAAGCCCTGTGCACTTTGTAGATGTGAACTCTTGAACAGTGGTAGGTTTTATAGTTTCAGAAATAGCCCTTCCTTGATAGTTTTCTGTTCTCTTTTAGGTAGTTTCTCACACTTCCTTCCTCAGACCTTGAACATGCAGGCCGCGTCACTAGTTTAAGGGGAAGTCGTTCCCATTTCTGCACTCATCTTAGAAGGCATAGCCCATGGGTTGTGGTCATCAGCCTCCAAGTTTCCTCCCACCTTCGCATCTCCTGCCTTCGTGGATAATGTTAGACTCACCACAAGCCGTTTCCTCCCCCTTGCGGAACAGGAGACTATTATTCTTTGTAGACCCATGACCTGAGTCATCACACTGGCTTTCTAGGAGTGTGGTGGCCGTTACTACTGTGGAAGTGCCTGTATCTCTTATTGTTCAACTTATTCCCTTCCTGGCTTTAAAAAAAAAAAAAGCTATGAATTAGTATCATTATTACCACTAAGTGAAGAATGGTATGCCTTAAGTCTGTACTAAGAAAGGAGTATTAAATTGCCTACCACGTATACTGATAGCATCTAAATTTCCATACCCAAAATATTGACAGGAAATGAAAAATATCTCAATAAAAACTTATTTTAAATCATGAAGAAAACCAAGTGTATTGGATATTTTTAAAAATTTAAAATTTTTACCTATTAAGTTTTTTTATACAATATGTTTTTGTCCTGTGTCCTTCCCCTTAGCCCAGGAATAGGTGTTTCTTTCTTATGATCTTGGTACTCAATAGCTTATGCCATGCGGTTCTCACAGTACCTCATAAAACAAGCAGTTAGCTGGATTCCCAGTCTCTGTGCAAAGTGCCTGGTGAGCAAGTCGAAGTGAGTCCACAGTCTCACCTCGCCAAAGACTGCTGGAGAGCAGGAGATCTCCACTTCCAACCCGGACCCTTCTCTATGCTATCTCAGTAATTTGTTACGACAGCCAGCACCTGGACTAGCCCCCATTTTATTAATGGGTAAAATGAGACCCAGAGGCAAGTCATTTAAGGACAGACAAAGCAGTGCCAGATTGGGGATTAGGAGCACCTGACTGGCTCACTAAGTTGTCTTCCCTCACTGCTGGCCCACAGCCCAAGCCCGGTGCTGAGAGGCCCATCCCCTGAGATATCTGCAGGCATTTAGGAGGCAGACACATCTGGGGCCCAGGAGACCACTGCCTTGTGTGGTCTGCTCCATTCTGACAAGCCTCACCTCACCACATGGTCTCCTTTTACTTCTCTTTGACTGACTTATTTAGACCTCTAGCCTTGCCCTGTGTATGTGTTCTTTTCCTAGTTTGTTTGCCTGTTTGTTTTTAAAGGAAAGTTTTTGCTTGGGTTCTGTGAGAGGCATCTTTAAATACAGCTTATACACACTGATAACTAAAGATTCTAAACTGCAAAAGCACTTTATGTTTTTATTACATTTGTATAGATGTATGTCTGTGTTCTGTCTCTGTTCATGTGTGTACACATATGACAGTGCACAGGTAAAGACCAGAGGATAACTTGTGGGTGTTAGTTCTCTTCTTTCCCCATGTGGGTCTTGGGGATCAAACGCATACCATAGTTTTATTAAAGAAAAATGAATTTTAAAACATATTAAGATTAGTAAGTAGCCAGATAGATGAACCTATTTTGTAATAATAAGCCACTGACTTGTAACTTTTATGAAGATAAATTTCATCTATACAAACAAGGCAACTTACAACTTGTTCTCAACTGGTTTTGATAGTTTAATTTTTACACCCCTGCAAAATTGCAAAATTTCAATGAAAAGCAAATTAAATGTGCAGATATGTTTATACTTAAAATAATTCTACTAACCTCATTAGTAAGTAATGATTGCTCATCAATTTAGTGTATTAGTTCTGTGCTCCAGAATATGCTTACCGTAAAATATTTTAAACCCTGCTTCCATATAGCATGAGTAACTTCCTATGGGAGTCAGCATGGAGACTGTTCTTGATAACAACAATACAAGACATATGTTGCTCGGTGTCTGGATGTGACAAAGCCAGCAAGACATTTCTCCTCTGCTTGAGTGTTAGGATGATTATAAAGCAATGGTGTTCACCGTTCAGTAGGATATTTCCCAAAGTCAAGTTGTGTACTGCAAGGGAGACTACCTTCAAGTTGTGGATTAAGATCCTTGGTATTGGAGTCCATCTGCTCAAGTGAGCCTGTATTCTCAGCATCCCTGATGCTGAGTTTCCTTCTGTAGTGCTCCAGCGAAGGCCCCAGGTGACTTATTTGACCAGATGGGTTGCTGTAGTTGTTGTCAGTCCTGTAAGGCTTGGCCCACTGTTTCTTTGAAGAACTATAATCTGTCACTTGCCCTGAGCTCCACGTAGGTTCCGTTCATCAGTCCAGAGACTTCACAGCTGTGCCTTGTTCTGCCCTGGGTCTTGGTAGGGACCTACTAAGAAATTCTAAATACAAATATATTAGCTTTTAAAAATAAAATGCTAATTCTGCATAAGGAAAATGATGATTATAGAAGCCTGAATTTTACAGTTTAAGAAAGACCAGTTCAGTAGTTCATTTGAAACACTTATTCATACATTCAACAAATCTTTATAAAGAACTTTCTATGTGCTAGAGAGGAATTAAGACAGAAAAAGCTCTCATTAGCCACGAACCATAAACAGTACTCTCTCTAACATAGTTCATGTAAATGATGGATGTCATTGTTAAGAAAAAATTGAAACATAAATGTAGTAAAGAATGTGTGAGAGATGGAGGAGTCTGTATCGGGACAGTCAAGGATGGTCTGTCTGAGGATCTGAGCTGTGGAGGGGTCTGTATCGGGACAGTCAAGGAAGGCCTTTCTGAGGATCTGAGCTGTGGAGGGGTCTGTATCAGGACAGTCAAGGAAGGCCTTTCTGAGGATCTGAGCTGTGGATGCTGGAGTCAGCCATGCGAGAATCTTCAGAAAAGCCTTGTAGGCATCCTTCTGAATTGGGAAAAGGCTGCACAGGTTTGAAGAACTGAGCAAAGGAGAGATGAGGCAAGAGAGTGTTTGAGACAAAGGTCTTGTCTGAGCTATGCTGGCCCCATGGGTCATAGTGAAGAGCTGGCTTTTCAGATACTGGATATGTTTAGGTGAGAGAATGATACCCAGTGTGTGTTAGCCACTTTGGACCAGTGCAGCAGAGGATGGGGATAGACTTGTAGAAGGGGGTTAAGTACAGTTTCCACTTACAACCTGAGACACTGATGAGCAGAGACTGGCCGGTCGGCTGAGATGTGAAAGGGCCATCTAGACACAGGAAGGCAGGCGGCCAGGTCACATCTCCACGTGTCACCCTCGACATCTTAAGTATTCATGTTGAATAGAGATGATAAACTCATTTACCTATAATCCAGGGGTCACTTCATGCCACTTTGTGATCCTCTTGACAAACGAGCTGTTATCTCTTACTCTGATTGCTTTTCTCTTAGAGTAAGGAACAGTGTTCTCAGTGGCTTCCTGATACGATGTCAACACACTGCCCCCTCCCCCCTTCGTGGTTATTTATAGAGCAGTGGATGAGAGTGACTCATGCACTTGAGATTCATGGCTGCATTTTTTGTTCACAGGAGAATTTTATATCACACGTCATTCTAATCTCTCGGAAATCCACGTTGCTTTCCATCTCTGTGTGGACGACAATGTGAAGTCAGGAAATATCACGGCTCGCGATCCCGCTATTATGGGACTCCGAAATATACTCAAGGTTTGCTGTACCCACGACATCACAACGATAAGCATCCCTCTCTTGCTGGTGCATGATATGTCAGAGGTAAGCAGGAAACACCGACCTTTACTGAATGTGCTACACAGCAAGATGTTAACAGCCTACATCTTAAAACGGTCCTTTTCTTTTAACTGCTGGACCTTCGATTCTCCTGTTGGGTCCGTTAAATTGAGTGACATAGACAGTGAATAATGCTCAGAAAATTATCGTGTTGCTTGATATCAGTAAACAGAGAATTCCAGAGAATCTTTTACTTTGATAAGAAATGTGCCTCCCTGCCTCTCTTCTTCCCACCCTTGACCTCTGGTTCCCCTTCCTTTTCCGGTTTTACTTTAAGAAGCAATAGATTTACCTTCACGCTTACACTTGGTTCTGGCCAATACTAAGATTAGTTTTCACTTTCTGAATGTATGTTGGTAGATGACAAGAAGAAGCCAGCTTCAGTTCAGTGTTTTCTGGAGGATGTTTTTGATGGTACGAATAGTGGTTTATACAGTTAAGATGTGGCACAATCACTGGCCTGTTTCATTGGCTGCTGTGCTTTACTAGACGGTTTTAGTTACATACAGTTTCTATGGTTGCTTCCCTTCTGCTGCCTTCCCTCACTCATGAGAAAACTAAGTATAGAGAATGCATTGTAGAAATTAAACAAAGTCTAAACTTCAACTTCAAATGAGCAAAGGAACAAATGGGACACAACCCTGTGTATGCAGACAAGTCCTTTCCAGGGGTTCCCCTCGTACAGAAGTAAGCCCCTTCTCAGAACAAGCAGATACAGAGTTGCCAAGCAGGCCTCTCACTACAGACTTGTTTTATTTGGGGGAAGGGTAAAGGAAGTGTGGGTATTTATTTATATATTTTCATTTATTTATTTGAGACAAGTTTAGCCTTGGCTGGCCTGGTACTCAGTATAGCCCAGGCTGGCCTCAAACTCATAATGAGTCCTGTCCTCAAACCTTCCTCTGCCTGCAGAGTACCAACCAAGATTACGCATGCAACCACCACACTAAGCTAAGGCCATTATAAAAGTTGTCTGCTCTGCAGAGTTAATGTCAGGAAGGATGCTTGATCATTGAAGACTGTTCTTGTCAGGATCACTGCTGCTGTGATGACACACCATTACCAAGCTTCTTGGGCAGGAAAGTATGTTTTTGGCTTACACTAACACAGTACTGTTAATCATCAAAGGAAGTCAGGAAAGAATCTCAAATGGGGCAGGAGCCTGGAGGCAGGAGCTGATGCAGAGGCTGAGGAGAGGTGCCTCTTACCGGCTCTCTCCCCTGGCTTACTCAGCCTATATTTGTAGCCCAGGGACAGCACCACCCACAGTGAGCTGGGCCCTCCCCTATTAATCACTAAGTAAGAAAATGCCCTACAGATTCGAGTACAGCCTGATCTTACGGAGGCATTTTCTCAATTGAGATTCCCTCCACTCAAATGACATTAGCTTGTATCAAGTTGACATAAAACCTTCCAGCACAATGACCAAAAGTTATTACCAAAATAAAAATGTGTGCAAATGCTGTATTATAGAAGGAAGTATAAAGAACCAGGCCTCCCTACCCCAGACTGATATTACAGAAGGCCTTATTCTAACTTACAACCTGTATAAACACTATCATAACCAGTAGCACATACGTGAGGATGCTAGGTGGTTTCCAGCCTGCACTCGAAGCTGGGGTCTTTGTTCAGCGAGCACCTTACTGCTGTTTTAGTCAAGAGGGTTGTTCCCACCCTTGGTGGCCGCCCCACACTGTTCTGCTTCTCAGGCCTCTCTCCTGTGGCCTCACACTCCCTGGGGTGGAATCAGGAGGAATGGACCAGCTTTGTAGACTCTCAGTTCTGTGGAGAACGCTTTAGTGATCTTTACTAACTAAACTTACTAGTTACTTACTAACTAGCTAGTCATCTATAAAAAGGATCTTTAGGGAGTGACAACTGTGATGAATTTCTGCCACAAGGAAACATCCAGACATTCCTGCAGCTGGATTCTTGGTTAACCAGCTTATAAAAATGGTTATACGTAGGTGGGAAACAACCTCAAAAACACTGTTTCCAAAAGTCACTCAGTTCAGATTGACTTCCAGACATCTGATACGACAGCGTTCCCTCTCCCACGGTGTTACAAAAGCTGCCCTTCAAATTGGGACAGCCAGCTGCAGAACATTAAGTTTGTTTCGGAAGTGTCCAATTTAATTCACAAAAGTAGATTGAGTCACAGGCCTCCCATCTGCTGTATTTAAACATCCTCAAGGTCATGAAGTTTATTCAACACACACCCAGGATATAGAGGTGTGTGTTGTAGGTTTTGTGCAGGGACCCCAAAGTGTTTTCAGATGGTGTTTCTCCCCCTCAAACAAACAGGATCTCTGGATATGGTTGGCGCACATAAGGTGTCAAAGTAGTAGGGAGGTCTAAAATAGTCCCTGATACAGTGACAGACAAGAAAGCTTTGGGATTGTTTGCAGCTTTAAAAGAAAGAGGAAAGAAAAAAGAATACCGGCCTTGGGCAGAGGAGGGAGGGGAGCATATGGCTTTTATCTGTCTGTGACCTAAAGACACTCTCCTATTGCAGTCAACCTGACTAAAGTCAGGGCCCAAGTCTCCACTTGGTTTTGTGCCCACTCTTAACTCCTGGAATCCTTTGGAGCTGTGGCTTTTTAAATTGCGGTTAGAAATAAAGAGGTTTTGAGTACATATACCTAGTATACACAAGCAGTCCAGTCAGATTGTCACAGACTGATCACCCCTGTAATTCATCCCCAAATCATACACAGAACAGAACGTTTCCTGTACCCTAGAAGCTGCCCATGTACTCTCAGCCACTTAAACCTCCTTCTGTTGGAGAGTATCCCTGATTTTCATTTAAGAGCATGGGCTAAGGGCTGGGGAGAGCTCACTGGACAGAAGTCCCTGCTGCCAAGCGTGAGCACTTGAGTCTTACCTCCAAGACCCACTGAGTGGGCAGAAGAACTGATTCTTGATAAACAGATGAGACAGGTAGTGGGAAAGAAATGTAAAAAAAAAAAAATGTTTGAGATGTGGGCTAGCCGGGTTCATTTCTGTAGTGTCTTGGCTCTTGTGCCTTTCACTCAGGATGGGTCTGTGAGTGCTTCCTTGACTTTGTGTTGTGCTTATGGACTCTTCTTTCTCATTTTTTATATATAACATGATACAGCTCAACTACAGTTAGTTAGCCATTTTACTATTTAGGGACATTTGGGTGGCTTCTAGATTTTCCTTTTGTTAAATTTAAATATCCATTCAAGATCAAGAAGTTTATTCTACAAACTCAGATGGCATAGCCCAGGATATATAGGTATGAGTTGTGCAGGGCCCTGAATCTCTGGTTATTACCAGTAAGGCTGCTATGAGCACTTTTACACGTCTCTTTTGACCATTCTATTATAAATGAACTTAGAGATGAAGCCATTGCATATTGGGGTATGTTGTTGATTAGCTTTGACAGATATGGCCAAACTAGTTATTCTTATATGGCCTAGTGTTATTTTAATGTTAAAAGTAAGAAACAAGCTACATATGATGGCTGAAGACCTTTAATCCCCGTAATCAGGAGGCAAAGGCAGTTGGATCTTTGTGAGGTCGAGGCCTGCTGGGCCTACATAGTGAGATCTTGCCCCCAACCACCAAAACAAACAAGCAAATGAAACAAAGCCATGTGCTTGCTCTCTATAATTGCTATAAAATTTATTTATAAAAATGCTTCAAATATCAGAGAGACACATACATGAAAAGTAAAGGATAATCTTGTAATCTTTTCCACTGGTGCATAAACTTGGGAAACCTTGTATCTAACTTTGAAGACATGAGTGGAAACCTAACATGACATATTGAGGCTGTAGGCATGGTTCTCACGCCTGTCATCTTAACCTTCAGGCTATGACAGGAGATTGCCAAAAGTTTTGAGACCAGCCTGGACTATGTAGCAAGATTCTATCTCAAAAAATCAGGAAAGAAAATAAACAAACAAAAACTCCAGTAGTTCACCCGTAACCCTGATCCAAAGATTTACGAGTCCATATGTAGGCATTGCTCATAGATAGAAGACATTTTTCTCATTAAAATCTAAATTGAGAGTTAATTTCAGTTTTAGGTTTTTAGAATCTATTCTGAGTGCAATGCCCATTTATGATAATATAGTGTAATAGCATGAGCCAGTTTTCTGACTTGGCTCCAAATTTCAAAGTGTGCCCTTTGATCCACTTAACTTCTGATGTGTCTCCTATACAGTGCATCCATTCACTAAGGCATGTTGCCCAGACAACCGTTTTCCCAGTCTAGGACTGACTTTCTGAATTCTGTTACTGCTGCCTGTCCCACTAGGTCTATATCCCATCTACAACAATATATTCTGAAGTTTGTTTCTGAGTGTGAGCTTCTTGTGTAACTACTGGCCACATGCCATGATAGCAAGCCATGAATCACGTCTTTTTTTTTTTTCAAGATTTATTTATTTTGTATATGTGAATACATTGTCACTATCTTTACACACACCAGAAGAGGGCATCGGATCCCATTATAGATGGTTGTAAGCCACTTTTTGGATGCTGGGAATTGAACTCAGGACCTCTGGAAGAGCAGTCAGTGCTCTTAACCACTGAGCCATTTCTCCAGCCCAAATCATGTCTTTTCATGGCCGCCTGAACTTCTAAGGGCTACTCTTTTAGGTGAAGGGTTTTGGGGGTGTGTAATTTTTTTTAAATTTTATTTTATGTGTGTGTGTTTTGCCTGTATGTGTGGATGTACCATGAGCATGGTTAGTACCTGAGGAAGTCAGAAGAAGGAGTCAGATCACCTGGAACTGGAGTTACAGATGGTTGTGAGCCACCGCGTAGGTGCCGGAAGTTGAACCTGAGTCCTCTGTAAGAAAAGCAAGTGCTCCTAACTGTTGAGTCTTCTCTCCATCCCCCTTAGGTACTGGTTTAATCAGGAAAAAATAAGTGGCAGAGTAAGAAAGCTGGCAAACATCTAACTTATTTAGGAGATGAAATTGCTATGTAGATACAGGAAAGACTTGGGGAAATGGATAGCTGTCTTGTGTTTCTTTTCAGACTCCTACTGCTGAGCAATCCTGAGTTCAAAATAAATTGCATATGACAATGTGGCTCAATCAGGGATGGAGCTCCTGGACTGTTGTAGACTATAGCTCACATTTTATGTCTGTGTTGGGATCATGAGTTGGCATTTAGTATATCTTCTAAGTAACATTGATGACTGTCAATTCACAGCATTCTGAACAGTGTGAAGTTCTTAATTTGTCCCACAGATATTTGTTTTAGGCCATATATTACTTACACATATACAGAACATCAGGGAACATGGCATTAGTGGATAAAACATGGTGCTCTGTGATTGAGAAGAGCAGTGAAAAGATTTACTTGCTTTCTGTTGGGTCAGAGAACCATGGAACTGAGAGCAGCTAGTCCAGAGCAGAAGTGGGGTCCAGTCAGGTCCAACCCTGGAAATCTCCTCTCGAGAACAGGAGTGGAACAGTTCCCTGCTCTGCCTTGGGCCTGTATCAGAGCAGGTCACTATGGTCACAGTTAGGTTAAACTTCCCCTCTTCTTACAAGACCATCTCCAGCAATCACCTGGAATTCCTCCCTATGCAAATGAGGCATTCCTAGCACCCTGGCCCTGACCAATACCCCCACCCTTATAGCCCCTACATACCCCAAAGGTTTAGAAAGTCTTCCCCTCCACCCCACAAGTAAAGGAGCCACTCCCTGACGCCTGTTTCCTGAGCAGTCTGTTTCTCCTTGGGCTCACTCACCATCTGAGGTCTCCTTCACACTCAGTTATTCTAGCCTTACTTCCCTTCTCTGGATCTGCCAGTTGTGGTCTCCAGGGATTGAGCTAAGGGAGGTGGGCAGGGTGGGAATGGCAGCTTTTCCTGTATACTCATGCTCAGTCCATCGGGTCCTCGGCCTCCAGCTGCAGTCTTCTGTCATTGCTACCATTACCCTGAAGATACATTTGGATAACCCATGCTCTGTATGTTGGTGGTCAGAGCTAGCCATTCAGAGGTCTTTCTCACAACTCACAATTAGTTGATGTCACAATTTCCTGATGTTAGTAAGTTCTTCTATAGATTATAAAACAAAATACTGTCAGGTGATGCTTTTATATATGTAAAAAAGAAAGAGCTTCATTAAAATCATGTAATAATCCATTCTTTCAGGCTATTGTATGGGGTTTCAAAAATGTTAACAGTAATATTGTAAGGTAATGCAAAAACTCAGTTATGCCTTTAATTCATCCTATGTGTGACTCTTAGTAAATGTTTCTCATGAGGAAAAATGTGCACTTTAGGAAATGAGACTCTGAGTAAGAAGTCACAAAAGAACTGAGCTTAAGAACAGACCCAGAGACTCAGCACAGGAGCCCTGAGAACAAGAGCAAAGTGGCTGATGGCCGGGCTCCACAAGCCCCTGTCCTCCAGGCTGTCTCAGTCGTCTCCCACTAAAATCTGTTCTGTGTTGTACAGCAACACGGACTTAGCATTGTTTTTCAATGAGGTTCATATTTTATACCTGTTTTAATTTTAATAAGATAAATGTGAAGAAATGTAATCCACTTAAGCAAAGGTCCATAGTCTCTGGTGGTTTTTAAAGTATAAATATTCCGAACTCCAAAAGCTTAACAAACACCATAATAACAAGCAAGTTTTATAGTTACGGAAAGATTACAAAATAGGAAGATAGTTCTGGTGACGGTGCCAAGAAATAGAATTTAAAGTGGCATGCTCACCAACATGCTGTGGAAAGCTGTTAAATGTGTGGCATAGTCTGGGGTCTATATGACATGAGAACCAGAGTGAAGACAGCGAGTACATCTGCCTTGTCGGGTCTGCTGCGGACTACTGGATTATATTGCCATGGCTTCTGTGAAGATGTGTGATGTGGTAAAGTAAGCCTTGTGTTTGACTTGCAGTTACTGTGCGGTGCAACAGAATTATCTATGCTGATAGTTAATGTTTGTTTGGTGAAGTTCTATGTCACTGACCTTAAAATTCATAGATATATTCATTTTTAATCTGGTTTGCTAGGCTCATTAAATCAACTTGTATTCTATAAGTATAGTCTATTGACTAGAAGTTGTGTGTCTAAAAGCCAAGAAAATCCAGTTGGGATGATTAGCATGTTATCCTGGACTCATCTGAAATTACATATAAGTGAAGATCTGATTATAACATTTTGTTGAGATAATATGTTTTTGTTTTTGTTTTTTTATGTGAAGTTAGACTGAAAACATATCTGTGTGTGGTTTTAGGAGATGACTATCCCCTGGTGCTTAAGGAGAGCAGAGCTGGTGTTTAAGTGTGTCAAAGGTAAGTCTCTCCCAGTTATTGGAAGAAGAGCCACCGAAAGGAAGGACAATGCTGCCTCTGCTCGTGGTGCTTCGGTCAAACACTTAACCAGCCCAATATTCTATAATAGATTTTATAATTTTCTTTTACCAGTTACAAAATAAACATATCTCTAGCCATCTTGACACATAAGGCTATTTAGATTGTGTGTTAGTTACTTTACATGGTGCTGGAACAAAATGCCTGACAAAATCAAATTAAGGAAGAAAGGATTTATTTTTGGTCAGACTTTGAGGTGACAGTCTGGCATAGGGAAGACTTGACCGTAGGAGTAGAGTGTGGTCACATTGCATCTGCAGTCAAGAAACCGAGAGGACAATGTTGTGCTCCGTAGCTTTCTCCTGTTTACACAGTCTAGGACCCCAGCCAATGGAACGATGCCACCCACACTGAGGGCGGTCATCCCACCTCAGCCCCACAAGCATGCAGTCTCCATGGTGATTCTAGACCTTGGTCAAATTGGTGGTTAATACAACCTGCCCCTCCCCCAGACGCCCCTTACGCTTTGCTGATTCTGGCTGCCCTAGATTGCCTTTATGTCAGCCACACGCTGAGTTAACCTTTCCTAATGTATTTTATCTTCAGCCTATGGAGGTCACGTAGGCCTTTGGGCATGTTGACAAGACTATTAAACCTCTCTGCCATAGAGATTGGGAGGTGTGCGTCTTTATCCGTCCCAGAGGCTTAGCCTTTCCTCTAGATAAGCGGGTACCTAAGAGGTCAGGCATGAGGCTCCACAATGACACCCCTCATCTTAGTAAGGGAGTGTCGGTGTGGAGGGCCAGAGCTCATAACATACCAACCTGTTGTTCTGTTTTAGGCTTCATGATGGAGATGGCTTCGTGGGATGGAGGGATTTCTCGGACAGTGCAGTTTCTGGTACCACAGGTATGTTGTTTGAGCAGGTCCCCCCTGCCCCCAGCCCACAGCTGTGTTATCTGATAGATCCCACTCCAAATGAGGCCTTTCAAGAGTAAAGGCACAGCCGGGTGTGCCACCCTGAACTCTTCTACGTAATATAAAGTATGGCTTCCTGACTCTAGGGGAGAAGTGTGTTTGCGTGCCATGCAGGCACTCCGTGTACTGTCAACGATTTGAGCACTGACTACTCTGCAGACCTGGCCTTGAACTCAGGAGCTTTGCTTGCCCTGCCTGGGGCTTCGGCTGGGGATGCGCTGCCACCCTCAACAGCTCTGAATTCTGTTTAGACCTTAGCAGAACTCGTGGAGTTTGTTTCTACTCAGGCAGTAATGACCAGGGTTTCTCCAGTGATCAGAATCTTTACTTGACAAAAACATTGTAAGTTTCCAGAGGGTTGGAACCAGAAATTAGCTTCAATCTATACTTACAAAATTGAATCCATCAGGAAAGATAATTTTCACATATTATATTCCCTATTAGAATGAGAGCCACATTTTAAAATACTTTGAAAAACTGAAAATGTCAGTGAGGATCTAACAAGTGCACACTTGCCCTTGTTTCCCTCTTACAGAGCATTTCTGAAGAAATGTTTTATCAGCTGAGTAACATGCTCCCACAGATCTTCCGGGTCTCCTCAACACTCACTCTGACATCCAAGCACTGAACTCTTATATCCTGACACACTGACAGAAGAGGATTTCTGAACTCTCTGAGAGAACTTCCTGGAATCCTGTGAAGCAAAAGGTGCCCAGTGGGACCCGAGCCACCTGTTACATGATGATGTATGTTATCAAACATTCCAAACATGTGTGCACTTCACAGACCAGGAGCCAGCTCCAACCCTTTATGAAATAATCACTCTTCTTTCTACTTATATGTCCTGTCAGGGGCTGATAATGTTAACACTTAAAATGTTTCTCAAATGTAGACACCTGTATTTCATTGCATTTCCATGGAGACCTCTGACTTTTCCGAGGCATGAGTTCTATCATGTACAAACATAATTAGGCATACAAGTGCAATCTTCCTTTTATTTTATTTGTCAAATTAAAATTTAAGTATAAATTGCAAGTATAAGTTTCTTGTGAAAATGTTTTTGTAGCAATGTAAATATACCAGACAAATGTGCTTGTTTTAAATCCTCCTGTTTCAAACCCTGGCTTTTCCTCTTCTCTTTCTAAGGTTGTATGAGTTAAGAGTCAGAGAAGGCTTTGAATTCCTTACCTCTGTCTCACCTTCCCTCTGTGACCTTGCCCATGTCTATTAATAACTTTTCATGGGCTGGGAAAATCGTGTTCTTTTTTGCTGGCCTGATGTAAGTTAGTGTAAACCCACGCCTGGCAGCGTTCTGGTGCTCTGCAGCGCTGACAGCCAGATCGCTTTCCCTTCTCCATCCCCCGGATCCCCTGTCTCACCATTCCTCCACACCCGTCTCCACGGCAGAAATGACATTCAGATTTCTGTCTCTGATCTCTGATGTTTATCTTTTTATGTCAAAATTGGCTTTTGGGGTGCTCGTTCCTCATAGGCTGCTTGTCATGCATCCCATGTATTGCTAAGAGCAGTGACTACTACTAACAAGGCATTTACAGCAGCACACAGACATCTATAAAAGCAGAAGTCTCTTCACATCCAGGTTCTATGGGATGTTGGTGCTACTCAGTAGGATGAAATATGAAGTCTTTGGTGTCATGATAAAGTGATTATTTCTTGATTTGAAGAAAACAATCACAGTAGTCTCTTAGTATGCCAGAATGTCAGAACTATGGCAGACACTCTGTTGATACTTTCCCATGGGGGAGTATCTCTTAGTTTTCTACTGAAGGAAGAGATGGAACACCTAGTCCACACTGACCATCAGACACTAATTTTTCCAGGTTCTTTACCAAGGGACTTGGTACTGCATATGGAGATTCCCCATTTCCTTGAGGAAATGGTCTTCAAGCACCTTTGTTCTCGTTAGAATTAATTCTGATGCAGGGCAGATGGTTAGAAACCAGAGATGGACAGGTCAGAATCAAAGACTGTTTCTGTTAAACTGACAGGCTTATCTGGGGTGTAGGTATAGTGGGATCAATAAAAGGCACTCAGAGCCAGAGGTGCACTGGGAGTGGGAACATTCAAAAAGAGGCCTTAGGATCTTTCTACAGATGGTGTGGGACTGAAGACATTTAAGGGTACACCAGCAGATTGAACTGTGGTATGTAGAAGGAATCTCTTATGTCTGATTGGAAGCTTCACCTGTCAGAAGGTGAAGAAGGTGAGGCAAGAAATAGAAGGTGGGAGTTCTGGTAGGAAGTAAGGACTCTGGGACGGAGGGTGGGTGGTGGGATTCACATGGAACATGAAGAACAGAAATGTGGGAACCAAGCAGAGGTAATTAGCCACATGGCAGAACTTAGATTAGAAAAACTGGGATATTAAGTTAGAATCTAATCAGGGAACCAACCAAAGCTCGTGGCCAAGGTTTTTGTAAATATAATTGAGTCCCAGAGTCTTTATTTCTGGGAACAGGGTTGTAGGAGGAAAAACATCTCGACAGAGCTGCATCAGGGTGCTGGAACTGTTTGATCCGGAGAAGGAAGATAAAGTTTTCTTTAATCACCTCAAGGCTGTTTTACTAAGTCACTTGTAAAGTGGGACCTTCACTTAATGACAATATAAAATACAACTTGACCTGCAAAATCAAGGCAACTATATTGAGTATCCATTTTTCAGTTTGTGCTGTATTCTATAGTATACATTGACGATAAGATTAGAAAAAACATTTCTACAGTGCTATATACCACTGATGAAAACACACCCAAAAAAATGCATCACAATTCCAATTAAAATGTAATTGCGTATAGTTAAATGGTGAGGATTTTAATCGTGCTGTAATTATGGGAGCCCAGAATTTTGTATTTGAGTCAAGAACCAAGTCTTCTAATCAGCTTCTTGGAGGGGAGTGTTTCATGAAAGATGGGTCACTGACAGAATAGATGAAGAAATCAGCTTACTAAGTGTCCAGCCCATGGTTACTCGGCCCTGTTGCTTTGGGTCTGTGGCAGCACAATACATTATGGTGGAGTGTGCGTTCCCAGAGGCCTGCTCACTTCATGGTAGATAAGGAGCAAAGGAAGCAAAACCAGGGCAAATATTCTCAAAAGATGCTCCACCAGCACCTAACTGCTTTGACTAAGGCCACACCTCTGGTTCTTCCACCCAGTTGGGCCGCATTCCAGCCTCAAGTCATAACAGAAGAGTAGATCCTCAGCAGTTCTGATAACAGGAAGGATAGCAAACTTTCTAGGTGGAATTGCAAACAGTGCTGCAAGGAAGAGCCAGCATGTTGAGAGAAGTGTGGTGGTGTGCTTTACACCGCACAGGGAAAGAATGTCCTGGTGAACAGTTTTCTGTCTGGGTAAGCAGTTGGCTGTCCCTAAGACAGATGGCTGTGAGGGCCTCAAGGCCTTCAACCTGGTTTGCCACCGAGGCCAGAATGCTGAGCCCAAGACCTCCATTCTTCACTGCTCCTCGTGTCCTGCCCCACCTGTTCCCAAGCGAAGCAAAGGGAGGCTATAACCTTTCCATTGATCTAGAAGTGTGGCGCCAGCTGGGTCTCAGCAAGACACTGGGACCAAAATGGAAGAAACACATGGAAAAGGAATTTCTCCCCAAGAATCTTGCTGGCCCAGGAGTCGGCAGCTCTGTTGTTGACACAGCACACACCATCATTTATGTCACTTCAGTTGCATCCCACGTCTCACATGAAGAAAACTCTTCAGCACAGAAATGTTCCTGAGTCCTGGGGGAGAAGCCTCTGAGCTGGGTAGAAAGACCAAAAGGATCTGGAGCAACGTAAAAATCATTCTCATAAATGTGAAACAAGAAAAGGATTATTTCACAACACCTACCTCCAAAAATACACCATTATCTTCAGAACCCTTTAAATAACTGATTCTCTGCCCTTTAACACACCCCCCAGCACCCTAGAGTCTCTCTAGAGATGAAATGTGAAAGCTTAGCACACGGTTGAAGTTGCTTGAGCAGTCTGTGAGGTGAAGTTCCAATTGCCAGCTGACGTGTGTTCTAAAGCAGATTTGTTATTAGAGAATTTTAGGAAATTTTTCCAAAATCAAAAACAGAACCTTGGCATTTGGTGTAAGGTATGGATTCTTGTCTAAGATGAATATATGTTTTAAAGGTTGTTTACAAATCTCAGTGGCACCCTAAAGCACAGCAAATATCCAGAACCCCAAACGGGTCACCACAGCTGGAGACAGAAGGATTAGGGAACAGATGTGTGTCTTCTCTTTTACGGTTTCCTACAGACCCAGTACATGTCTGTGGCATCATGATCAAAGACATACAGCTCAGGTTAGTACCGAACACTTGGGATTTCTCTTGGGATTCTCCCATAGGAAAACGCTTCATACGTCTAAGAGTTGGCTGAACTTCATGCCACGTACAGTCCATTCTTGTTCCTCACAGAGCCCACATGTGTGAACCCACCTACTCACATGAGTGTAGTGTGCCTGCAAAGGTCACTAATGGTGGAGACTGGGGAGTGTCTCAATGGGTGGGAGCACTTGCCATGCAGGCAGAAGTCCCTGACTTTGAAGCTTGGTGTGGCCGTGCATGGACCTGTGACCCACTCCTGTAGGGAGTACAGACAAGAGGATTTCTGGGAATTTCAGGCTACAACCCTAAATCCAAGTTCAGTTAGAGACCTTATCTCAATGGAATAACGGCAAATCATTGTACCCAGTGCACTGGCATCCATGACATGGACAGGTGCACATGCACACAACACACACACACATACACACACACACACACACACACACAAGGGCAGGAGTGCGGGAGCAACGAAACCAGTAGTTTCATCAAATCCAGAACATATATTGTACTGATTAGGTTTGGGTTCCTTTTTTGTTGGTGGTGGTGGTAGTGTTTTTTTCTTTTGTTTTGTTTTGTTTTTTGTTTTTTTTGTCTTGTCAAATTGACACAAGCCAGAGTTGTTTGAGAAGAGTGAGCTTCAGTTGAGAAAATGCCTCCATCTGATTGGGCTTTAGGGCATTTCGTAGATTAGTCATTGATGTCGGATGGCTCAGCCCACTGTGGGTGATGCTGCCCCTGAGTGTGTGGTCCTGGGTTATATAACAAAGCAGGTTGAGCAAGCCACAAAAAAACAAGTCAGTAAGCAGTACTCCTCCAGGGCTTCTTCAGTTCCTGGCTCTGGGTCCTGCCTTGACTTCCCTTCATGATGGACTGTGATCAAGTTGCATTTGGTCGTGATGTTTTATCACAGCAATGGGAAAGTAACTAACCACACATGGTAAATTCCTGGTGGAGTACCTTCAGTCCTTCATGAGCATCCGTAGAGTAGCCAATACGTTGTGTTGCTCATACACACATCCCTAGTTCCTGTGGACAGAGTGACACTTTACTGCTGTGTTTCAGATCATAGGATAAATGCTTCGTTTGGTTCATTTAGTGCCGTGGTTTTTGTGGGTTTGTGCTTTTAATTAGTTTGCTATTTTAAATGGTCCAAAACCACAGTGCTGAAGTGCTGTCCAGTGCTCATAAGCAGAAGAAAGATGTTAAGATGAGCCTTACGGAGAACATATCAAATATGGCATGGGTTAGAACGCCGTTGGCCAAGCGTTCAATGTTAGTGAGTCAACAGTAGATATGAAAGAACGTGACTTTAAACAGAAACACCAATGAAGGTGTGTTGATCAGAAGCTTGCAGGAACAGAATTTGATATCTCTCCAAAAAGTGGTGGCAGACATTCACTAATGCAGTGTTTTGAGCTACGGTGGACGGTGAGGAGAATTACTATGAATAAGGGGGATCTCAGGCAAGGGACACACAGAACCATCTGTGGATCTTTATTGTCTTACCCAATGTCCTTCTGTGAACAGACACCATGACCTCAGCAACTCTTATTAAAAGAAAAACGCTTAATTGGGGCTTATCATTTCAGAGATTTAGACCATTATCGACACGGTGCTGGATAAGGAGCTGAGAGTTCTACATCTGGATCCACAGGCAGCAGGAAGAGAGAGCCAGTGAGCCTGGCTTGGGCTTCTGAAGCCTCAAAGCCTATTCCCAGTGACACACTTCCTCCAACAAGGCCATACCTTCTAATCCTTTCAGATACAAATTCCTAAGCATTCAAGTATGTGTACCTGTGAAGGTCATTCTTATTCACATGTGTTATACAGAAACTGAGACTTAGCACTCATCACAAAAACAGCCAACAGCTCCTCTCTGGAGATGTTTCAGTATCCAGCAGGAATGATGTTGTCATAGATAATTGTGACCCGTGAGGAAAGCATATTGACAGGTCTTTTTCCCCATCCTTTCGAGATTTCTCTCATTTTCCTCCTTTATATCGAAACCCACTTTCCTGTTATCTCCTTCATATTCAAAGGTTTCTAATCCAAGCAACAGTATAGCATCAGAAATTGGAAGCGTTGCCTGAAAAGTTTACACAGACCTGGTTCAAAGGCTGGCTCCAGTTTATGCTCTGGGGTTTGCCACATTGGGCATATTACCTACCCTTCCTAAGCATGCCTTGTCATTGGTAAGCTGGATGGAAATTAATAATAGTATCTAACTCATTGAGGAGTTGGGAGGATCAAATATGGGCAGACTACCTGGCATATAGTCATTCTATAAATGTTTGCTATTATCCTTCCTTCCTGACTGCCTGCCTCCTCTTCCTATCTTCCTTCCTGTCTGACCTTTCTCCTTTCCTTCCTTCCTCTCATTAGATAGTGGGGATACTAAGTCACCTAAAACACTATGTCCTCGAGGAGTTGGTGAAAGAACACAGGGTAACTCAAAGTACCAGCCAACATATAACCGGGATACACAGCCAGTGCAGAACAAAACAGAAGGGTGCCATGGGAGTCAAAATAGAAACATTAGCAATGCATGATCCAAAAGAGATGTCAAATCCATTGAGAGCAGTGGGCTTAGCCTTGCCTTTCTCTGGCACTAGGTGGGTATCCTCTGAAATCCCTTGTTATTCTCAGTGGGTCAAGCCCAAATCCTCTTGGCAGGCAGACAGCACCACCTGTGTCAGTAATGGAAAGTTTCAGATACAAAGGGTCGGGCAGGTTAGAATGTCAGGAGGAAGTCACAGGGTAGGTGACTAACTCTGTACGAGCAGAGCAGGAAGAACTGGTGGATTTTTGTCAAGGTGAACCTAAATTTTAGACATAACAATAGGATGAAGTAGTTAGGGGCTTTCAAGTCTCCCCACATAACTGTGGAAGTGAAGCAGCTGACTTGCCGTGCGCCCCTGGCTGTCTCTGGCAGTCCTCTTGCTGGTGAGCTGATGAGATGTTTCCTGGCTTACAGATGAGCAGCTGAAACAAGACGATTCAGTGCTAGGAAGGAAGAGAGGGGGGTAGTCCTGGGGTTGAGTGGGGGACCAGTCCTGGGCTGCGTGTTGGTGGTGATGAGCTAAGAGGGGAAGTGGATAAGTGCTCTTTGTTCTTTCTAAGAATCGTCTGAATCATTTTGACTGGTGTAGCATCTTCTAATTGAATTTCCTTTCTTATAAAAAATGCCTCGAAAATGTAGAAAAGTTCAATGAAATTATTCATAACCTACCCATGTACATTCTTGTACGCGTAGTCCCTCTGTTTGTTAAACCATTAATTCTGTGCTGTGTTTGGGTAAAGGTTCTCTTGTTTGCTGTTTGTTTGTTTAGTAAGAGTCTCACTGTGTAGCCTACGCTTACCCGGAACCCATCATCCTTCTGCCTGAACCTCACAAGTGCTAGAATTACAGATGTGCAGCCCAGCGCTTGGCTCTTCTTTCAGAGCACACCAAGGACCATAGATCCAGGCTGAGTCACCTCTTCCTCTTGTATCAGATGTTGATAAACATTTATGTTTCATGGTTCAGTGGGTCACATTAGCAGTTTTCTGGGCTTTCCTTGGCTTATCGATGAGTCTCTAGCCAGCCATAGATTTGGTGCCCTGGGCTTGGCATTTGCGCTTGGCTGGTGGGAATGTATGACTTACTTTCTGATGTACCTGGAATTTCTCTCTTTCCTTCACAGGCTCTCATCCTCCAGGTTGATCAAGTAGTGGAAGTTGAGGAGGAAAGAGAGAGAACTGACACATGCTTGCTTTGACCGCACAGTTCATTAAAGCGGGGTTCAAGATGTAAACTAAGAGACTCCCCATTTGCATAATCACGTGACAAGGACATGGACTAGAGAGAGGAAGCAGAGTGGTTTTATGTCGTTGGGTCATAGCATCTCTCTCCTCAGCATCTAGCACTGTCTTAATTTTGTTATTCTTCATACTGATGGGTATATCGTAGCCACGGGGCACTATCAAATGTCACTATGAGAAGGACAATGGAGAGCTTTGTTTTCTACACATTACTCAGCTTGCTTTATTAAGGTCCAGTGTATAATTAGGTTTAGCGGCTTTGTTAATCTTTCTTGCAGCTATTTTGGACCAGGAGGGTACTGGTGACGAATCTGGGGGCCTCACACATGCTAGGCAAGCAAGCGCTCGATCACTGAGGTGCATCCTCCACTTGACACACTATTTTTAAGTACTCTGAATTAGAGGCCTGTGGCCCAACTGACTTGTTCATTTATTCTAGTCTTTGAGGCTGTGTCCACCTTTGTGTCCCTTGCCCTGTGCTACAACAGCTGTGTAGAGACACGTTAGAGTCTCTCTGCTGCTTAGAAGGAGCTTTTCTGAACTGTAGAGAATCAACATCTTCAAACTTAGTAGATATGTTTTAAATTCAACTCAAGGAGTTGCACCAAATCGCTCTCCTAAAAGGACGTATATTCCCCTTTCACAGATCCTTGTGTGAACTAGGTAGGGGGTTTGAGCCTTACTCTTCTGACAGTACAAAACAAAACAATGCTTCTGCTGCTCTGCTTTGCATTTCTCTGGGTCCTGGGGTCCCCGGTAGCATTGAACATGCCTGTTGGGCACTTGGATGCCTTTATTTCTGAGGACTGATGAGTGAGTCCTTAGTACTCATTTTCTCTTGGATGGTATTGTTCAGATTGTCTTTAACGTCACTTTCTATCTGGAAGGTTCAGCCTTTGCAAGCCATCCTTGCAAATCCCTCTTCATGGCTTCTGTGTTGTCTCTCCAGTTTTTGCTGTGTTTTGTTTTTCAGAGGACGTACGTGTACATCCCAGCATTCTATCATTTCCTTACAGTTGAAATTCTGTGTCTTAGTTGATGTTTAGGACGTTTAACATCTTTCTTTTTATTGCATAGGCCTTTAATCTGTGTGATATTCCACATTACATATTACAAGTTATGTATCCCATTATATTTGAGTCCAGGAAAAAGACTTAGACAAGCCGTCGTGGCTAAATGTTTTCCAGGACTGATGGACCTAAGTCTTTAGGTTAAAAAGAGGTAAAAACCTGAACAGAAAATAAAAACTTAATCTGTAAGTAGATCCTTCATGATAAAACTTAAAGAACTATCTCTAAAACCTTTATTAAATTAAATAATGATTTAATTATTGGTGATTTCTCAGTAATATATTTCTGAACAGCGATTGCATTTTCTCAAATATACACCAGAAAACAATCAGTTCTCAGACAGCCAACAGCTTACATATTACCCAGCTGGGCAGCCATTCCGTCCCTCCTACTAGCTCTGTTTCTAGCTAGCTATGACTTTGGACAACTTATATTTTCTCTTTGAATCTCAGTTGACAAGCCTACAAGGTATAATTAATATTTTTCCTGTTCTCTGTTTCATAGAACCACAAAAGGATAAAATAGATATGAGAGTGCTTTACAAATATGAAGTTACAAAGTGATTTATTTACTTCTTCAGAGCAGAGCTATATTTTCTTTTTAACAGACTTAATTCATTTGATTTTTTTCTTGTATAAAAACCCTTATGTACTAGTAACGACTAGAATCTGAGTCCTCTGAACAGAGACTCTGGTGTGGGTTTTCACAAGATAATCAGTGAGTTCCTGATAAAGAGACTCAGTAAACACAGTCTCTTTCCAGAGGTCACAGGGGTCAGATACTGGAGATGGCATCAAAGATGGTCTTGCAAAATTGCCCAGGGTGACAGTGCAGCCTCTGATTGAAGTGTACCTGTCATCTATATCAGCCATCATCAGTAGCTTTTTGAGCAAGGGCAGAGACAATGCCAGTGCTTCTAGGGGCAGGGATGAGATGCACCAACACAGAGCCACAGAGGCCTGTCACCTTTCATGGGACAGTGTGGAGCTTGCCAATCTTGTTCTCCCCCAGTATCTTCTCTGCACAGGGATGATGGAAAGCTTGGCCAAGATGATGGCCTCTTGGATGGCGGTGACTACCTCTTTAGAGCACTTAACACCAAGACCAACATGACCATTGTAGTCCCCAATAGCGACAAAAGCCTTGAACCTGGTCTACTGTCAGCCCGAGTCTGTTTCTTTACTGGCATGGTCTTCAGAATCTCATCCTTTAGGGATGCACCCAGGAAAAAGCCAATAATCTCAAACTCTTTAATGGGAAGGGAGCACAGGTAGATCTCCTCCAAGGACATGATCTTCATGTCCTTAACCAGGTGGCCCAGCTTGGTGACAGGTATCCACTCCTTGTCTTCAGCTGTACCTCTAGTAAAGGAGACATATTAATAGCTACTTATGGTGGTCTGAATGAATGACTTGAAATAAGCTAGGTTGATTAGGAGATAAGGCCACCATTCTTAAGTGGACTTAAGCAAAGCCTACAGTCTTATAAAATGATAATAAAACTCTGGGCCAGTCGTCTTTAACAAATGGTGTTAGGAAAACTGGATATCTACATGTAGAATAATGAAACTCAGCCATTCCCTTTCATCCTGTATACAAATCAATTTCACATGGATCAAAGACATGAAATGTTAGAGATGAAATTCTGAAACTTCTAATAAAGAGCTGAGAGTATACTTTAGGATATAGGCTTATATATAGGACTTCCCGAATGGGACTCTGGTTGCCCAGGAAATAGGACCAACAGTCAACAAGTGGAACTTTGTGACATTAAAAAGCATCTGTACTGCAAAGAAAACTATCAATTGACAGAAGAGGCAGCCTACAAGGTGAGAACAACCCCTTTGCCAGATGTACCTCTGACAGAGGAATAATATTTTCAATATACAAACAAAGAACTGAACAACCCAATGAAACGGTGTGCTACAGAGCCGAACAGGAAGTTCTCTGAAGAAATACGAATGGCTAAGAAAAACTGCTCACCATCCTTAGCCATCAGGGAAATGTAAATTAAAATTACTTTGAGATCTCATTTTACCTTCATCAGAATGGTTAAGGGTAAGAAAACAAGTGTCGGTGAGGCTGAGAGAGGAACAGGAAACACTTCTGTGCACTGTTGCTGGGGAGTGCAAATTGGTGCATCATTCTGGAAATCACTATAGTGGCCCTCAGCAAACTGGAAATGAATCTCTCATGTAACCTTGGTAGAATGCTCCTGAGAATATATCCAAAGGACTCTATTTCCCATTACAGAAACATGCTCAGCTGTGTTGATAGCTGCTTAGTTCACAATAGCTATTGTAGTGAGAATTTTGGTTTCTTTTAGAAGCACAGAGATATTATAGGAATATGTTTTCATTTCAATCCCAGGTGTGAGGGTGTGGGGCTGCTTCAAATTGTCCACGGCAGCTGACTATGATTTGCCTCATGCTCTAGCAGGGGTGTGATTTTTCCAGCTGCAGATAGTGTCTGTGGTTGTGTGACCTTTGGAATCCTGGGAACTATTCAGAGGGTATGTAAATGCTAGGACCCAGTGAGGCAGGTTTCCTGTTGGTGGGTTCTTGGTTGGTTGCTGTTTGTTAAGTAGTTGTGCACAAAGAAACAGGAAGAAGAAATTAAATGTGATGGTGAAGATTAAACTTGCCCCAGGTAACTAGATGTTCCTAATCAATGGGAAGCAGTCTATCAAGAACGTTCCCTCCTTTCCCCTCTATCCGTTTCTCTTTCCTATCTAGTGCTAGGGGGCTGAAAGGGTGGAATCAAAGGGGTGGAGAAGGGTAGATGAAAGAAGAAGCCACAAAGTAGCCAAAGGCCAGCTACAGCTATGACATGGAGACAGCCCTAGATGTCCATCACCTGAAGAATGGATAATGTAAATGTGGTGCCTACACACAACAGAATGTTATTCATCTGTAACAAAAACACTGAAAAGTTCATGTAAATGGATGGATCTGGAAAACATACCAAGGTAACCCAGACCCAGACATACCAATGTTACAGGTTCTCACCCATAAGTGGATCTTACCGTCAAATCTTTATATTTGTGTATTTAATTTAGAGTGTCTGTAAAATCCAGAAAACTTGAAAAGGACCATTGATGGGGAGGGAAAACAGATCTTTAGGGAAGAGGGAGAGTAGAGCACAGGTGATATGAAGGGGAAATGGAATAAATGAGGTGGAAGATTTAAGTTGGGGGAGGGACGGGAGAGTAAGGTGGAGGAGGAGATACGGAGAGGGATAAATAATACTAAGGATGTTTGAGAAAGCCACATGAAAATCTGCTATGTTATAACCTTCATATAATAGATAGATAGATAGATAGATAGATAGATAGATAGATAGATAGAGATAGATAGAGATAGAGATAGAGATAGAGATAGAGATAGAGATAGAGATAGAGATAGAGATAGAGATAGAGATAGAGATAGAGATAGAGATATAAAGGAGTTTTGCTAGAGTTACCATACACAGGGAATAATGTTCTTCCCAGAAGCCAAAGGCTGTCAAATAAAATTCTCAGTGCCAGGTGTGGAGTACCTCAAGTTGTTAGTCAAGGGTATCACAGAAAACCACAGAACAATAAAAGGTCATTGCCACTCCTCCCGGTTGGCCTCATAGCTGAAGATGACACGGTTTCACCACAGGAGATGGAAGCATCAAATTGGTACTAACCAGGAAGCTTCCTCACGGATAACTAGTACTGGACGTGCTACGTAGGCTTCTGAGAGTCAAAAGTCATCAACGTTCTTTCCCATCTGTGACCCCATGAGCTACAGTAATGACAGTCGTGGTAAGATATGGTCTTGGGAGCAATAGTGACATGAGTGTTCTAGGGTAACCCATGGTTTCCTGCAGCAAAAAGGCAGCCATAAAGTGCAAGCGAGCGAGCAAGACTGTGTTCAAATAAAACAGGTGACTCTGGCCTTTGGGCCCTCTATAGTCACCGTTGTTGGAGATGACTGAACGACCTACGTATAAATCCCTTCTTTCCCACCTTGAGCGCGGCACAGCCTCTTGATAACACCTCCCTCCCGTTGTCTGGTTGTCCAACTCATCCCCACATTTCCTCTTAAATACCACCTCCTGAGATCCCCTTCCTGGATTCCCTATCGCTTTACCTTACCATGGTTGTATTTTCCACAGTAGAATATTTATGTGTTTGCCTGCCTTCCTACTGTTTTCTGGATGTTTCCGAAGGGTCAAAAACCTCATGCCCTTCATAAGGGCTCACTGAGACTGAACTGACAGTCATGAGTATGCATGAGTCTAACCTAGACCCATATATGTTATAGTTTGTATAGCTTGGTGTTTTTGAGGGACTCCTAACAGAGGAAGTGATAGGGGGTGCTGATTCTGAGGATTTTGCCTACTTTGGGGACCTTGTCCTATGGTGTGGCCTGGTCCAGCCTTAATATGAGTCTTATTGCAACTCGATATGCCATCTTTCACTGATATCCCTGGGAGGTCTGCCTTTTTCTGAAGGGACATGGAGGAGGGTTGGATGGGGAGGGAGGAAGTATGGAGAATGGAGAATGTAGGGGAGAGGGTAGAAACTGTGATCAGAGCGTAGTACATGAGAGAATAAATTAATAAAAAAATTTTAATCTCCTGTTCTACTTTGATTCCTAATGTCTGTCAGAGTTCTAGGCATATGTAGCCCCTCAATAAAACTTTTATGGTTTTCACTGAGTGAAGAGAAAGTCTCCAAGTGGCTCTCTGGCTATCCATCTCTAATTTTAAGACTGGAGCTGAGAAAACCATGCCTGACTAGTTCCTTATCTCCATGGAAAGGCTTTGTTTGGTGGGAAGTCATCCCTCCCTCTTGGCCTGACTTCTCCCAGGGAATCAGAGCTCCCAAATTAAGAACCAAACACTGTTATCTTTTCTTGAGCAGTTCCCTTCCCATTCACCCGGCGGCCGAATGCCCTCAAATCTGTTTGACCCCACTTCCGGCATGCACTCTCCTAGACTGGCTTTAAAAATATGCCCTCAGGGGAAATTGCTCTTATGAATGCCAAAAGTGGTGAACAGTGAACCATCTGTGGTTAAGGGTGGAACAACCGCCATTCAGTCAGGCATCCTGGGACTGGCTGCAGCCTGCTCAGGGTCTGCCCTTTCCAGATCATCACGGATGATGTGTAAAAGGATCTACTTTTTCATCCAAGCCACCGTGTCCTGTCTTGAATAGACAGAGATCTAGACTGAGGATTTTACTGTCTACATGGGGGAAACAAAAAACAAAAATCTCAAGATAAGACAAGGAATGACAGAATGGATAACAGGCTGAGAATCTTGGCAACCTGGAATAGAATAGGTCATGTGCCATTTGCTTCCTATGCGGTCTTCTCAACCCATCCATGACCAACAAGAATAAGGATGGGACAATGTGAAATAATATGTGTTGGTTTTCTTCTTGTATTTCCTCCTTCTCCATCCCAAAATGTAGCCTGATGTCTGTGTTTTGTAACAACACAGGAAAAGCAAGACACTGCAGCCAACCTTCTCCAAATATCTGATCCACTGACAGTGTAACAAGAAATGCAGTTGATTAATTTACTCCTTTCCTTTTAACATTGTCTACTCTCTGCCAGATGCCACGCAGGACACTGGGTTACAGAGATGAGAAGATGTGGTCTCTGTTCTAAGGGATACTATACAAGGCTGACACTAAATGCAAAGTGAGTTTAGTGTCGAGTTGGGACAGATCAGTAAGGGGTTCTCCCCAAATGCATGAGCACCAACAATTGCTGTCTGAAATCTTCGAAATTGTGAGACAAACACACCATCCTTTAATTTGTTCTCACAGATATTTTGGTCATAGGTGTAAATGGTAACCAACACACTGGGTTTCCTCCAAACGGAAATGAAAAATCAACTATCTCATAGTGTTGTTCTAATGATTAAAAAAACATGTGTGAAATGCTTACAACACTGCTTGGTATAAAGGTTTGATTTCAACATATGTGCTGGATAGTTTCATGTCAAACAGACACAAGCTAAAGTTAACTGAGGGGAGGGAACTGAAGGGAAGAAAGTGCCTCCATAAGATCAAGTTGTAGGCAAGCCTAGAAGGCATTTTCTTAATTAGTGATTGGTGGGGGAGGGTCCATCCCACTGTGGGTGGTGCTATGCCTGGGATCACATTCCTGGGTTCTCTGAGAAAGCAGGCTAAGCAAGCCATGGGGAGCAGGCCAGTAAGCAGAACCCGTCCACAACTGTTGCATCAGCTCCTACCTCCAGCTTCCTTCCTTGTATGAGTTCTTGCCCTCACTACTTTTGATTATGAATTGTTATATGGAACTATGAACAAGGTAAAACTTTTCCTTCCAAAGTTGTTTTTTGTCACGATGTTTTATTACAGCCATAGAAACCTTAACAAGCTTGTACTGGGATAAAAGGGTATTGCTGTGACAGACCTGACCATGGGTTTTTTGGTGAAAGTTGTGGAAAGACTTTGGAAGTTTGTTGCAAGTAAAGCCATTGAGTGTTCAATGCTTGGTGAGCAGTTCTGTACAAACTTGGAAGACAAGAATGTTGAAGGCGATGCAGAAGACGAGGGCTTGCCTTGTGAGATTTCAGAGTGACGTTTACAGACTCTTCACTGGGCCATTTGTTAATCTGAACTAAAATTCTGTGGTTCCGGTTAGCTGAGGCTGAAAAACTAACAGGATATTAGAACTACTAAAGAGAAACCCTTGTTTTTCTGGGATACTTGATGCAGTTGGCTGGAGGTAAGAAATGAGCTTTGATAAAGAAGAGATCAGCATTGTTGAGATGAAATTTGAGGAGTGTTTTTGAGAGCACACTGAAACTGTGTTCCAGAACAGACCAAGATTGTACTTTACACTGGTAGATGAACTTGGTAGTGTAAGAGTCACCACCCAGGTGGTGTCGGTGTTGAAGGCATGAAGGGGTCATGGAGAGCAACTGAGTTTTGGCACTGTGAGAGGTTAGGAGAGGCCACTGGTGAAAGTGAAGCCTCATTGTCAGTTGAAGGTCCAGGACTGAAGGGGTCATGAAAAGAAGTTGAGGCTTGGTGCCATGAAGGGAGCCTATAAGAGGCTATTGCTGAAAGTTTAGCCCAGGGGCAGCAGAAGACCCAAGCTTATTGGAGATGTCAGTGCTGTGGGATGACCGCCAAAAGCAGCAGCAGCAGCAGTGTAGTGCTACCCGTGCCAGCTTCTTCCTCAGGGTAGCCAGGCCCACTGAACACTGAACCAGACTGGAGAGAGGAAAACTTAACCGGGTATAGGTAGGTGCCGTGCAAGATCTCTGTTATCAACGAGTGCATAGGAAATGAACACACCTGGGCAATGAACACAGCTTTGGAGAATTAGTCCAGTTTATTGGAGGGAAATTTATGCCCCTGGGGAGGTGGCCAGGGTCTCTAGGGCAAGGTTTATGTGGCCATTAACCATTGACCAGGGAAAGGGTATTGGGAAATACTTCATCTATATACCCAGGGGCTGTAGGATCTAGGGGTAGAGGGGAAATCTTATAAAATCAAACAAGGAATGAAGCCTGATAAGTGTGAGGATAATAAATCCTGCTACGATGGGGGAGCCAGATTTATGGTGCCAGGTTGGGACGAGGAGAGTAGCCAACTCCTGCTGTCTCCATGTTTGAGGTATCCTGTGTAGGAGAAGCTAAGGTGGGAGGAGTAAGGAGAGAAAGAGAAAAAGGAAGAGGAGGAGCGAGGCGGGGGAGGGGAGAGATATGTAGTGCCATGGATGACCTTGAATGTACCGAGAGCAGTCCAGGGTAACAACTTATCTAGGTTAATTAATTGGGTAACATCTATAATTGTGGGCATATTGTTATTGAGCATTACCAAATAGCCTTTGATTAATATTTAAGCTTCAAAGTCTCATTTCCTACCAGGCCCACATGAATGGTGGGATGGTCTGGGCACAGCCCAGCTTTGTGGAGACAGCGTGGAAGATTGGCAGAGCCATCTCCCATGCTGGCATCTCGTAGGTGGCAAGGCGGGTCTCTGGCTGTCTGAGCCTGTGGACTGAGCTGAGCAAAGGCCTCTCGTGGCTGTAGGCCTAGGCTAGTCAGGAACATGGCTGCTGATTAAGAAAAGCCAGATTGAGCCAGGCAGTGGTGGCGCATGCCTTTAATCCCAGCACTTGGGAGGCAGAGGCAGGTGGATTTCTGAGTTTGAGGCCAGCCTGGTCTACAGAGTGAGTTCCAGGACAGCCAGAGATACACAGAGAAACCTTGTCTTGAAAAAACAAAAACAAAAAAAAACAAAACAAAAAAAAGCCAGATTGGATGTAGCTGTTTTAAATATCTTCCACAACATCCTGAAATAAAGACATACCCAAGATGTGTCTCCTAGGTGACTCTAAATACCATCAAACCGATAGTCATGATCAACATCACAAAGCACTTGTTTGCTTGAATGAATGAACAAGAAGGGAAAATTGGTGTTAGCAGTGGTGGCGCACACCTTTAATCCCAGCACTTGGGAGACAGAGGCAGGCGGATTTCTGAGTTCAAGGCCAGCCTGGTCTACAGAGTGAGTTCCAGGACAGCCAGAGATACACATAGAAACCCTGTCTCGAAAAACAAAAGCAAACAAAAAAAGAAAGAAAGAAAGAAAGAAAGGAAGGAAGGAAGAAAGAAAATGGGTGTTAGAATGTAATCCTGTAACAAAGAACTCAGGTGGAAACAAGGATAGGAAACCGTTTAAGAAGATAAAAACAAAAACTAGAAACGTAGGAGACATGTTATAGATAAAAACCTTTAAAATAATTTAACAATGAAATTACATATATTTATCATGTGCAATGTGATGCTTTAATATATGCACGCAATGTAGAAGGGCAAAACCAAGTTGACTACAATGCATTTTTATTTACCTTCTGGGATGAGAATGTTTAAAAACTACTCTTCGTCGTACAATGCCTGGCTTTATAGCCCACTCAGCAGCAGCCCCAACTTGTCAACGAATCTTTGTTAACGGCAGCTATCACACTATACAGAAGGTAGAAACGTGCTCCTCTTGTCTAGCTGAAATTTTCCATCCTTCCTTTAACACCTTCCTAATCCTCTACTCTCCTCCAGCCCATGATAACCACCGTTCTTTAACATGTTTTAGATTCCAAACGTAAACAAGACCATGTGGTGTTTGTCTTTCTTCTCTGTCTAATTATTTAACTTGGTATAGTATCCTCTGGATTCATTTGCAGTGTCACAAATCTTTCTGTAATGGTTTGAAGGAGAATGTCCCTTGTAAGTTCATGTATTAGAACAGGTGGCACTATGTGTGGAGGATTGGGAGGAGTGGCCTTGTTAGAGGAAGTATGTCACCGGAGGTGGGCTATGAAAGTTTAAAGAGTGTGCCTTTTCCAGCTCTTCCCTTTACTTTATGCATACAGTTCAAGATGTGAACTCAGCTTGATGCTCCAGCTGGGATGCCTGCCTACCTCCATGTCTCCCTGCAGGAATGCTGATGGATTCTTACTCTTCTGGAACCATAAAGCCAAATGGTGCCTTCTAAGATTTGCCCTGATCATGGTTTTTTTTTTTTCACAGTAATAGAAAAGTTAACTCAGGCTCTTAATCCCACTTTGTATATATACTACACTATTTATTCTAGTCATCACTTGATGAATACAGTCTATTGGCTATTGTGAATAGTGTTGCAATAAGTGTGCTCTCTCCTGAACACACTGTTTTGTCTCCTTTGATATATACCTAGAAGTAGGACTGCTGTATCTTGCAGTAGTTCTGGTTTAAAATCTTTGAGGACCCACCACACTGCCTTCCATGTGACTGTACTAATTTACATTCCTCGAGGCTGCCAATAAAGCATTGTTTTTCTTGATTACCTTTTTAAATGGTCTCTATTTGTGTATAGGAATGTTATTAATATTATGAGTGGATTTTATATCCTACCACTCTGCTGGATTCACTTACTAATTCTAGCAGGTTTTGGTAGAGTCTTCAGGATTCTATGTGTAAGGAGGCGTGTGTAGGCAGAGACAATTGAAAGGAGATGGTCATTGAAGAAGTCTTTCAGGGGTATGAAATTGGAAATAAACACAGAGATTTTATGATATATAGGGGTTAAAAAAAATAAATGATTGACAGACAATAGGTAGAGAGATAGTGAAAAGAATTTGAGAAGTAAATAGATTCCATGAGAACTTTATAGAGATAGGAAACAATGACCAAAAATAACTGTGGTGGTTTGAATATGCTTGGCTCAGGGAGTGGCCTATTAGGAGGTGTGGCCTTGCTGGAGTGGGTGTGGTCTTGTTGGAGTAGGTGCGTCACTGGGGGCATGGGCTTTAAGACCCTTGTCCTAGCTGGCTGGAAGCCAGTTTCCTTCTAGCATCCTTCAGATGAAGATTTAGAACTCTCAGCTACCTCCTGCATCATACCTGCCTGGATGCTGTCATGTTCCCACTTTGATAATAATGGACTGAACCTCTGAACCTGTAAGCCAGCCCCAATTAAATGTTGTCCTTATAAGAGTTGCCTTGGTCATGGAGTCTCTTCTCAGCAGTAAAACCCTAACTAAGACAATAATCAATGAAACTATATACTTGATAGATCAAGTAATACAGATCTATAATGGTCTCAGAATGAAATAAGAAACATATACTTAATAGGAAAAAAGCATAAAGTATATATTAAGTCATTTCCAGCCTTGAGTGGGAGGAGAGGTTGTCTTAGTCCCGCCCTCCTTCCTGCCAACACCTCACCTGTGCTCCTCAGTTCTTATCTGTGTCTGATGTGCAGACTGCGGTTCTGTCTTTCTCAGGGTAGGAACTTCCTGTTCACTGTCCTTAACAGTTTGTCAGCCTTTTTCATCCTGTCTGGCTTTCTAGCTGCTTCATGTATGCAGTTCTCTTCTCCATTCCGAAAGGCAGAGTCCACAGGGAAGGTAGGTTTCCCACTCTGCCCTTAGCATCCCATCTCTATAGAGCTAAGAGTTTTGCTGGAGACTTATGCCATGTCAGTTGGATTACCAAGAGGACTGTCACTATCCTGTAGGATATCACTAGTCACCCCTAGAAGGGTCATTGCTAAAAGTATAACTTAGAGGGAACTTGCCATCTTTCCTTGATACAAGTGGGACATATTTGGGATCCAATCATACATCTTCCCCAGATCCATGCTTCTTAAGGATTTAGACCGTATATTTTCCTTTAAATGGACTTTCCTGCAAGGTGATGAACTCTCAGGGGCCAAAGACTTTGTGGACTCATTTGTAAAAGTGTTATAGAATGAGCAGATGTTGCTATTTGATACACATCACTTTCAACTATCTGAAAATCTCTATCATCTCATGGTTGATTACCAGGCTCTAAGGACCGAAATTGTGTGGGTGGAAGAAGGGAGATTTGGGCATAAGAAAAGTGACACAGAATTTCCATCACACAGATCCTGATTATAGGACAAGGGCCCTGTTAAGATCCAGAGAAAGTTCTGGTCATCTCTGCCAGATGAAACTCCCCCAGAATGATCTAAACAAGTTCCTTCCCTCCTAGACAAGAGGAAGGAAAAGTCCCATTCAGAACCACAGGGAAACAAGCCTTCTGTGCTGATTATATACAATTTACAGCAGTGTTTCATTTGGTGTCCAGGAGCCTGTAATCGCTGGAATTACCCTTGTTCCTCTTCCCCTTTGCAGGACCAGAGCTGACGAGTTCTCTGTGGTTATGTGTCAGGGGATTACATTCTCATGCCAAACTTGCTTGGCTCTGGCATTGTGGGGCGTGTGTGTGTGTGTGTGTGTGTGTGTTCAGCATAAAAACGTTCTCTTTCCACTGCTTTTCAATTTAATGTTTTGTCATATCATTTATTCTTTGGGAAGAAGTGAAGGAGGGAGAAGGGAGGAGAGAAGGAAAATAGAAACAAGCCCCCCTATTGACATAATATCCTCTGCAGATAGGAAGTGTATGTATGATAGAAATAGGAAAATGGAATTTAGACTGGCTGTGATAGACTGGTGGTTAGGTGAGGCCAGGAAATAAAAATCTGGAGTGACAGCCTCTCGAGATGATGAAGATGAATATCGCTGTATGGGGATGTGGCCCCTCCTAGGAATGTTGTAGTAGGTGTCCTGGGTGGAGTAGCACACAGCATAAAACACTAGAAACCTTAATATTGAGGTATAAACTGTTTCTGTAGAAGATCAAGTAGTAAATCATTTATATTTCATAAGCCATATGGTTTCTATGACAGTGATTCAACTGTGCCATCATACAGCAAAGGCAGAAAGAGACTCCATAAAGTAGAGATGGCTACGTCCCAATGAAACGTCACTGATTAAAATGGGCAAACAAGAGGATTAGGCTGCTGGGCCATATCTTCTCTAAATCCTGCTTCTAAGTTCCTACTATTAGGATCTATTCTGAAAAGTTTTAGAGTAAGTTCAGAATTGTAAAAGACAGAGAAGGAAAGAAACAATAGGTAGAGATGGAGTCAGACAGCTGCTGTTCTGAGGAAGGAGCAACATGAGGTGCTCGGGCCCATGGCCATGGCAGACAGGGAAAAACATCTTAATTTGTGGTCAAATTTAGGGACTCTTCTAAATTTAGAAATGTGGATATATGTAAGAAAAGCAATTCTGATCATGAGCTGATCAATAAAATTGGAGTCCTAACCTAAAAGAAACTGACGCCTCTAGTAGTTCTGTGTAATGGATTAACCCCAAACATTGTGACTTAAATTCTATTGCTAGATTCTTAAATATCTATTGTTTCTACTGGTTTTGAGGATCATGACTTAAAGAAGAGCTGTGCCATGTGTCCTGCTCATGGGTTCTCATGCAGAACAGCTCTAGGTCAGCCACACTACAATGCTGCCTGCGACACCCCCTCTCCAAGGCTTCACAGGGCCTAGATGTTCTGCCTCACATACCAGACAGCCAGAGCTATGGACCAGATGACTTAGGGCCTTTCCATGGGAGCCTTCCCATAATGCTTGGGTGTCCTTACAATGTGATGCTCACTTCCCTCAGAGAAGCAATGGAAGGCAGAAGCTGAAATGCCCTCCATGAACTGCTCTCAGAAGTCATCACCTTTACCAGACTCTATTCGTCACCAAACCCAGCCCTAATTCTGCATGGAGGAGATATTAATCACAGGATAACCACAAGGTGGTCCTGATCAGCAGGGAGAGTCTTAGAAGTTGGCTTATACCATCAAAACAAGCGGAGGTAAAAACTGTTAACCCAGGCCTCATCAATCCTAATACATCCCCTTCCTATTTGTGTGCAATGTAAGGTAACAATTTTCCAGTTCTTAGATTAAACATGGCCATCTTTGGAAAGAGTGTTGATGCAGTATTGTGCCTACCACACCCATGTCCTATCCCAACATCATTTACTGAATCACGTGGGATCATTGTTGAAACCAGTTGCCTATACTTGAGTGCGTCTATTTCTGGATTGTATCTAGCTTCATTTATTTCTATTCCTGTCTTTCTAATATTTTTTTTAGTGTGTGTGTGTACACACAGTGTACACTCGTACTTGCATAGGATGCCCACAGAGACCAGCAGAGGGCGATGAAGCTGGAGTAACAGGCAGTTATAAACTGCCCCTGTGTGTGCTGGGAATTAAACTCTGGTCATCTGCAAAAGCAGCAAGCATCCTTAACTGCTGAGCCATCTCTCTATCCCCTATTTGTAATTTTTACACCTGTATGTAATTTAATGCACGTTAGTTTTCAGGGCACAGGGTTTTCTTGTTTAAGTGTAAAATTTAGAGGTTTAGTGAATTCATAATTATGCAACAATCCCATAGTTCAATTCTAATGTTTTTAAAATTATTGTTGTTGTTGTTGGTGGTGGTGGTGGTGTGTGTGTGTATATGTGTGTATTACACATGTATATGATACATATGTGTGGGTCTGCATTCAGTGGTATTGAGGTCAGAAGACAACTGTACAGAGTGGGTTCGCTCCTTCTGCCTTTGTGTGGATTCAGGGACCAAACTCAGGTTGCCACACTCGTGTGCAAACACTTTCCCCACAGCCATGTTACCTTCTTCACAACTCGATTTTCAAATAATTTTTATCCTCCAAAGATGTTTCATGTTCCTGTGTAATGGTGCCCTTCCTCACATCCTTGTCTCTGATACTAATTCCATGTAAACAGATTTATGCAATTGTGAATTTTTTCTTGAGACAGGACCTGGCTTCTCCCAACTGGTGTGTTTCTGAGCTATTCCCTCTGTTTCATGTTCATTGGTATTTCATAATAGTTATTGTAAAAAGTCACATTCTCAGCAAGTGCCCTGTCCATTCTTCTACTGCAAGTCATTTACCTATCGATAGTTATTTTGTGCCCACTTTTGGCCTACTATGAATGGTGTTAAGTCCATTGATGCACAAGCCCTGTGTGGGCATACACTTCACTTCTAACTGGTAAATGTAGGAGTGGAATAGATGGGTTAGCTTTTTAAGGACCCACTAAAGATATTAAAGTATTTTTTGAGGCTGCATAATTTTACATTCCCAGCAGCAGTGCATTACAGTTCTGACTTGTTCATAACTTCCCAAACCTTATAATATCTGTCTTTCTATAGACCTGTCCCAGTGGGTGGGAATGGGTATCTACCTGCAGTTTTAATCTGTGTTTCTCTAAGGACCAATGACACTGAGCATCTTTCCATTTCCTTATTTGGCATTTATATATCTTCTTTCACGTGAGTCTTTGTTTTCCTGTCACTGTAGTAAAACACCCAGACAATATCACGATCAACACTAGACATGACAGGAGGATGCAAAATCTGTGCACGACTTATATTGGACTGCTTTTTATGAATCGTAAGAGTTCTTTATTGTGGTTAAGTGAACTTTATCAAATATGTGCTTTGTAAGTATTTTTTCCTAGTCTTCGGTGGTAAAGAAATAGAAGAGTGGGGGATGCTGAAATAGGATCTTGTTTTGTAGCTCAGGCTAGCCTTAAATTAAACCCAAGCTCCTCCTGCCTCAGTTTGCCCAGCGATGATATAACAAGCGTGTTCCACTGTGGCTCACAACTTTTACTTTCCTAACAATACCCTCTGAAACACAAAAGCCTTGCTTGAGATAAAGTCTACTTCGTCAAATTTCTATGCATGATAATGAACAGGGGTTGAAACCATATTTTTACATGTGGCAACTGTCTCAGAACCACTTTTTATAAAGGACTGCTCTCTGTTGAAATTAAGTCATGGATTTGTCTAACATTGACTGGCTATAATTTTTGTATTTTAATTTTGACCTCCAGCACTGCTCCATTGACCTATATGCCTACCCACAGGAAAATCATTTTAGGACTTCCTGGAAGCATACGATGACAATAATCACAATTGCAGACCAATATTTCTCACAATCATAGACATTCTTAACAATCCCATTGCTGGTTTGAGTCAGGATCTTTCTACTCAAGGCAGTTGAAACCGGTCTTGCAACCACAAATGCTGTGTGCAAATCCACTCCGTGTTCCGAATGCCGGGATTACAGGTGTGAACTGAACCACCACATCTATTCCCTAACAACAATCTAGGAAATCGGTTGTAATGCATATAAAGTGTAATATACTATGAACCGCATGGGAATTTTCTCAGGAGAGCCATCTTAACGTTCTAAAAACAGTCAATGCAATTTACCATTTAATAAGTGAAGGATTGTGATTACATCAATGTGTTCAGAAAAAAAAGAATTACTTTAGGTTTTTTTGTCTGTTGCTTTGATAAAATATTCCTGGAAAAAAACTAATTAGGGAAGAAAGAGCTTGTTTTAGTTTATGGTTCCAAAGGGGTAAGAGTCCATGATGGCGGGAGCAGGAAGCAAAGAGCTCACACTTTAATTGAGTGCCTGAAGCAGAGAGAGGGAGCTGCAGCTTTAAACGCTCTGTCCCCAGGTGATGTACTGCCTCCACTAAGGCTGCACATCCTCATAACCTCTCCAAACAGTGCCACCAACTAGGGACCTAGTGTTCAAGTGCCTGAGCCTACAGGAGACATTTCTCAATCACACCACTACACTATTCATCATAAATGAAGGGAAAAGAAAAATGTTTCATTGTAAAAACAGGCTGAGGGAATATATGACCCAAAAAAGGGGGGGGGGACACATTAATATCATAGACCAAATAGCTCTAACAAATATCTATAGAAGATTCAATTCAAACACTCCAGGGCACATTCTTCTCAGCCACCCATAAGTTTCTCTAAAATACACCACATATTATGACACAAAGCAGATCTGAACAAACCCAGGACCATTGTAATAACTATCTGACTATACTGGAGTAAAGCCTAAAGTTAACAGCAGAAGAAACTCCAGAAAATACCCAAACTCATGGAGATTAAATAATACACTCTTGAATGATTTGTAAGCCATTGAAAAAATCATGAAGGAAATGAAAAACAATTCAGAATTAAATGAAATCAAGAACACAACATACCAAAACCTCTGGGATACAATGAAAGCAGTCATAAAAGGTAAGCGTGTAAGTGTCTATATTAAAAACAAACACCCCACACACCTATGGACTCTTGATTTTTGACAAAGAAGCCAAAATTATACACTGGAGAATAGAAAGCATCTTCAACAAATAGCGTTGGTGTAACTGGATGTCTGTATGATTAAGACTGCAAATAGATCCATATCTATCACCCTGCACAAAACTCAAGTCTAAGTGGATCAAAGACCTCAACATAAAACCGGATACACTAAACCTGATGGAAGAGAAAGTGGGGAATAGCATTGAACACATTGGCACAGGAGATAACTTCCTGAATAGAACACCAATGGCTCAGGCACTATGATCAACAATTAATAAATGGGACTTGATGAAACTGAAAAGTTTCTGTCAGGCAAAGGACACCATCAAAGCGACAAAACAGCAGCCTACAGAATGGGAAAAGCTCTTCACCAACTCTACATCCAATAGAGGGCTGATATCCAAAATATATAAAGAACCCAAAAAACTATGTCTACTAAATAATTCAATTTTAAAATGGGGTACAGATCTAAACAGAGAATTCTCAACAGAGGAATCTCTAATGACTAAGAATCACTTAGTGAGAAGGGGAACAAAATAATCATGAGAGGCAGAGGGAGGGAGGAAACTGAGTGGGAGGAGAAAAGCAGGGGCAGGATCAGGTATGAGGAGAGACAGGAGGGATGCCCTGAGGTCCAGGAGAATGAATAGAAATATGCAGCAGTGGGGATTAGGGGGTTCGGAGAACCTCTAGAAAGTCCCAGAGACCCAGGATGTGAGAGGCTACTAGAACTCAACAGAGATGACATTAGCCAAAATGCCCAACAGTGGGGAGATGGAACTGGAAGAGACCACCTCCAGTAGATAGGCATGGCCCCCAATTGAGGCTGGAGACCACCCACCCATCTTCAAAATTTTTAAACTCAGAATTGTTCCTGTCTAAAGGAAATACAGGGACAAAAATGGAACAGAGATTGAAAGAAAGGCCATCCAGTGACCAGCCCAACTTGAGCTCAATCCTATGCATGCACACCAAATCCTGTCACTATTACCGAGGCCATATTGTGCATGCAGACAGGATCCTGGCATGGCTGTCTTCTGAGAGGCTCCACCAGTAGCTGACTGAGAGAGATGCAGATACTTACAGCCAAACATTGGATTGAGGTGAGGACGAATATGGAAGAGTTAGAGAAAGGACTGAAGGAGTGGAGAGGATTGCAACCCCATAGAAAGAACAACAGTGTTTAATAACCTGGATGCCTCAGAGCTCCCAGAGACTAAGCCAAAAACCAAGGAACATACATAGGCTGGTTCGTGGTCCAGGGCACATGTGTAGCAGAGGACTGCCTTGTATGGCCTCAGTGGGAGAGGACTTGCTTAATCCTGTGGAAACTTGATGCCCTGAGGGTAAGGTGGAGGTGGGTGGGTGGGAGTGGAGCACCCTCTCAGAAGTGGGGGGATAGGGAGGGGGTGAAGAACTTGGGGAGGGAAGACGGAGAATGGTGGCAACTTTTGTAATGTAAATAAAATAAAAATAATAATAAAGAAATACTCAACATCATTAGCCATCAGGGAAATGCAAACAAAACAAGTCTGAGATTCCATCTTACACCTGTCAGAATGGGTAAGATCAAGAACTCAAGCAACAGCTCCTGCTGATGAGGATGTGGAGCAAGGGGAACACCCCTCCATGGCTGGTGTGGATGCGAACTTGTATAGCTACTTTAGAAATCAATTTGGTGGTTTCTCAGAAGATTGGGAATAGTTCTACCTCAAGGACCACTCCTATGCCACTCCTGAGCATATGCTCAAATGGATGTGCCACCATGCCACAAGGACACTTGCTCAACTATGTTCATAGCAGCTTTATTTGTAATAACAAGAAACTGAAAACAACCTAGATGACACTCAATCCAAGAATGGATAAATAAAATGTCCGTTTACACAATGAAGTGTTACTCAGCTATTAAAAACAATGACATCATATAATTTGCGGGTTAGTAGAGAAGATCATCCCGAGTGAGGTACCCCAGACCCAGAAAGACAAACATGGTGTGTATTCTCTATAAGTGGATGTTAGCCATAAAGCAAAGAATAACTATGCTACAATCCATAGACCCAAAGAAGTTAAGTAACAAGGAGTACCTAAGGGAGGATGCTTGTATTAAGTGGTATAGTGCAGTTTACACTGAGAAGGGGAGATAGACTAGACATTATAGGTGGACAGGGATGGGCGGAGGGCTGAAGGGGGAAGGGTGGGGATGGAGAAGGAGAGATCAGGTTAGGGACGATGGAGGCTGAAAGTACTGGAAGAAACTATTGGAATGGGTAGGGGGGTATCTCTGAGATGATCTGGAAACCTAGGGCAACGGAAACTCCCAGGAATCTATGAGAGTGACCCTAGCTAAAACTCTTAGCAATGGGGGATATGGAGTTTTAACCAGGCAAAACTTTCAATGGAGGGAGTGGAATACCCACCTAGGCACAAAAACTTCAACCTACAATTTGTCCTGTTTATAAGCTATGGAGAGGTAAAGACGGAGCAGAAATTAAGGGGATGACCAAGCAGTGACTGGTCAAGCTTGAGACCTATCCCATGGTAATTGCAGACAGGAGCCTATCATAGCCATCATCAGAGAGACTTCACCCAAGCAACTGATGGAAACAGATGCAGAGACCCGAAGTCAAACATTAGGTGGAGTTTGAAAAATCCTGTAAAAGAGAGGGAGGAAGGATTGTGGGTCAAGGACACCACAAGAAAACCTATTGAGCCGGACAGTGGTGGCGCACGCCTTTAATCCCAGCACTTGGGAGGCAGAGGCAGGCAGATTTCTGAGTTTGAGGCTAGCCTGGTCTACAGAGTGAGTTCCAGGACAGCCAGGGCTACACAGAGAAACCTTGTCTCGAAAAAACAAA